>NC_137330.1:12491667-12826667 GCF_965287045.1 Carcharhinus amblyrhynchos | reverse complement strand
AAGCCTGCAGTCTAATATACACTTCAAATAGTCTTAGATCGGTTGATACGCTTGTTTTGTTCAGTAATCAATCTCCTTCCTTCTGCGCTCACACGTTCTACCATTCTCTATTTGTTGCCTGACCTTGTGGTTTCCACAGTACGACATAGTTACTATAGACAGGAAGGGTGCTGTGAAAATACACGTGTGTTTCTGTACATCACCCAAAATGATGTGGAGATGCCGGTGTTGCACTGGGGTAAACAGTAACAAGTCTGACAATACCAGGTTTAAGTCCAACCGATTTATTTGATAGTAAACTCACTAGCTTTTGAGGGGTTTCCCTCTTCTTCAGGTGAATGGAGAGTTCTGTCCTCTGTCTGAGGCCAGAACTCTCCATTCACCTGAACAAGATGGAAACCCCTTGAAAGCTAGTGAGTTTACTATCAAATAAATCGGTTGGACTTAAACCTGGTATTGTCAGACTTTTTACTGCATCACCCACAACCCATGGGTCGTTTCTCAGCCAATACAAATAACTTAAATAATGTGGGTTCCAGGCAAAACAATGGCAATTATGTTTGGTTTGAATCTAGACTGGTGGTTACCGGATAAACCGTTCACACTTACCCAGCAAGTTACTTGGTCTCGAGACATCCCCCCCCCCCCCCCCAGTGCCTTACAGTCTTTATCTCGTCTTGGAGTCATTTACAATATAGGGCAGTGTGTCTTGGAGTTCACAGCATCTCCCACAAACAGCAATGTGATAAAAGAGTAGCTAATCTAATCTACGCTCCTGATCTGTGCTCAACACCGGTGCCCCACAAGGCTGTGTTCTCAGTGAACTATACTCCTTGTATACCAAACGGTGTGGCCAAATTCCCCTCCGACTCCGTTTTTCACGTTTGCAGATGACACCAGATCTCAAAGATACGTGACGGAGTCAGGAATGAGATCGAGAATCTGGTGAATTGGTGCGGCAACAATAATTTCTGCCTCGATGTCAACAAAACGAAGGAGGTTGTCGTCGACTTCAGGAAGTCGAAAGGAGAACGTGCCCCTGTCTACGTCAATGGGATTGGAGGATTGCGGATGTAGTTCCTATTTTCAAGAAAGGGAACAGAGATAGCCCGGGAAATTACCGTCCGGTGAGTCTGACCTCAGTAGTTGGTAAGCTGATGGAGAGGCTTCTGAGGGACAAGATTTACGAACATTTGGAGAGGTTTGACATGATCAGGAATAGTCAGCATGGATTTGTCAAGGGCAGGTCGTGCCTTACAAGCCTAGTTGAGTTCTTCGACAATGTGACTGAACACATTGACGAAGGAAGTGCCGTGGACGTAGTGTACATGGACTTCAGCAAGGCGTTTGATAAGGTCCCCCATGCAAGACTTCTTGAGAAGGAGAGAGGGCATGGGATCCAAGGGCCTTTGGCCTTGTGGATGCAAAATTGGCTTGCCTGCAGAAGGCAGAGAGTGGTTGTGGATGGGGCTTTTTCTGAATGGAGGTCAGTCACCAGCAGTGTGCCTCAAGGATCTGTTCTGGGACCCTTGTTGTTTGTCATTTTCATAAAATGAAAATGGTGGAGGCGAACTCGCTGGGGTCTTTAAAAAGACTTCTGGATGAGTATATGGGGTTTAATGAGATTGAGGGTTATAGATAGGTCTGTAGGTTGGTAGGTGTTGATGTGATCGGCGCAACTCGTGGGCTGAAGGGCCTGTTTGTGCTGTAGTGTTCTATGTTCTAATGGGGACAAAACTTCCAGTTTTTAGGTGGCCAGATCACCAGTAACTCGTCTCGGTTGCCCCAGTGCCAACTTAAGAAAGCTCACTGACCCCTCTACTTCCTCAGAAGACCGAGGAAATTTGCCATGTCAGCTCTGACTCTCACTAACTTTGAGATGTGCTGTAGAAAGAATTCTGTTTGTATCTCAGATCGGTCTGGCTCCTGCTCTGCCCACGACCGCAAGGAACTACAAAAGGTCGTGAATGTAGCCCAATCCATCAGGCAAACCAGCCTCCCGTCCGTTGACTCTGTCTACGCTCCCTGCTGCTGCGGAAAAGCAGCCAGCGTAATTAAAGCCCCTGAACACACACTTCTACCACCTTCTGTCTAGGAAAAGATAGACAAATGTGACGACACGTACCAACGACTCGAGCTTCTTTCCTGCTGCTGTCAGACTTTTGATTGGACCTACCTTGCATTAAGTTGATCTTTCTCTACACCCTAGCTATGACTGTAATACCGCATTCTGCGCACTTTTGTTTCCTACTCTATGAATGGTATGCTTTGTCTGTCTAGCACACAACAAACACTTTTCACTGTATGCTAATACGTGTGACAAAATAAATCAAATCAAATTAAATAAAGGCAGATAGTGGTCTTGTGATAATGTCACCGTTCTAAACATCCAGGGCAAAACGTGGGGGACTTGGGTTCAAACCCCACCACGGCAGACGGTGAAATTTGAATCCAATAAAATATGTAATTAAAATTCTAAGGATGACCATGAACCCATTGTTGATTGTTGTAAAAATCCAGACAATTTGTAGTAAAGTGATCTTTAGGGAAATCTACCATTCTTACCTGGTCTGATCGTGCATGTGACTCCAGACCCACATCAATGTGGTTGACTCTCAACTGCCCTCTGGAATGGAGGGCAGTTACAGATGGGCATTAGTGCTTGCCCAGCGATGCTCAAGTGATATTCTCCCTTAATGGACATGCTCAGTTAAGATCAGGTAATTCAGTACGGGTTGATGAAGGGTGTCAGTGATTAGCACTGCTGTCTCACGGCGCTAGGAACCCGGGTTCAATTCTGGCCTTGGGTGACTGTAATCTCCTCCAGACCCGACACAGACAGAGATTGAGGCGGGGGGGGGGGCGGTGGGTGTCCGGCCTGGAGGAGATTACCGAGATTGAGGGATGGGGGTTGTTGGGTCTGGAGGAAATTACAGAGATTGTAAACTCCTTCAAATCCGACCTTTTCCCAAAGATTGGGATGAGTCAGGTCTGAAGGAGATTACACACAGAGTGGGAAGGGTCAGGTCTGGACTGACTGGGAAAGTTGAGGCCATGAAGGGTTTTGACAATATGGATGTGAATTTTAAACTTGGGGTATTGTCTTACTGGGAATTAGTGTTTCACTGGGAAAAAAAACTTAATCTGTACATCATAAAGGCACAAAGAATTTTGTTTTGTGGGTCCTAATATCTCCTTAAGTTTATTTATTAGTGTCACAGGTAAGCTTACATTAACGCTGCAATGAAGTTACTGTGAAAGTACCCTAGTTGCCACACTCCAGCACCTGTTCAGATACACTGAGGGAGAATTTAGCATGGCCAATGCACTTAACCAGCACGTCTTTTGGACTGTGGGAGGAGACCAGAGCACTGGGAGTAAACCCTTGCAGGCATGGGGAGAATGTGCAGATTCTGCACACAGACAGTGACCTGAGCTGGGAATTGAACCCAGGACCCTGGTGCTGTGAGGCAGCAGTGCTAACCGCTGTACCACCAATATAGCTTAGGATTACAGCACTGAATTTGCTCAATCGTTTGCTTGAGCAAAGAACAAAAAGTTTTCATACACACACACACACACCCCTATACAGACACAAGGCCTAATTAATTTGTTTTCAAATCCACCTTAGATTAAAACCAGGGAGAAAAAAGTCTGTCTGTTGTAAGGATTGATGGAATGAGTTTCACAGACTATCCAGATCTAAGTTGACAAGTAGCTGAAACATCCCTTCATTCAGCACTGAACTGGCAATCTCATTTCGAAAGGAAACAGAGAATCTTCTATTAATTGGGCTGCTTTTCAGAGCCTGGAGCTGGGGCATGTTGATGTGTTGTGTATGTGTGGCTTCACTCTGCATCAACACTGCTGCTATTGAATAACACCAAAATACTACAGATACGAGAAATCTGAAATAGAAACAAAGCGCTGGAAAAGTAGCCAAGCCCTGAAACGTTACCAGTCTCTGTCTCTTCACAGCTTGCTGCCAGACTTTGTTCTGACTTCCTGCTGCACCTGATCTGGGTGTACCAGACTGGGCAGCACAACTGAGAGTGTTACAGGAACTTAGGTCAGTAGGAGGCCATTCAGCTCCTGTTTTGCCAGTGGTTTTGTGGTCATCAGTAGACTCTTAATTCCACATTTTATTTTAAAAACAAAAAGTTCCACTGTCTGCCGCAGTGGGATTCGAACCCAGGTCCGCAGAACGTTAGTCGAGTTCCTGGATTAATAGTCTACTGATAATACCACTAGGCTGTCACCTCCTCCTGGCCGATCGACCTACCGCACATTTCTTTGGACTGTGGGAGGAAACCCACGCAGACGTGGGGAGAACGTACAAATCCACACAGACAGTGACCCGAGGCCAGGAATTGAACCTGGGTCACTGGCACTGTGAGTGCTAACTTGTGCGCCACCGTGTTGCTCTGCTGCAGTATTTTTTTTAAGATTAGCGCTTGTTCTGAACACAGTCAAGTGCCAATCACAAAAAAAAAATCCATTTAAAAATTTGATCTAAATCCAGTCAAACAAAGCTGAATCTCAACACAGACAAATCATTGTGTGTACATATCAGTACAATAAGAACATTGTTGTTTAAAATTTGAGCAATGTCTGAACAACAACTCCTGCTTGTTAATGTACAAAACGGAGCAGAGTGAAGTGATGTTCACCTTGAAATAATTGTTTCAACGCAGAATTAGATCAGTCCTCATTGCACTAACTCTGCCTTGGGACAATTTATGGTTATTTTGCATTATTTATGCCAGATAATGAACTGTAATATCTCCTTCCCAGCTGAAAATAATTCTTAACTGTACCGCACAAGGAAAAGCAAATCTCAACACAGCACCTTCCGCAGCCTATTGATTGGCGGAGTGAAGCTCCAGGATGATTTGGCCACATTAGGTTGTTGGTGCTCGTGATTGAAGAGGTTGCTGCGTTTTAAGATCTATTCTTTCACTCACCAGTGGGCAGAAAGCGTTTAGAATCACAGGAACCCTACTCGTTATTAAAAATGTTTTATAGGATCCCTACAGTGCAGAAGGAGGCCCATCGCATCTGTGCCGACCACACTCCCACCCAGGCCCTATTTCCGTAACCCCACAAATTTACTCTGCTATTCCCCTGGACACTAGGGGCAATTTAGCATCAAACTAATCTGCACATCTTTGGACTGTTGGAGGAAACCAGAGCACCTGGAGGAAACTCATGCAGATACAGGGAGAACGTGCAAACTCCAATGACCCAATTATGTCCAATGGCCCAAGACCAGAACTGAACCTGGGTCCCTGGCGCTGTGAGGCAGCAGTGCTAACCACTGCCGTCTGGGAATATCAGGAATGTATCCATTACCCCCTATGTCTGTTTTTGGATTTCACTCATTTGAAAAGTGATCCACCCTTTTAATTCCTCAGCCTCCACCTCATTGTTGGACGGTCCAACTGCAGTAACTAATCCTCACTCCGATCTCTCACCCCCTTTCTGGCTGAGACAGGGACAGTCCTCATGCACTAAGTTTAAAGTTTTATTTATTACTGTCACAAATAGGCTTACATTAACACTGCAATGAAGTTACTGTTCGGGTTACATTGAGGGAGAATTTAGCATGGCCAATGCACCTAACTAGCATGTCTTTTAGACTGTGGGAGAAACCCACACAGACACGGTGAGAATGTGCAGAGTCTGCACAGACAGTGACCCAAGCCATGGTTTCTCCCTCATCCTTCTGAACTCTTATCGTGTACTGACTCAGTCCTCAAATACTGCCCTACAGCAAGCTTTTCATTCCCGGGATCGTTCGTGGCACCAATTATATCTCTCTTCCACCTCTGTCTTAGGGTGCTGGAATGGCATCTTTCCAATGGATCCCCTTCGTCACCCAGCAACCAACCATCCAGCTGAACTGGAGACACGAACAGCCTTAACAGCTGGGAGTGCGCGCATCGTGGGAACTTCCTGGGTGCCTTGCTCAGACTGGCTGAATCTGGGCGTTCTTGGTGTGGTTCCCTTCCTAGTCACAAAAGACACCCGCTGCTGACTCACTGGAGCCTTTCTAGCTACGTGAGAGCAGTCGCTGGCACTGTGAATGCAGGGGAGTCCAGCAATGATAGCTGCAAAGCCTCTGGCTGGCTTGCTCCATGCACAATGGAAATATCTGGACTGCTCTCCCTTTAGCTCCCCTCTTCCTCACAGGAGGAGGAGGTGCCCCCAGCAGTGTCCACAATCCCCATCTATTGACAGGATTGCCTCGTACCCTGAAGGCTGCAATGGGTAGAAATGCTCCAGAGTTGGTCAGCACAGTGGCCCAGTGGTTAGCATTGCTGCCTCACGTCATCAGGGATCTGGGTTCAATTCCTGGCTTGGGTCACTGTCTGTGTGGAGGTTGCACGTTCTCCCCGTGTCTGCATGGGTTTCCTCCGGGCGCTCCTGTTTCCTTCCATACTCCAAAGACGTGCAGGTTAGGTGAATTGGCCGTGCTAAAAATTGTGCATTAGTGTCAGGGGGAATTAGCAAGGTTACAGGATGATGGCGATGGGGATAGGGCTTGGGCAGGATTGTTGTTGGTGCAGGTGCGATGGGCTGAATGGCCTCCTTCTGCACTGTAGGGACTCTAATCTATAAAAACGAACAAATCTAACAAAGCAATTACCTCAAAGAGGAAAAAAAAGGTCTGAAATTTCAATATTGAATCAAAAACAAACCCTCAGTTAAACTTCTAACAATTCACACAGACAATTCCCCAGCCCCTTTTATCCCAGTCTTGGTTGGGAAAAGAAAGATGTCCACCTGCCCACGTGCCACCCCGAGGAATGGCACAGGGAACATAAAACTCCAGTCACCTACTCTTTGAACTGCCTTAAGAGGCTGATTAGCCGTCAGCAACTGAGTTCCTGCACATACCTGTTGACTAATATTGCACAAGAGCGCGATGACATTTGATTGCACAACCGGGTCTGTACCCAATGGAGTTTAGAAGGATAAGGGGGCCTCTCATTGAAACTTAGAGTACTGAAAAACCTGGATAGCGTGGCTGCGGGGGAAGGCGTTTCCTTTCGTAGGAGAGACTGGGATCTGAGGGCACAGCTTCAGAGTAGAGGGACGACCTTTAGAACGGAGATGTGGAAGAATTTCATCTGCCAGAGGGCGGTGAATCTGTGGAATTCATTGCCACAGAAGATCATTGAGTGTATTTAAAACAGAGACAGATGTGTTCTTGTTTGGTAAGGGGGATCAAAGGTTACGGGGAAAAGGCGGGAGAATGGGTTTGAGAAATTTATCAACCGCGATTGAATGGTGGAGCAGACTCGATGGGCTGAATGGCCTCATTCTGCCCCTATATCTTGTGGTATAACGGACATCACCACGCACGATTTAACATCTTCCCAGGTTGGAAGTGTGCCTGAAAATAAAAAGGTAAAACTCTGGCACATATTTTTGGAACAATCTGATAACAGTTTGGGGCGGCACGGTGGTTAGCACTGCTGCCTCACAGCGGCAAGGACCCGGGTTCAATTCCGCCTCGGGTCACTGCTTGCGTGGCGCCTGCACATTCTCCCCATGTCTGCATGGGTTTCTTCTGGGTGCTTCGCTTTCCTCCCACAGTTCAAAGATGCGTGGGTTAGGTTGATTGCCTGTGCTACATTGACTGTAGTGTCAGGGGGATTAGCAGGGTAAATATGTGGGAATAGGGCCTGGGTGGGATTGTGGTCAGTGTAGACTTGATGGGCTGAATGGCCTCCTTCTGCACTGTAGTGATTCTATAATTAATAGCATCCTGCAATTGCTCTAAAGATGGTGGTAGGGCCTCTGTGGGATCGTGGTCAGTGCAGACTCAATGGGCCAAATGGCCTCTTTCTGTACTGTAGGGTTTCTATGATTGTCTCGCAAACAGTGTAGACCATATTATCTCCCTCCACCCCTTCCTTGTTTCTCTAAATCATTCCCGTATTCCATTCAGCATGAACCTGATCCTTGAGACATTCGTCCTCCTGGAGAGGTTCCTCACTGCAGCAAGGTTATTTCACAAGCAGAACCACATTGACTTTTAGCTTGAAAACCACTTTCGTACTTCAATCTTTTTTGCAGGAGGACACATATGGGTTCATCGATCACCATACAGTGCCCGCTGTGTTAAACCCCTGTGCATCTCCTTGTCGAGAAGGCCCATACAACCAGTCGTAGCACGGTGGCACAATGGTTAGCCCTACTGCATCACAGCGACGGGGACCTGGGTTCGATTCCCAGCTCGGGGTCACTGTCTGTGACAAGTCTGCATGTCCTCCCCATGTCTGCATGGGTTTCCTCCCAGAGTCCAAAGATGTGCTGGTTAGGTGCATTGCCACGCTAAATTCTCGCTCGGTGTATCCGAACAGGTGCTGGAGTGTGGTGACTAGAGGACTTTCATAGTAATTTCATTGTAGTGTTAATGTAAGCCTACTTGTAACAATAATAAATAGACTTAAAACAGTGAATATAACCCTCACTGTGCAATTAGCTGATGAATGGGGGGGGAGGGAGTGGGGTCGACTTATGTTGAGTAGAGTCACAAATTGTGCATTTTTAGACTGAGGAAATGTCACTTTGCCTTATGTGCAATGAATTATGGTAACAATTCATAGAATCATAGATTAGAATGATCAAATCCCAACATCGCAGGACCAGGCCATTCGGCCCATAGAGCCTGCACTGACTACAATCCTGCTCAGTCCCTAACCCCAGGTACTTACCCTGCAAATCCTCTTGACACTAAGGGACAATTTAAATGGACAATTAACATAACTCGCACATCTTTGGACTGTGGGAGGAATCAGGAGCACCTGGAGGAAACCTACGCAGACATGGGGAGAACACGCAAACTGTGTGGAATGGAAGCCGGGTCCCTGGTGGTGAGGCAGCAGTGCTAACCACCGTGCTACCCTGCCTCAGCTGTACCTCCAGGGCAGAGATGGGGGGGGGGAATACGGAAGATTTGGGGAAGTTATGAGAAAAGTGCTGGAGAGAGCAAGTGTCAGAAATGTGGGAGAAAAGGAATGACTTTTAGATAAAGTGATATTTTGGAGTTTACTAATAAATTTACAAAGTTAACAAGCTGGAAGTAGCGATCAAAGCGCGACAACTGGAACTGTCCAGATTTCACCAAAACACCCGATAGGGTACAATAATTCCCCAGCTACAAGAACACTGTGTAGATAGTAATGAGACCCAATCTCACAAGCAGTAATGCAGTGATGACCCGATTACCTGTTTGTATTGGTAGTATTAATATATTGTAGCCCTATTATGGGGTGACTGACAGATAAATATTGACCAGAACACCAAGGAATGTAATCAACTTTTCTTCCAATCAGTATCATGGGATTTTTCATATCCATCCAGGAGGGTGGCCCAGTGGTTAGTGCTGCTGCCTCACAGCACCAGGGACCCAGGTTTGATTCCAGCCTCTGTACATTCTCCCCGTATCTGCATGGGTTTCTTCCCATAGTCCAAAAGGTGTGCTGTAAATTCTTCCTCAGTGTACCCGAATAGGTGCCACAGTGGGGCAACTGGGAGATTTTTCACTTCATTACAGTGTTAACGCAAGCCTATTTGTGACATTAATAAATACACTTTAAATGGTGAATATAACCCTAATCGTTGTCAGCTGAAGTATGGGGGGGTGGGGGGTGGGGAGTGAATTCCCCCCACACTCCAAAGATGTGCAGGTTGGGTGGATTGGCCATGCTAAACTGCCCCTTTGTGTCCAAAGATTTATAGGTGTATGGGGTTGTGTTTGGGACCTGGGTGGGATGCTCTGTTGGAGAGTCAGTGCAGACTTGATGGGCTAATTGGTCTCCTTTTGCACTGTTGGGCTTCTGAAAGGCTTTAACAGTGCAGCGCTGCCTCAGTACACACCAGAGGGTTCACATCTCTGCAGAAACGAAACAGCACTGATAATCTCTTGCTCTGCCTTTCATCAATCTCTCACTATTTCCTCTGAAACCTCCGTGCCTGAAATACTAATGGGTCTTTTCTCCCTCTTTGTAGTTGCTGACAGATCTGATATCCTTTTGGAGGATTGCAGGATTTTATCCCATTATCACCTCTGCTATAGAAAGAGCCGGTTTTGTTGCCTTTAGAATGGCTCTCCTCCACATCTTTGGAGGTTTTCTTCAGCGATTCCAATAAGTGACCTACTTGTGTCAACTGATACCGTCGGTTAACGCGGTTGTGTTCCCAATTGCCTCTACACTGACAGCCCTAGCTCTTCACTGAACCCCGAGGTAATTTTCTCATATTCTTCCTGACCTTGTTATTACGGATAGGGCAGCGAGTGGAAGACAAGTCAGTAACATTAGCGACAAGACAACCTTCTGCTCCCTGACCTCCTTTGGATAACGTTGGTGTCACCTTCACAGGAAATTAAATTTCTCTTATTTCTGGTACCCTGAATGGCACTGATCCCTCAGCCAACATCACGAAAACTGTTGACCCTGGTTGATATCGCGTTGATGTTTATGGGATCTTGCTGTGCCACAATTAGCTGCCATGTTTTACTTACTAGTGACGCAAGTAGCTTACACTAACACTGCGATGAAGTTACTGTGAAAATCTCCGCGCTCCAGCGTCTGTTCGGGTACACTGAGGGAGAATTTAGCATGACCGATGTATCTAACCGACACGTCTTTCACACTGGGAGGAAATACATGGAGAGAATGTGCTGATCCTGCACAGACAGTGACCCGAGCTAGGAATCGAACCTGGGTCCCTGGTGCTGCGAGGCAGCAGCGCAAACCATTGTGCCACCATACCGCCCATGTTGGAATTACAAAAGCAAGTACACATCTCAAAGTAATCCATTATCTGTAGCATTTTTTGGGGGCATAGCTGAAGTTGTAAAAGATGCTATAGAAAAGTAGGTCTCTACCTTTGTGGCGTAGAAAGAAACTCTGCCTGAAAGCTGTTCTCATTATTAATGTCCTCATTATTTAAACTACCCCGAACCATAACCTCTGGAAATCCGCTTCCAAATTAACTAAATCAGCTCCACTCATTTCAAATCCAGAGTTACAAGCATTTGATGATTTTGACTTTAAATATCTGAATTTTCTCTCTAGATGACCAAGAAATAAAACTGTGTGAAGATCCTTGTGGGGAATCGCAAACGAGAAGGATTAAAATTTACCCAATGACCACCAAATGAAGAAATTACCAACAAGATTTCACTCTTATACTTTTACAATCAGAATCAACGTAACTAAACATGAATTAACCAGCAATTCGTGGTCAGTACGAACTATAAATTACACATGGATTGGCAGATACAAAGACAATCTTACGGGTGTGTTAGGCAGCCCACTCCACCTGTACAGCCCCTGTTTCAGTCACACAGTTCTCCCAAACAGAATTCTGGTCCCTTTCCTTTAAGGATGTAACTGATTCTCTGAAGGGAGCAGTTTTTGCCCGCTTTCCAATCCCATCAGCTATGGTTGGATGGGTCAACAAGAGTTGCCTTTACCTCCATACTGTGTGGTGGATACTTGGCACTTTATCACTTGGAAGTAAAAGAGACAGCACCAGATGTCTTAAATGTACTTTCAACTACTCTATGACCTAGCCTGTTGATAACTTTCTTCTTCTCTCCAGCTTGTCTGCTTCCTTTCCTCAGTTTCATCCTAAAAGGGTGACCCCTAATTTTAAAACAGTGACCTCCCTCCCCCCCTTAGTTTTGGGCTCACCCAGAAATGGTCAAGAGTTTCTCAGTATCCAGATCACCAACCTGTCCTGGTCCCCCTACACTGACATTATAGTTAAGAAAGCTCACCAACGCCTCCACTTTCTCAGGAGGCTAAGGAAATTCAACATGTCCACGACAACTCACCAACTTTTCCCAAATGCACCATCACTGCTTGGTATGGCTCCTGTTCTGACCAAGATCACAAGAAACTACAAAAGGTTGTGAATGAAGCTCGGTTCCACCAGGCAAACTAACCTCCCATCCACTTCCTGGTGCCTTGGAAAAACAGTCAGCATAATCAAGGGCCCCACACATTCTTCCTTCCACCTTCTTCCATTGGGAAAAGCATAAAGTCTGAGGTCACGTACTAACTGACTCAAGAACAGCTTCTTCCCCAATGCCATCAGACTTTTGAATGGACCTACTTTAAGTTGATCTTTCTCTACATCCTGGCTATGACTGTAACACTACATTCTGCACTCTCTCCTTTCCTTCTCTATGAACAGTATGCTTTATCTTTGCAGCATGTAAGAAACAATACATTCCATTATATATTAATACATGTGACAATAATAAATCCACTTTGGTAGAAATAATAGTAGGAGGTGCTATTATTTAAAGGGTGAAAAGTTGCAGCATGCTACGGTGCAGAGGGACCTGGGGGTCCTTGTGCACGAATTGCAAAAACCCAGTCTGCAGGTGATCAAGAAAGCGAATGGAATGTTGGCCTTTATAGCGAGGGGGACAGAATATAAAAGCAGGGAGGTCTTGCTGCGACTGTGCAGGGTACTGGTGAGGCCGCAACTGAAGTACTGTGTGCAGTTTTGGTCGCCGCATTTGCGAAAGGATATATTGGCCTTGGAGGGAGTGCAGAGAAGGTTCACTAGGCTGATACTGGAGATGAGGGGGCTAGCCTACGAGGAGAGATTGCATAGACTGGTTCTGTACTCGGAGTTTAGAAGGTTGGGGGATCTTATAGAGACACAAGATAATGAAAGGGCTAGATAGGGTAGAGGTAGAGATTCTTCCTGCTTAGAAAGGACAGCAGAACTAGAGGGCACAGCCTCAAGATAAGGGGAGGAGCAGTTTAGATTGGAGTTGAGGAGGAACTTCTTCACTCAAAGGCTGGTGAGTCTCTGGAATTCTCTGCCCGTTGAAGTGGTGGAGGCTACCTCGCTGAATATATTGAAGTCATGGGTAGATAGGTTTCTGGTAGACAAGGGAATTAAGGGTCATGGGGAGAAAGCAGGAAAGTGGAACTGATCCACTTCAGATCAGCCATGATCTTGTTAAATGGTGGGGCAGGCTCGAAGGGCTAGATGGCCTACTCCTGCTCCTATTTCTTACGTTATGTTTTTAAATCAAGTCAAAAACTCAAATCAAATCACTCTCAAGAAACATTCTTCCCATATCTGTCCTCTCAATACTATTTTAGGAGCTTGTAAGTCAACCTCCACTCTCTAAACTATTCAACCTATCCTCATAAGACTACTTGCTCATTCTGAGCAACACAGTCGAGTAAACCTCCTCTGAACCAGCTTCAATGCATTTACATCCATTCTTAAATAAGGAGACCAAAACTGCACACTATTTGAGATGTGGTCTCACCTGTATAACTGAAGGATAACATTTTTTACTTTCATGTTTGATTTGTCTCATAATAAAATATAGCTCTCCACTAGCCTTCTTAAATCACTTGCTTTAACTACATACTAACTTTTTGTGACTCTTGCACTAGAACACCTAGATCCCTCTGCCCTTTGGCATTCTGCAATCACGCTCCATTTAAATAACACTCTGCTTTTTCATTCCTCCTGCCAAAGTGAAGAACTTCCAATTTTCCCACATTATACTCCATCTGCCAGACTTTGCCCACTCACTCAACCTGTCAATATCTACTTGCAACCTCATTATGACTTCTTCACAGCATACTTTCCTAACTATCTTTGTGCCTTCTTAAAATTTAGCTATCATGCCTTCGCTCCCCTCATCCAAGTCATTGATATAAATTATAAATTGTGAAAAGTTGAGGCCCCAAAGCGGGCCGCTACAGGACTACATTCATTACATGCTGCTGATCAGTAACTGACCCATTTATGCATGCTCTTAGTTTTCTGCTAACCAGATACCCATGTTAATATGTTACCCCTATACCATGAGCTTTCCTCTTCTACAGGAAATTTTGATGTGGCACTTTATCAAATGCCTTCTGGAAATCCAAGTACAGTACATCTACAGGCTCCCCTTTATCCACTGCACAAGTGAGTCCAAAGAACTCAAATAATTTGGTTAAACACAATTTCCCATTCACAGAACCATGCTGACTCTTCCTGACTACCTTATGAGTGTCACAACGGTTACATTAACACTGCAATGAAGTTACTGTGAAAATCCCATGGTTGCCACACTCCAGTGCCTTTTCGGGTACACTGAGGGAGAATTGAACATGGCCAATGCACCTAACCAGCACGTCTTTTGCACTGTGGGAGGAAATCAGAGCACCCAGAGGAAGCCCACACAGACACCAGAGAAATACAAGAAAAACTGTGACAGCCCCGCAGCAACACCCTTCCAAACGTTCTGGGTATGTTCTTGTCTTTCAGTTTAAAAAAGATTTTATTCCACATGTTTTTCTTTTACATTGACACTGCCAATCAAGATGGTGGTCTGCAGCTATTTCAATGGTTGTACAACAGAGGGAGGCTATTCAGCCCATTGTGATCGTGCTAGCTCTCTGCAAGTACACAGCTGCTCTCCCAGTCCCCTGAGCCCCGCAAGTGTTGATTCTCCAAATAATGTGTTGCTCTGAGTTCCTCTACTTTTAGTTGATACAGCTCAAAAGATATTGTTCAAAGCCTTTGAAGTGGGGAAAATTAAATGGCTGCCTGGCACACAAAGTGGTTACCTGGGAAGAGACAGTCAAACAGGCACTGGTTTCTAAGCACAGACACTTAAAGTTAAAACATGCAGTAAGCGAAATGCTGCAGGAAGCTAGTCAGAGCTTGGGGCACTTTAAATATAAGGGCAGACCCGGAACGTAATAGGATCAGCCCCAGATGGGAACATAAATAAGAGAAATGTGACAAAAACCAATCACTGAATGTATAGATCGAAACCAGTCATTGATAGAGGAGATGTATCCATTCTCTAAACAATGCCCATGTCTGTACCTATCTGATTGTAACAATGTGTTAACCATGATCTGTCTACTCAACTATAACAATGTGTTAAACGGCTAATAGAATACCTATTGTCTGAAAGGTATAAAAATGCTCAGCTGCTATTGTATGATTGAGAAGGTAGCTTCCAAGTACTGCAGATTACCAGTGCTTTCTCCTGAAGCTTCGTGTCTGAAATAAAGCTGTCCTACTGAACCTCCAAGTCTGACTCAGGTGGTAAATTTCCCACAACACTTGAATTCAATTTCAAATTTAGCTATCGTGCCTTTGCTCCCCTCATCCAAGTCATTGATGTAAATTCTATAAGACTACATTCATTACATGTTGCCAAATTAGGAACTGACCCATTTATGCATACTCCTAGTTTTCTGCCAACCAGATACCCATGCTAATATGTTATCCCTACACTATGAGTTTTCCTCTTCCACAGTAACTTTTGATGTGGCACTTTATCAAATGCCTTCTGGAAATCCAAGTACAGTACATCTACAGGCTCTCCTTTATCATCTACAGCACAAGCCAGTCTATCAAAGAACTCAAATAATTTGGTTAAACACAATTTCCCATTCACAAAACCATTCTGACTCTTCCTGATTACCTTATTTATTAATGTCACAATGCTTACATTAACACTGCAATGAAGTTACTGTGAAAATCCCATAGTTGCCTCACTCCAGTGCCTTTTCGGATACACTGAGGGAGAATTGAACAAGTGAATTTAATTCACTTTCCCTCCCACAATTGATTTCTGTTCTGAATGCAAGCTCAAGACGCATTTTACATTATATATTCTCCACTGAGAAAAACTGACCCTTCATAAGATTTCTCCTAAATGAGCCTTCATGAGGTATTATTTTCTTTATTCTTCACTTATCCACATTAGGCAATGATAAAATATGAATAGCAGCGATTAAGTTTTTTCACTTTGCTCATATTTTACCTACAGCAGCATTTCAAATTAATCTACAATGTAAAAATTTCATGATAAAAGCAAAAGAAAACTCTTTGCATCTTCAACAAGTTCAATACAAAATAATCCCAGCTCTCTATCAATTGTTCACCTTGAGTTTAACCAAAGGCCCAAAAGATCTCATCTGTGGATTTCACCTTTCTCAAAATTAGTTTAAATCCAGCGCCAAGGGGGTCTCCAGGTATCCCCTGCCAGTGGTGTCATCAAGCAATCACACAGAGGTATTCACACAGACAGCAAACCAGGAAATAAAAACCACTGACTAACCTTTAAACTTATTTTTATAGAGAGGGAGAAAAAAAATGATTAGAACATATACATAGGATTAACTTAGAAACCGAAATACCATAAAAAAAACTTTAAAAAAAATTGAGCCCTACTTTTTGGCTTCTTCATGTCACATTTGGAGGAGGGGGGTGGTGGGAAGAGGTACCCCAATGATGTGCCAGGGAATCCCTCTTGGAAGTTTTCATGTAAGGGTTTACCCAACAATTGTTAGCGCTGCTAGACTTCTCCTGGACAATTACGCTGGGCTGGGGACCATCTGACAAAGCAAGTTAAATCACTAACTTCTGATGGTTAGGTTGGCACAGTGGTTAGCACTGCTGCCTCACAGCACCAGGGACCCGGGTTTAATTCCTGGCTTGGGTCACTGTCTGCACATTCTCCCCGTGTCGGCGTGGGTTTCCCAAGTGCTCCACCTCCTCCCACAATCCAGAAGACATACTGGTTAGGTGCGTTGGCTGTGCTAATTTCTCCCTCAGTGTAACCCGAACAGACGCTGGAGTGTGGTGACTGGGGGATTTTCACAGTAATTTCATTGCAGTGTTAATGTAAGTGACACTAATAAACAAACTTAAACTGGCCGTGATGTTCCTTCCATAACGGAGTGGGATAGCTTCATCTTGGGTTTGGACATAGCTTGGCACAACATCGAGGGTCAAAGAGCCTGTACTGTTCTATGTTTCTAATTATTTTGCTGGAGCCCAGGATGTGTTTCGCTTCTTTAGGCTGACCCATGTCAGGAAGTTCAGGTGAGACAGGGGCTTTACAATTTCAGTGTGTGTGTATATATAGAGTGGTCATCTGTCACTGATTGCTATTCCGAGGAGGTGACAGGCCATTATTTTATAAATGTATAGAATTTATCATTGTGGAAAAAATTGATATTCCAAAAATGTGAAAACAGATTTCAATTCAGAGAGAGGTGTTGAGGAGTACTTAAAAAGTTACCAGACCATTAGCAACCCAGTTACACCACACTCAACAAGGTGCAACTTGTTTGAGAGTTTTTACAGTGTTACACTGCAAGATCCCAACAGTTCGACAGATTTACCGTTTTAAAAATACTTACTCCATTCTTAAATTTACAACGCCAATATTCAGAGGGGACCGAGAAATCAGAATACAATCGCCTTGCTTGATCAAAAGCCAAATTCAAATACAATCCAATTTGTAGTGCCCACAAGAGAAGCATACAATGGTCTGATAACTAAGTATTCCGCAACACCCCTCTGACCCAAAATTTGTTTTTACATTCTTGGAATATCAATTTTTTCCACAATGATAAATTTTATACATTTATAAAATAATGGTGTGTAACCTCCTCGGAATAGCAAATCAGTGACAGATAGCCACTCTACACTCATTTAAATTGTAAAGCCTCTGTCTCACCTGACATGGTAAGGAGTCTCACAATACCAGGTTAAAGTCCAACCAGTTTCTGAAATCTTGTGGGATTACTATTAAATAAACTGGTTGGACGTTAACCTGGTATTGTGAGACTCCTTACTGTTTACTCTAGTCCAACGCTGGCATCTCCACATCATGACTTCCTGAAATGGGTCAGACTAAAGGAGCGAAACCCATCCTGGACTCCAGCGAAATAATTATGGGGTGGGGGGAACATCAGCAAACCCAGTTTTAGTTTATTACTGTAACAAGTAGGCTTACATTAACACTCCAATGAAATTTACTGTGAAAATCCCCTAGTTGTCACACTCTGACACCTGGTCGGGTACACCGAGGGAGAATTTAGCACGGCCAACACACCTACGTCTTTCGGACTGTGGGAGGAAACCGGAGCATCTGGAGGAAACCCACGCAGACACTGGGAGAATGTGCAGATTGCACCCAGATAGTGACCCAAGCTGGAATTCGAACCCAGGTCCCTGGTGTTGTGATGCAGCAATGCTAATCTCTTCTGCCATGCCGCTGACAAGATGAGACATCGCACCCCCCCCCCCCCCATCTCGGGCTTGATCTAACGCTTAATCTTAGCTAAAAAGGCCGAGAAGCGATGGATGTTCATTTCCCACCATCGGCTCGATAGATTTACCATTGATTGAACTCAGCAGCTTCCTCGGCCATTTATCTTCTGGAGAAGTGTACAATCACTGGGAGAAGCTTATGGATTTCCATGTTCAGCTGCACACGTGCAAACTCCTGCAATTGCTTTCGCTCTCAGAGGACTAATGGCAGAGGATGCTGACAGTTACCATCATTACTGCCACAAATTTTGGACTTATTAGCAAGTCACAGGTTGTACTCTTTAATGGGATTAAAATGATGGCATTTACATATGTCAGTCCAATGCCACAACAACACTAATAAGAGTTCAAATGTTAAAAGCCCATTAAGTAGATTAACTGACCTATGCTCTAAATGGTATCTGCTTTCCATACGTGTTCAAAGTGCTTTACTTACCAAGAAACCTGTAATTGCAGCAATTATGTTCTGAAGTGCGTTAAAGCTGAAAGCAGAATTAGTGCCTTTCTGAAAGGGGTACGGTGACTGCAGATATACTCACTGGGCCACAGTAAGAGTCAACTAAAGCCTTCCCTCCAGAGAAAGTGGGAAAAAGGTAAAAGTTTTACAAGTTGATTTATTAGTCACAAGTAAGGCTCACATTAAACACTGCAGTGAAATTCCTCTAGTCACCACACTCTGGTGTCGGTTTGGGACAATGCACCTAACCAGTGCGTCTTTCAGACTGTGGAAGGAAACCTGAGCACATGCACGCAAACAGGGGGAGAATGTGCAGACTCCGCACACAGACAGTGACCCCAGCTGGGAATTGAACCTGGATCGCTGGTGCTGTGAAGCAGCAGTGCTAACCACTGTGCCACGGTGTGGCTCCCCTTTTCCCCCCTGTGTTGAATTAAATCCGGCATGGGAGTTCAATGGTTTTGAGAATTAAATGAGTCAGCATTGCTTACCTGCCATGTCAATAGCGAAGGGCCTGTCTGGTCTCCAGCCTGTGTACCAGCCCACCACGTGCCCTTGTTCCACCAACGGGCGCTCATAGCGACGGCCACCCACCAATCCCACTGGCCACACGGACACCTTACGGGTGGAACGCATCTGCAAAACAAAAGTGTCAAGAAGCACAATGCGTTGGTCTGCAGTCTCACTGACCACCCAGCAGCACAAAGCAAGCCACTATAACATGCAACCAGCATTGCTAGGAGAGCACATGCCGTGCAGATTCACACGTGGAAGGAAAGGATATAGCGACTGCCTGTGTCCCCATTGGGGACATCATCGTCCTGAAGATGCAAGTACCCGATAGGAAAGAATTACCAGAATGGGTGCAATGGTGGCACAGTGGTGAGCGCTGCCGCCTCACCGTGCCAGGGACCCAGATTTGGGTCACTGTCTGAGTAGAGTTTGCACATTCGCCCTGTGTCTGCGTAGGCTTTCTCCAATTTCCTCCCAGATGCCAAAGATCATAGAATCTCTGCAGTGCAGAAGGAGGAGGCCATTCGGCCCATCGAGCCTGCATCGACAACAATCCCACCCAGGCCCCGTCCTCGTGATCCCAAGTATTTACCCTACTAATCCCCTCCAAATCTGTATCAACAATTATATCACCAAAACCCTATCCCCATAACCCCAGGTATTTCCCCTATTAATTCCCCCTAGCCAATACATCTGGGGACAACAAGGGTCAGTTTAGCATGGCCAATCAACCTCACTTGGACTGTGGGAGGAAACTGGAGCACCCAGAAGAAACCCACGCAGATATGGAGAGAACGCGCTATCTCCATAAAGACAGTGACCCAAAGGCAGAACTGAATCTGGGTCCCTGGCACTAAGAGGTAGCAGTGCTAACCACTGTGCCCCACCGTGCTCTGCCAAGTGTGCAGGTTAGGTTGACCGATCGTGCTGAATTGATCCTTAGCGTTACAGGGGCTGGCAGGGTAAATATGTGGGATTATCAGGACAGAACCTGGACGGGATTGTTGTCGGTGCAGACTCGATGCTCCAAGTGGCCTCCTCCTGCACTGTAGGGATTCTATGAATCTACGAACCGTGCTTCATTAGGGAGCTAAGGATGTTCTAACGTACTTTATCTAAATATATTTTGTTTTAAATCCCTATTTTGATGGCGAGCACGCCAACAATCTGAAAGGCAGGGCATATTCAAAATGCGCATATCACCAGCAGAATGAAAGGTTGAGAGTGGCACAATGACTGATCATTTTGCTACTCTGAATGTAGACGGTGGGAACATTCCAGTTCCCCTGGACAATTGTAATAAAAAGGAGTAGCTTCTGTAGGCTTGACAGTTTCTGCATTCAGTATCCCGCTCTCCACACAGTCTCCTGAGCTTTTAGCAGATGAATACAACCTTTCTTAGTTAATAATTCAGTCCTTTAAACCAATTAAACTTCCACTGATGACTGACAATTGACAATATATTTTAAATACTGAAACATTAACTATTTTTAAAATCCGTTTCAGGCGTTTCTCGTGCACTAACTCCGAGTCTGGTACTTGGACCAGGTCTGGCACTGTTTAAAATTCTGCATTCGTCACTTTCATCCTGCAATCGAGGATTGCCAACAGCAATCGTTTGGTCTCTGGTAACAAAACTGAACTGAAATGGACAAGAACACAGGCCCCGGTCAAGTTCCAAAAATACGTGAACTTTCAGCAGATTTCACAAGCTCGGGACATTTCAAATCTGCCAAGGAGAAATAAGGCTCACATTTTATAGTGCTTCTCTCATCCTAAAAAGGTGTCCCAAGCCAGACAACTTCATTTGGCAAGGAAGGTTTAAAGCCACTGCGATGAGTGTTTGAGTAAATCCTAAAACAATCTTCTTAAAATTGCTGATGACTGCACCAGGTTTCACACCGTCTGCATCTCCTCAGATACTCAAACAGTCCATGCCCATTTGCAGCAAGACCTGGTAACATCCGAGCTACACAAGGCCATGGCCACCTCCAAAAAGGAGAGAATTTAACCATCTAACTAACATTCAACGGCATGAACATTGAATCCCCCCTCACTATCAACACCCTAGGAACTACCATTGACCATAGAGATAGAGATAGGGTCATAGAGATATATAGCACAGAACCAGGCTCTTCAACCCAACTCGTCTATGTTCACCAGGTTTCCTAGACTGAACTAGTCCATTTGCCTGCATTTGGCCCAAATCTCTCTAAACCTTTCCCATCCATTTACCCGTCCAAATGTCTTTTAAAGTGCGTAACCGTATCCACCTCTACCACCTCCTCTGGCAGCTCATTCTATATACGCACCACCCCAAGTGTGAAAAGGTTACCCCTCAGGTCTCTTTTAAATCTTTCACCCCTCATCTTAAACCTTTGCCCTCTGGTTTTGGACTCCCCTATCCTGGAGAAAAGACCTTGAGTATTCACCTTATTTGTGCCCCTCATAATTTTATAAAACTCTAAGGTCACCCCTCATCCTCCTACGTTCCAGGGAAAAAAGTCCCAGCCTATATAGCTTCTCCTTATAATTAAGGCATTCTAGTCCCAGTAACATCCTTGTAAATCTTTTTTTTTAAAACACCCTTTCCAGTTTAATAACATCTTTCCTATAGCAGGGTGACCAGAATTGTACACAGTAGTCCAAATGTAGCCTTACCAATGTATTGTACAATTGTAATGTAACATCCCAACTCCTGTACTCAAGGCTCAGACCAATGAAGGCAAATGTGCCAAACGCCTTCCTCACCACCTTGTCTATCCGTGACACCACTTTCAAGCAACTATGTAGCTGCATTCCTCGGTCTCTGTTCAACAACACTCCCCAGAGCACTACAATTAACTGTGTCAGTCCTGCCCCGGTTTGTCTTACCAAAATGTAACACCTTACATTTATCTAAATTAAACTTCATTTGCCATTGGCCCAGCTGACCAAGATCCCATTGTACTCTTAGATAACCTTCTTCACCCTTCACTACACCACCAATTTTGGTGTCATCTACAAACTTACTAACCATGTCTGCTGTATTCCCATCCAAATTATTTATATAAGTGACAAACAATAGTGGACCAAATACTGATCCGTGCAGCACACCGCTGGTCACAGGCATCTAGTCTGAAAAACAACCTCCGCCATCACTCTGTCTCCTACTGGCAAGCCAATTTTGTATCCAAAATGACTAGTTCTCCCTGGATCCCGTGTGGTCTAACTCCACTGACCAGTCTATTACGTGATACCTTTCGAAGGCCTTGCTAAACTCCATGTAGATAGCGTATACTGCACTGGCCTCATCTATTTTCTTGGTCCGCACTTCAAAAAATTGTATCAAATTTGTAAGATACGATTTCCCACTGAAAAGTCCTGCTGACTCTCCCTAATCAGTCCTGGCCTTTCCAAATGTAAATCCTGTCTCAGAATCCTCTTCTAACTGATGTTAGGTTCACTGGTTTGTCGTTCCCTGGCTTTTCCCTGTCGCTTTTCTGAAAATAACAGCACAACTTTTGCCTCTCTCCATCTTCCAGCACCTCACCTGTACCAATGTCAATGATGCATATATATGATGCTAGGGGCCCTGTAATTTCTTCCCTAGCTTCCCACAATGTCCTGAAGCTTTATCTACCTTTATTTTAAGGCCTCCAGCTCCTCCTCTTCTGTAATGTGGATGTTTTTCAAGACATCACTATTTACTCCCGAGTTTGCTAGCTTCCATGCCTTTCTCACGGTAACTACTCACGAGAAATATTTACGTTTAGGTTCTCACCCAATTCCTGTGGATCCACGCATAGAGGACCCAGCCCTTAACACTATGGCAATCCCTGTCTATGTTTGGAAAGTTAAAATCTCATGTGATTACATTATCCTTGCAGCTATCTGTGATTTCTTTACATATTTGTTCTTCAATTTTCTACTGGCTGTTTGGGGGGGGTGGGGGTGCCTATTGTACAAGCCCATCAAAATGATCGCCCCCTCCTTATTTCTCAGTTCCACCCACGTAGCCTCACTGAATGATCCCCCTGGACTATCCTCTCTAAGTACTGCTGTGATATTTTCCCTAATCAACTCCTCCTCCTCCTCCTCTCTCTCTTGCCTTCCTATAACATTAGTATCCTGGAACATTGAGCTGCCAGTCCTGCTCTTCCTCAGCCACATTTCTGCAATATTTATGATATCTCATTTATTTATTAATTAGTGTCACAAGTAGGCTTACATTAACACTGCAATTAAGTCACTGTGAAAATCCCCTAGTAGCTTCTCTACTGCCTGTTTGGGTGCACCGAGGGAGAATTTAGCACAGCCAATGCACCTAACTAACTTTGGGATCGTGGAAGGAAATTGGAGCACCTGGAGGAAACCCACGCACACACAGGGAGAACGTGCAGACTCCACGTAGTGACCCCAGCCGGGAATTGAACCCAGGTCCCTGGCGCTGTGAGGCAGTGGTGCTAACCAGTGTGCCACCCATGTACCCACCCATGCCCTGAGTCCATCTGCCTTACCTGTTATGCCTCCTGCGTTGAAATAAATGCAGTTTAATTCATCAGTCTTCCTCATTCCCTGCCACGCACAAGCCTGGCTTGTCTATTTAATTTGCTCTCTCTAAATTCTATATTAGCCTCAGCGTCCCCTTTGGTCTCATTACTCTTTAGGGTCCCATCCTCCTGCCAGACTAGTTTAAACCCTTGAGTAGTTTTAGCAAATCTCCCTGCCAGTATATTTATCCTCCAATTCAGGTGCAACCCGTCCCTCTTGTACAGGTCACTTCTGCTCCAGTAGAGTTTCCAATGCTACAAAAATCTGAATCCCTGCACCAACTTCTTAGCCACACATTCATCTACCCCATCCTCCTATTCCTACGCTCATTAGCACATGGCATTGGAAGTAATCTTGAGATTACTATCTTTGAAGTCCTGCAGGAGTACCTATGTTGCTGGTACCAATGTGTCCCATGGCCTCTAACTCATCACCCTTCCCTTAAAGGATGCCCTGCAGCTGTTTAGTGACACCCTGATACCAGGGAAGCAACACACCACCCTGGAGTCACGTCTTCCTATGTGATGGAACACTCTCCACTTGCCTGGATAAGTGCAGCTCCAACAACACTCAAGGTGGTCAACAGGACAAAGCAGCCCGCTTGACTGGCAACCCTTTTACCATCTTAACCATTCATTCCCTCCACCACGGATGGACTATGACAGCAATATGTACCATATAAAAGCTGCACTGCAGCATATTTGTCAAATCTTCAACAGCACCCTCCAAACTCATGGCCTCTATCTTCTGGAAGGATAACAGCAGTAGATAAATGGGAACCAACTGCAAGTTCCCCCCCCAAAGCACACACTACCCTAATCATAATACTTAATTGCTCTGTAATTGATTATGCCAGTCTGGTTACAGTGATCTATGCTCACTGTGCTTGATTGGTTCAGCCTGGGTGTGGACTTAGAGCAAAGTAAACAGGTAGCACAGAAGATACTAGAAGCTAAGCTGTAAGCATGAGCGCAAACATATTGTGATTGCAGATATTTTAAAACTTGTAAGTAAACCTGTTAAACTGACATTATCCCCGCACTGTCCTGAGCTATCTAAAATATACAACACTTGGAAATATATTGCCATTCCTTCACTGTTGCTGGCTCAAAATCTTGGAACTTCCTCCTGAACAGCACTGTGGGTTTACCTTTACCACAGGGGCTGTGGTGGTTCAAGGCGGCAGCTCACCACCACCTATTCAAAGGGCAATTATGGGTGGACAACAAGTACAAAGCGAGCCAGCGATGCCCACAGCCCGTGAAAGAATAGAAATAATAAATGTGGCAGTTGAAGTCTAATTCTGAAGTTGTGTTGTGTTATTCTGCCACCCTTCCAAATGCAGTGAGAATCGAAAGAAAAAGCAACATTCAAGAGTCTAAACAATCTGAATAAGACTTTTCCTTCCATGCACATTATCCCCATGTCTGTGTGGGGCAGCACAGTGGCATTGTGGTTAGCACTGCTGCGTCACAGCGCCAGGGACCCATTCAATTCCGGCCTTGGGTCACTGCCTGTGTGGAGTTCGCACATTCTCCCCATGTCTGCGTGGGTTTCCTCTGGGTATTCTGGTTTCTTCCCAGAGTCCAAAGATGTGTGGTGTGGGTTGGGCTGATGGGCTATGTTAAATTGATCCTGGTGACAGGGAGATTAGCAGGGCAAATATGTGGGATCACAGGAATAGGGCCTAGATGGATTATGGTCGGTGCAGACTTGATGGGCTGAATGGCCTTCTGCACTTACGGATTCTATAATTCCACAAATTCTAACTGGATAGCAAGATTGGTAAACATACCCTTGGGGGTCTGTTACCCAAACTATCAGGTTAAAAAAAAAGGGTCAATGCAACCCGGTGGTGTAACAGGTGATAAGAGTGACCTCACACTTCAAGCTAAACTATTTAAACTTCCACAACCTTCTCATTTGTTAGAGGTGCTTCCCTACTTGAACAACCTACTCTTCACCTTATACATGGTGGCACAGTAGTTAGCACTGCTGCCTCAGTGCCAGGGACATGGGTTCGATTCTTGGCCTGGGTTACAATCTGTGTAGAGTTTGCATGTTCTCCCTGTGTCTGCGTGGGTTTCCTCCCACAGTCTGAAAGACATGCTGGTTAGGTGGATTGGCCATGCCAAATCCTCCCTCAGTGTACCTGAACAGGTGCCGGAATATGGTGACTAGGGGAATTTCACAGTGACTTCATTGCCATGTTAGTTTAAGTCTACTTGTGACACTGATAAATTTTAAGAAAAGCTAAACCAAACCTGGTAACTGCACTTGTACTGTCTCCTCTCCCCTGGTATTTTGTACAGATCAGTGCAAATACTACAGCAGTTGTGTGACTGCTTTGCTTTATTTCACATTATTTTTTCTCTGTTTTCTATTGACATGGTAATATTTGATTGGTTCCTTGCATATAAAATGCTGTTTTATTAAGCTAAGGCTTTTCTTTAACACTCCCAGCGCATTGCAAAATAAATTACACATTGTGATGCATGTTGTGCAGTGGTGTGTTTGGAATGGCATTAAAATTCTAAACCCTGTTCCAAATATGGGCCAGGAAGGCATTCGGATTCACCAGCAGATGTCCGTTGACAGATTGGTAGCTTTGAGGGCTGTTTTATTTCACTGGAAGATTCTGCGTACTTGCCAAGTGTCATTCAAAGTGGTTGAATAAGTATTGCTTATTTTGATGCGAGTCATTTGGAAAGATAAGCCACTGCTTCATACACTTGCTGCTTGTGTAGCTCCTACTGACTAAAAGTCTCTCACTTAAAAGTTCCCTTGGGTTAACAGTCTGCCCTATGTTTTATTGAAAGGGGTTAATTACATTGTGTAAAATTATTTGTACAGTTGAAACTGATATAGAGCAGATGAATAGCACCTTTCCCATTTTAATCTGCTATTAATGTGCCACCACAGGACAGTTGCACAATGGTTAGCACTGCTGCCTCACAGCTTCAGGGACCCCGGTTTGATCCTGGCCTCGGCTGGCTGTCCGTGTGGAGTTTGCACATTCTCCCCGTGACTGCGTGGGTTTCCTTTGATTTCTTCGCACACTCCAAAGAAGCGTAGGTTCCCTGCACTGGCCATGTTCCATTGCCCCTTACAGTGTCCAAAGATGTGCAGGTTAGATGAATTGGCCATGCTAAATTGTCCTTTAGTGCCCAAAGGTGTGTAGATTACAGGGATTAGTAGGTTAAATAGGGTAGGGATAGGGCCAGAGTGGGAGGCTGTTTCAGAGAATCATTGCAGACTCGATGGTTCAAATGGCGTCCTTCTGCACTGTAGGGATTTTATGATCTTATTAATAATTGTTTTCAGCTTCCTGGGCCTAAAGCTCTGGAATTCCCTCCCCAAACCTCTTCAGCTCTCTCTCCTCTTAGAGGAACTATCGCTGCTGGCATTCCCTCACTTATCTTTATACCCCTTTTGAAAAAGGTGTAACGTTTGGAATTCTCCAGTCCTCTGGCACCATCCAACATCTAAAAAAAGACTAGAAAATGATGGCCACTGCCTCTGCACTTCCCTCAGTATCCTTGGATGCATCTTAAAGTGGTGTCTCACCCACTTTAAATACAGACAACCTATCCCAATATCTCCTCCTTTACACCATTCTGGGTGCCCTCCTTTTCCACCACGCTCTTTCACCAATTATCACACTATCCATCTACTCTCAATCATCAGCAAAGTGATGGAAGGTGTCGGATTATCTTACTCAGCAATAACCTGCCCACAGACACTCAGTTTAGGTTCTGCCAGTGTCATTCAACTCCTGACCCCATTGCAGCCTTGGTTCAAACGTGCTGAACTCAAGAGGTGAGGTGAGGTGAGATGCCCTTGACATCAAGGCAGCATTTGACCCAATGTGGCATCAAGGACCCTTAGCAAAGCTGGGATTGATGGGAATCAGAGGGAAAGCTCTCCTCAGATTGCAGTCATGCCCAGCACAACAATGATTGTCTGTTGATGACTGCACAAAGTTGGGCACCAATCGCAATTCCACAGATACTGAAACAATCCATGTCCAAATGCAACAAGAACTGGACAGTATTTGGCCTTGGGCTGGCAAGTGGCAAGGAGCATTAGCACACATGAGTGCCAGGCAACGACCATCTCAAACAAGAGAGAATCTAACAGAACATTACAGGCCCTTCGGCCCTCGATGTTGCACCAACCTGTGAAACCAATCTAAAGCCCATCTAACTTACACTATTCCAATATCATCCATATGTTTATCCGATGACCATTTAAACACCCTTAGTGTTGGTGAATCCACTACTGTTGTAGGCAGGGCATTCCATGTTCATACTACTTTGAGTAAAGAACCTACCTCTGATATCTGTCCTATATCTATCACCCCTCAATTTAAAAACTGTGTTCCCTCGTGCTAGCCATCTCTATCTAAGAAAAAGGCTCTCACTGTCCACCCTATCTAACCTTCTGATCATCTTATATGCCTCTATTAAGTCACCTCTTAACCTTCTTCTCTCTAATGAAAAAAGAGCCTCAAGTCCCTCAGACTTTCCTCATAAGACTTTCCCACCATACCAGGCAACATCCTGGTAAACCTCCTCTGCACCCTTTCCAATGCTTCCACATCCATCCTATAATGCGGTGACCAGAACTATATGCAATACTCCAGTGCAGCCGCACCAGAGTTTTGTACAGCTGTAACATGATCTCACAGCTCCTAAACTCAATCCCTCTACTAATAAAAGCTAACACACTGTACACCTTCTTAACAACCCTATCAACCTGGGTGCCAACTTTCAGGGATCTATGCACACGGACACCAAGATATCTCTGCTCATCCACACTACCAAGAGTCTTTTCACTAGCCCGACACCCTGTTACCCTGTTACTCCTTCCCAGTGAATCATCACTCCTTGACATTCAATTGCATCACCATTGCCAAATCCCCTAGTATCGACATCCAGGGGTGGGGTTACCATTAACCAGGGACTGAACTGGGCGAGGCACATAAATACTGTGGCTACAAGAGTAGGTCAGAGGCTGCAAAGTACTTCACCTCCTGACCTCCACCAACTACAAGGCACAAGTCAGGAATGCTCTCTACTTGCTCCAACACCATCCAGGACAGAACGGCTCCCTGGATTGGCACCACTTTAAACATTCACTCATTCCGCCACTGACTCATGGTGGTGGTGGGAGTGATTCTCCCAGCAGCGCAGTGGACCGGGTGACATGAGCGGACGCCATGTAGCGGACTTCCCTCTGGGCACCAGGGCCTCTGCGAATCTCCGGATTTCTGGTGTCGTCAGCTCCATGCAAGAAATTGGCGAGGAGTCGATTGAAATATTTAAATCATCATTAGGGGGGCTGCTGGCCAGACCCTACTAGTGTGAAGGGAGGACATGGCTGCCACCCCCCAGGAGGCCAGGGGTAACAGGGGAGCCCCAGGGCATTGCCAGCCTGGTGCCTGGCACTGCCCAAGGGGCAAAGTGGCAAAGTCCAGGGGATCCCATGGGCACTGCCCACTGAGCTTTGGGCAGTACCAAGGAGGTAGAGCCAAAGGGGGCTGGGCCGATATGGAGCAGGGCCAGGTGTGTGTGTGTGTGTGTGTGTGGGGGGGGGGGGGGGGGGGGGAGTGGAGAATTGGTGGGGGTTGGGGTGGGAATGTTGCTGCCACTCTGCACTTTGGATCAGTGACAGAGGGAAGGAAGGGCTGATCGGGGCTGCAGGAGGGTGGGGAATTGGGAAATCAATGGGGGGTGGGGGGCGGGGCGGGGGGAGTGGTGGGCATTGGAGGGGCAGCATTGTGAAGTGGCGGGTCTGGCCAGTGATCAGGCCAGACAGGGGTTGGAGGGACAGCGATGCGGGTCGTGGGGCTGGCCAGCAATCAGGAGGCTGGCAGTTCTGAGCTACTGTGCATGCACTGGTCTCGACACTGACAGATCTGCGCATGTGCAGTGGCCCACTCCACCTCTCCAGATGGGCCCCGAGCCCTGATTTCTAAACAGGATTCATGCTAGTGCACTTTGCGGTGCACACACAGTGTGGGAGATTCGTTTTGAAAATTCTGCTGGGGTAAAAAACTAGCCGGATTTATTCCAGTTTTCACGCAAATTTGGCACTTAGAATTTTTTTTTGGGAGAATCCCACCCCTGGTCCACCATCTACAAGGTGCACTTCAGCAACTCACCAGGGTTCCTTCAACAGCACCTCCCAAACCCACAACAATCTGGAAGGGGAAGGGCATCAAACACAAAAGGGACTCCTGCAAGTTCCCCTCCAAGTCAAACGCCATCTGACTTGGAAAATATAATCGATGCTCTTTCACTGGATCACAAAGCCTGAAGCTCCCTCCCTACCAGCACAGTGGGTGTACCTACACCACACGGACAGCAGCAGGTTGAAGGTGGCAGCTCACCACCACCCTCTCAAGGGCAACTAAGGATGGATAAACTTTGCAGTGAGCCCACACATCCTGTGGTCGAATTTTTAACAAGCCTAGTTGACACACACTGAAGCAAGAGGATCAGCTAGTATTTAGAACGACAACATATAACAAATCATGTCCAAGCATTTTATTACCATTTTACAGCTCCCAGAGATTATATCACCATAATCTAATTTTAGTTAAATGTATAAAGTGGCTCGGTGGATTGTAAAATCAATTATTCAGTAATGACTGATTCAGCTGGATAGAAGAATAGGAATCATTTACTGGGATATTTGGCACTGTAAAGTTGGATTCTGACTGAACAGAGGAACATCGGACTGAGCAGTAGGCCATTCAGCCCTTACTCCACTATTCAGTAAGATCACGGCTGATCTGGGCGAGGTCGTATTTCCACTGTCCTGTCTGCCCCTCTCTCTCTACCCTCCCTTAACCCTGTACTCCCTTGTCTATCAAAAATCTCTCCAACTCAGCCCTGGATGAGCCAACCAGCTCTCTAGAGAAGAGAACTCCGCAGACCATCTGAGAGAAAAAAACACCTCATCTCTATCCTGTTCACTTATTCTTAAAACATGATTCCTGGTTCTAGTCTCTCCCTCAAATGGAAACATCCTCCCAGTATCCACCCTATCAAGTCCGCTCAGGATCTTATATGTTTTAACAAAATCACCTTTCGCTCTTCTAAACTCCACTGAGTTTAGGCCCAACCATTCTTCTTAAAATAACCCTTCACCCCAGGCATGAGTTGAGTGGATCGTCTCCGAACTGCTTCAAAAGCAGTTATATCTTTCTTTTAAAATATGGAGACCAAAATTGTACACAGTAGGGTGGCACAGTGGTTAGCACTGTTGCCTCAGTGCCAGGAATCTGGGTTCGATTCTTGGCTTGGGTCTGTGTGGGGTTTGCACGTTCTCCCCACGTCTGCATGGGTTTCCTCCAGGTGCTCCAGTTTCCTCTCAGTCCAAAGATGTGCGGGTTAGGTTGGTTGGCCATGCTAAATTGCTCCTTCGTGTTGGAGGGATGTCAGGGGGATTAGTTGTGTAAATACGTGCGGTTACCGGGATAGGGCCTGTGTGGGGTTGTTGTTGGTGTAGGCCCAATGGGTTGAATGCCTTCCTTCTGCACTGTAGGGATTCCATACTCCAGGTGTGATCTCACTAAGGCCTTGTGTAGCTGCGGCCATACAACTTTCCTCCTTTTATATTCCATTCTCCTTGCAATAAACATCCACTTTCAATTAGTTTTTCGAATCACTTGCCGTACTTGCAAACTAATGTTTTGTGATTCATGTACCAGGACACCCAGATCCATGTGTACCTCAGAGTTCTGCAATCTCTTTCAAATTTAAATAATATGTTGCCTTTCTATTCTTCCTGCCAAGGCAGACAATAGAACCATAGAAAATTACAGCTTAGAAACAGGCCTTTTGACCCTTCTTGTCCATGCCAAACCATTTTTTGCCTAGTCCCACTGACCTACACTTGGACCCTCCACACTCCTCTCATCCATGAACCCGTCCAAGTTTTTCTTAAATATTCAAAGTGACCCCTCATTTACCACTTTATCCGGCAGCTCATTCCACACTTGCACCACTCTCTGCATGAAGAAGCCCCCCCTAATATTCCCTTTAAAAACTTTTCTCCGTTCACCCTTAACCCATGTCCTCTGGTTTTTTTTCCCTCCCCTAGCCTCAGTGGAAAAAGCCTGCTTGCGTTCACTATCTATACCCATCAAAATCTTATACACCTCTATCAAATCTCCCCTCATTCTTCTACGCTCCAGGGAATAAAGTCCTAACCTATTCAATCTCTTTCTGTAACTCAGCTTCTCAAGTCCTAGCAACATCCTTGTGAACCTTCTCTGCACTCTTTCAACCTTATTTACATCCTTCCTGTAACTAGGTGACCAAATCTGTATACAATACTCTAAATTCGGCCTCACCAATGCCTCATATAACCTTACCATAACACTCCAACTTTTATACTCGATACTCCGATTTATAAAGGCCAATGTACCAAAAGCACTCTTTACGACCCTATCCACCTGTGGTGCCACTTTTAGGGAATTCTGTACCTGTATTCCCAGATCTCTCTGTTAACTGCACTCTTCAGAGTCCTACTATTTACCCTGTACATTCTACTTTGCTTTGTCCTTCCAAAGTGCAATGCCTCACATTCGTCTGCATTAAATTCCATTTGCTATTTTTCTAGTTGGTCCAAATCCCTCTGCAAGCTTTGAACATCTTCCTCACTGACCACTATACCTCCAATCTTTGTATCATCAGCAAATTTACTGATCCAATTTACCACATTATCATCCAGATCATTGAAATAGAAGACAAAACAATGGGCCCCAACACCGATCCCTGTGGCACTCCACTTGTCACAGGCCTCCACTCAGAAGCAGTCCTCCACAACCACTCTCTGGCTTCTTCCATTGAGCCAGTGTCTAATCCAATTTAGAACCTCCCCATGTATACCTAGCAACTGAACCTTCCTAACCAACCTCCCATGAGGGACCTTAAAGGCCTTGCTGAAATCCAGGTAGACAACATCCACCGCCTTCCCTTCATCCACTTTCCTGGTAACCTCCTTGAAAAACTCTAATAGATTGGTCAAACATGGCCTACCATGCACAAAGCCATGTTGCCTCTCCCTAATAAGTCCCTGTCTATCCAAATATTTGTAGATCCTATCCCTTATCACACCTTCCAATAACTTGCCAACCACCTACGTCAAACTTACTGGCCTATAATTTCCCGGATTTCTTTTGGAACCTTTTTTAAGCAACGGAACAACATGACCCACCCTCCAATCATCTGGCACCTCCCCCGTGAATACTGACATTTTAAATATGTCTGCCAGGGCCCCTGCAAGTTCAACACTAGCCTCCCTCAAGGTCCGTGGGAATACCCTGTCTGGACCTGGGGATTTATTCACTCTGATTTGCCTCAAGTCAGCCAGCACCTTCTCCCCTTTAATCTGTAAAGATTCCATGACCTCCCTACCTGTTTGCCCAATTTCTATAGACTCCATGCCCATTTCCTCAGTAAATACGGATACAAAAAAACCCATTTAGTATCTCCCCCATCTCTTTTGGTTCCATACACAGCCTACCACTCTGGTCTTCAAGAGGACCAATTTTATCCCTCACTATCCTTTTGCTCCTAACATACCTACAGCAGCTCTTTGGATTTTCCTTCACTCTGTCTGCCAAAGCAACCTCATGCTTTCTTTTAGCCCTCCTGATTTCCCTCGAGTAGCTTCTTGCATTTTTTATACTCCTTGAGCATCTGATCTGCTCCTTGCTGCCTGTACATTTTATACAACTCTGTCTTCCTCTTAATCAGTGTTACAATCTCCCTCGAGAACCAAGGTTCCTTATTCCCATTTACTTTGCCTTTAATCCTGACAGGAACATACAAACTCTGCTCTCAAAATTTCTCCTTTAAAGACCTCCCACTTTCCATTTCCATCCTTACCAGAGAACAGCCTGTGCCAATCCACACTTCCCAGATCCCTTCTCATTTCATCAAATTTGGCCTTTTTCCAGTTCAGAACTTCAACTCAAAGACCAGATCTATCCTTATCCATGATCAGATTAAAAATAATGGCGTTATGATCACTGGATCCAAAGTGTTCCCTTGGAGCACATCCATCACCTGCCCTAACTCATTCCCCAACAGGAGAACCAGTATCACATCCTCTCTAGTTGGTACCTCTATATACTGATGTAGAAAATTCTCCTGAACACATTTAACAAACTCTACCCCATCCAAACTTTTAATGGTGTGCAAGTCCCAATCTATATGTGGAAAATTAAAATCCCCCACTATCACAACTTGCTGTTTCTGGCAGTTGTCTGCTATCTCTCTGTTGATTTGCTCCTCCAATTCTCACTGACTATTGGGTGGTCTATAATACAACCCCATTAATGTGGTCATACCCTTCCTGTTTCTCAGCTCCACCCATAGGGCCTCTGCAGACAAGCTCCCTAATCTATCCTGCCTGAGTACTGCTGTAACATGTTCCCTGACCAACAATGCTGGCAACCCCCCCCAACCTTTTATCCCTCCGCCTCTATCACACCTGAAACATTGAGCTGCCAGTCCTGTCCCTCCTGTGGCCAAGTTTGACTAATGGCTACAATGTCATACTTCCACAAGCCAATCCACACCTTCAGCTCATCTGCCTTCCCCACAATACTCCTGGCATTGAAATAGACACACCTTAAAAGATTATTTTGACCACACTCAACCCTTCCATTTGTGATTTTGCTTGAACTAACCTGTCTTTTTTTTAACCCCCACTCCACTATCTGCTCTGGCACTCTGGTTCCCATCCCCCTACAAATCTAGTTTAAACGCTCCCCAATAACACTAGCAAACCTCCCTGCAAGTATATTGGTCCCCTTGTAGTTTAGGTGTAACCCGTCTCTCTTGTACAGGTCCCACCTGCCCCAGGAGAGGTCCCAGTGATCCAAGAATCGGAAACCCTGCCCCCTATACCAGTTCCTCAGTGTTCATCTGCCCAAGCATCCTACTCTTACCCTCACTGGCACTTGGTACAGGTAGCAATCCTGAGATTACTACCCTCGGGTTCCTGCCTTTTAACTTCCTTCCAAGCTCCCTATACTCTCTCTTTAGGACCTCCTCACTTTTCCTACCTACGTCATTGGTACCGGTGTGTACCACGACATTTGGCCGATCACCTTCCCACTTCAGAACGCTGTGCACGCGATCAGAGACATCCCTGACCTTGACACCCGGGAGGCAACAACCTGTGCGGGACTCTCTATCTCGACCACAGAACCGCCTGTCCGTGCCTCTGACCACTGAGTGCCCTATCACTACCGCTCCCCTCGTCTTCCTCCCACCCTTTTGCGCTGCAGAACCAGACTCAGTATCAGAGTGCCGGCTGTCACACCTTGTCCCAGGTAAAGCATCCCCCACGACATTATCCAATTCGGTATACCTGTTGTGGAGGGGTATGGCCACAGGGGAACCCTGCTCTGCCTGTCCTTTCACTTTTCCATTCCCTCTCCTTACAGTAACCCAATTTCCTGGGCTCTGCTGCTTAGATGTAACTACCTCCCTAAAGCTAACGTCTATATACTTCTCATTCTCCCAAATTAGACAGAGGTCAGCAAGCTCCTTCTCCCGTTCCCTAACACGCTTTGCTAGCGGCTGCAGCTGGATGCATCTTTTGCCAGTGTTGTCGTCAGGGATACCTGAGGGCTCCCTGATCTCCCACATCCTGCAAGAGGAGCATTCCAACATCTTGCCTGGCATTCTTTTCTGGGGAAAAACAAGAATAAACTTTCCGAAAAGGGTAAAAAAAAATGACTCGCGCCTCTGCTTGTTCCTGCCAAAGCCCATTTTGAGCCAAAGCCCTTCAGCCTTCACTCTGTTCCCTCTCACTCCGCTGTCCGCTCTTTATATCTCCACCGGCTGCTCACCACTGGCTGACATCAGCATCTTTTAGCTGATGAAATTCCTCCTCATCTCAATTCTAAAAAAAGGTTGTCCCTTTGGATCCTAGTCTCTTGAAGTAACAGAAACATCTTTCTCCAATGTTCACTCCGTCCAGGCCTTTCACTGAGTTTCAATGAGCAAGGGGCTGAAGTTTTGTTACATTCAGCTCATGATTAATGTAACAGTGGGACATTCTCCTTCTCCCTCCAAAGATTTTTAAAAAAGCTTAAAGAGTGGGCACTATTTTTTTTTAAACAATTCAGTTTAGATTAATGCATCATTGAAGTGATTTAGTCTTGGGGGAAAGTTCAGGACAACAGGGATTACCCATTTAGAATAGTACAGGGAGAAAAACACAAGCTGTCAATTCAATACCAAGTGATGATCTAATTACATTTAATTGCTTCCATCCAAGCATCTCATGAATCCTTTATTCCCAATAAAGATGAATCCTCCAAGGGGATTGGAGGCCCAGTCCAGTCCACTCTGCACATTTAAACTCTTACTTAAAGAAAGATGAACCCTTTGTTGGAAACTCCATAGAGCCTGTTTCAGATGGAAACTCTTCAGAATCAGGTCAAATTATTATAGACAGGGAGCAGCCTGGTAACAAGATCCTGTCCCTCAGTAACATTTAACCAGAAACAACTATCATTTAAGCCAAATTCATTGGCAAAGATATTGCACCTGCTCAGAGCACAACCAGACCATTATTTTAAATCTAAACCCCAATCATCACAAAGCCTCACCATGGAGAGGTAAACATAGGAGGAATAGAGCTCCAGGTTGACCTGCTTGTCCTCTTTTAAGGTATCACTGACACAGTCTCAAGAGAAAAAAAATTAAGCTTACCTGCTCTCACCAAACCTTTTTTTAGGTTGGATGGGTGGGGAAGAGTCCAGAGTCTTGGGTTTCCTCTCCATTCAAATTTATTGGGGGGAGGAAAAAAAACCTTCCCAGGGGTCACTGGGGTCTACTTCCTGTTTTACACTCCCAGTTTGAAAAAAAACTCCAAAAAAAAGTAAGGTAAACATCCCTCTTACCTTCAAGCTTTTTGTAATGAGTCTACACACCAATTTCTGCTCTGGAAACAATGAGGTCAAACCCTCTAAGGCAAGTTCCTTTTCAAGGGGAAAAAAAAACCTTCCCAGGGGTCACTGGGGCCTACTTCCTGTTTTACACTCCCAGTTTTGAAAAAAAAACCTCCAAAGAAAAGTGCTAACCAATAATTGTAAATCTCAGTTAGATCATCCATTATTCCTTCATATCAGGGAAACACTTTAAACTTTTCCATTCTGATAGCTGATGGTAAACTTAGAAATTAAACAAGTGAAGTGAAAACTAGAACAGGTTTGAAAACCGAAGTCACAATAATAAGGTTTGTTATTAGCACTCTTGTCCCTGGTCTATTAAATCTCCATTGGCGAGAGTCAACTTCATGAGGCAACAGCACTGTTCAGGCAAGGTTTCAGGACCTTGAATTTTGACATCCTGAATGAAGTGAGGACCCAAAGCTCCATTGACTGGTGCTGTCCAAGGAGTGGTGGATTTGATTTGATTTATTACTGTCACATGTATACGGTGAAAATTATTGTTTCTTGCACACGATACAAACAAAGCATACTGTTCATAGAGAAGGAAAGGAGAGGGTGCAGAATATAGTGTTACAGTCATAGGTAGGGTGTAGAGAAAGGTCAACTTAATATAAGGTAGGTCCATTCAACAGTCTGATGGCAGCAGGGAAGAAGCTGTTCTTGAGACTGTCGGCATGTGACCTTAGACTTTTGTATCTTTTTCCCAACAGAACAAGGTGGAAGACAGAATTCCGGGGTGCTTGGGGTCCTTGATTATGCTGGTTGTTTGCAGAAAGGGTGTTTTCTACCCACAGAGGTCTTAGTTCAACAGCTGATCTGAAAGGTGGTACCTCTGACAGTGCGGCACTCCCTCAGGACTGTACTGAGGCGCCAGTCTCGATTTCTGAGCTGAAATCGCCGGAGTGGGACTTGAACCCACAGCTTTTTGGTCAGGACAGAAGTGTTGGCTGCTGACTCACAGCTGATGCTGCAACGTTAGAAGGTGCATAAACAATAGTAAACGAAACGGAGAGGTTTGCTCAGCAGAGCTTCTTCAAACTGAATTGTGAGAAAAGGGCACGGAATCACAAGTTGAAAATAAGAAAGGAATACATCTACATTTGTATGGTACATCAGTACAGAACGTCCTGAAGCATCCTGCAGCCAGCAAATCACTTCTGAAGAGCAGTCTCTATTATTACGATGACAAACACACAGTCAATTTCCACAAAGCAGAGCTCCAAGAAGAGTAAATAAGAAGCATTAGAATCACAGAATCTCTACAGTGCAGAACAAGACCATTCAGCCCATCGAGCCTGCACTGACTACAATCCAATTCAGGCCCCTATCGGTGTAACCCTACATCCTGCTTATCCTCCTGACATTATGAGGCAATTTAGCATGGCTAATCCACCTAACCCGCACATCTTTGGATTAAATGATTTTGACCTCACCGGCCCCTCCTTCTATACTGTCTTGACACTTTGACTCTATGAGTGGGATTTTCCAGCCACGCTTGCCCCGAGACTGGAAAACCTAGCTACGTGGTGGGCGGGATGGGAAAAGTCCACCCTATGATTACGTTCAATGGAGTTCTTGAAGTAAAAATATGTAACACAAGAATCAGTGAAAAATATCACGGTACAGCAGAAGAGAAGACCATTCAGCATCACTGCTGATGCTAGCTCTCTGAAAGACTGATCTAATTAGGTGCACACCCCAGTGACTAGTTTACTTTTCAAGCAAAGTTTCAATGAAAATTCCACCGCCCATTCCAGATCATCAGAACCTGCCGCGTAAAAAAAAGTCTCATCATCACTCCCTTGGCATTTTTTGACAATTATTTTAAATTACTGATCCTCCTTCTGGGAGTGACAATTTTTTTTAAACTGTAAAAGATAGGACATACAGAGCACAGAAGGAGGTCATGTAGTCTGATGTGCCTCTGTGCCAGCTTTTTGAAAAGCTTTCCAATTAGTCCCACAGCCCAGCTCTTTAGCCACAAACCCTGCACATTAGTCCTCACTGTGTACACGTCCGAATGTCTTCAGGAAACTCCGATGGAATTGGATTCTGTCATCCTTTCAGAATGTGCATTCCAGAAATTAATGACCCTCTGTTTAAAAGAATTTCTCCTTATTTCATCTCTTGCCAATTATTTTAAATGGAAGAATTCTGATTCAACCACACTTGTTACCATTTCTCCACGTCAAAAGCATGTCTCCCAGGAACCTTCTCTGATCTGTGGAGAACAATCCTTGTTTCTCAAGTCCTAACTAGCACTCCTTATTTCTTGTTCCATTCTAGTAAACCTCCTTTTTGTACCATCTCCAAGGGTTAGACACCCTTCTTAAAATGTGGGGACCAGAACTGGACGCCATTATGTTGCTGCGGTTTATTAAGAGATTTTATCGCAGTCTAGCATCAGTTCCACACACTCTCAACTTGTCTTTAACTTTAATCCTTCACTAGGCAGCACGGTGGCACAGTGGTTAGCACTGCTGCTTCACAGCTCCAGTTCAATTCCCAGCTTGGGTGGAGTCTGCATGTTCTCCCCGTGTCTGCGTGGGTTTCCTCTGGGTGCTCCGGTTTCCTCCCAGAGTCTGAAAGATGTGCTGGTTAGGTGCATTAGCCATGCCAAATTCTCCCTCAGTGTCCCTGAACAGGTTCCGCAATGTGGCAACTAGGGGATTTTCACAGTAACTTCATTGCAGTGTTAATGTAAGCCTAGTTGTGACAATAATAAATAAACTTTAAAAAAACTAGGGTTTTTTCGGCCTTGCTACTGTTGGGGAAAGAGGAAGAGAGAGTGGGAAAAAACCCCTCAGTTCTCTCATCTCATTTTTGAATAGAATTAGAGAATCCCTGCAGTGCAGGAGGAATCTATTCAGCCCACCCAGTTTGCACTGACCCTCTGTACTAATGCCCTATCCCCATAATCCTGTGTACTGATCATAGATAATCTACCTAACCTGCACATGTTTGGAGTGCGTGAGGAGAGTGGAGCACCAGGAGGAATCCCACACAGACACAGGGAGAACATGCAGACTCCGCACAGACAAGCGACCCAAGCCGGGAATCGAACACGAGTCCCCGGTGCTGTGAGGCAGCAGTGCTAACCACTGTGCCACCGTGCTGCCCACTATGGATGCCATCACCTGCTGGGGTTTAATTAGAGATTTTATAACAGTCCAGCATAAATTCCACTTTTAACCTCAATCATCACTTGGGTTTTATTGGGGCCTTGCTACTCTTGGGGAAAGGTAGAGAGAGAGAGAGAAAAATAAGAGAGAACAAAGAGACCTTAGCTTTCTCATCTTGTCTTTAGATAGAATCATAAATGATTTTCAGTTGCCTGAGAGGGGTTAATCTCTTGCTGGAGGTACAACCAGCTCACGTGCCAAAGTATCTCACAGTTATTTGACTGTTGGCCTTTAAGTGCTCCTCCATCCATCCCTCCTCTTTTAGCTCTGTGCCGCAAGAAGTAAGTTATGGTTTTAATCCTTCCGGGAGCGATAGGCCAGCGACATCTCCGCGCAGATCGGGTCATGACACCTGCCTTTGAGACAGAAACCACATTCAGTCTTCAGGATTTTGCTGAATCTTTCGGCTACAGGGAAAACACAGGAGCTTCAAGTTTCTAGGTGTCCAGATCACCAAAAACCAGTCCTGGTCCCTCCATGCCGATGCTATAGTTAAGAAAACCCGCCAAGGCCTCTACTTCCTCAGGAGGCTAAGGAAATTTGGCACGTCTGCTAGGACCCTCACCAGCTTTTCCAAATGCACCGTCGAAAGCATCCTTTCCAGGTGTATCACAGCTTGGTATGGCTCCTGCTCTGACCAAGACCACAACAAACTACAAAGGGTTGTGAACGTAGCCCACTCCATCACACAAACCAGCCTCCCATCCACTGACACTGTCTACACCTCCCGCTGCCTCAGCAAAGCAGCCAAGATAATCAAGGACACACACCCTGGACTCTCTTCCACCTTCTTCCATCAGGAATAAGATAGGAAGCTCTGAGGTCAGGTGTCAACCAACCCAAGAACAGCTTCTTCCCTGTTGCCATCAGACTTTTAAATGGGCCTACTCTATATTGAGTTGATCTTTCTCTACACCCTAGCCATGATTGTAACACTACATTCTGCACTCTCTCCTTTCCCTCTCTATGAACGGTATGCTTGGTATAGCAAGAAACAATACTTTTCACTGTATTTCGATATAGGTGACAATAATAAATCAAATCAAAGAGAGTGGGTTGGCGGTAATGCCTGGGTACCCTGCGAAACCCAACTCAGTTTCCTGTTTAAATGTACGTTGGAAACATAAGAACATAAGAAATAGGAGCAGGAGTAGGCCATCTAGCCCTTCAAGCCTGCCCCGCCATTCAATAAAATTATGGCTGATCTGTCGTGGCTCAGTTCCACATTCCCGCCCTCTCCCCATAACCCTTAATCCCCTCTCTCATCAAAAACCCATCAACCCGCGTCTTAAAAATATTTAGCAAGGCAGCCTCCACCACTTCAACGGGCAGAGAATTCCAGAGATTCACCACCCTTTGAGTGAAGAAGTTCCTCCTCAACTCTGTTCTAAACCGCCCCCCCTTTATCTTGAGGCTGTGCCCCCTAGTCCTACTGTCCTTTCTGAGCGGGAAGAGTCTCTCCACCTCTATCCTATCCATCCCATTCATCATCTTATATATCTCAATGAGATCTCCCCTCATTCTTCTAAACTCTAACGAGTACAAGCCTAATTTATTCAGCCTCTCCTCATAGCTCAACCCCCTCAACTCCGGCATCAGCCTAGTAAACCTCCTCTGCACTCCCTCTAAGGCCAAAATATCCTTGCATAAGTACGGCGCCCAAAACTGCACACAGTACTCCAGCTGCGGCCTCACCAATGCCCTGTACAGCCGCAGCAAGACCTCCCTACTTTTATATTCAATCCCCCTCGCTATGAAAGCCAGCATCCCATTTGCCTTCCTGACCACCTGCTGCACCTGCAAGCTGGGTTTTTGCGACTCATGCACAAGGACCCCAAGGTCCCTCTGCACCGTCGCCTGCTGCAGTTTTTCGCCACGTAAGTAATAGTCCTTCCTCCCATTATTCCTACCAAAGTGGACCACCTCGCACTTGCCAACATTAAATTCCATTTGCCATTTCCTGGCCCATTCGCCCAGCCTATCTAGATCCTTCTGCAGACTTTCCACACCCTCCGCACAATTTGCCGTTCCACCAATCTTGGTGTCATCAGCAAATTTCGACACCCTACACTCGGTTCCCTCCTCCAGATCATCTATATAAATGGTAAAAAGCTGAGGCCCCAGCACGACCCCTGGGGCACTCCACTAGTCACCATCCGCCAATCCGAATAGCACCCACTGACCCCCACTCTCTGCCTCCTATTTGACAACCAATCCCCTATCCACGCTAACACCCTACCCCCAACTCCATGTCCCCTGACCTTCTGTAATAACCTCTTGTGAGGTACCTTGTCAAATGCCTTCTGAAAATCCAGAAAGACCACATCCACCGGCTCTCCTCTATCCACCGCCCTAGACACATCCTCATAGAACTCCAGTAAATTTGTCAGACACGACTTCCCTTTAACGAAACCGTGCTGTGTCTGCTCTATCAAGCAATTCCTCTCAAGAAGCCTCGCTATTTCCTCCTTGATGATGGATTCTAACATTTTACCTACAACAGACGTTAAACTAACTGGCCTATAATTCCCTGCCTTTTGCCTGGCACCCTTCTTAAACAACGGCGTAACATTAGCTGCTTTCCAATCTTCCGGCACTTCCCCGGAATCCAGCGACGTCTGGAAAATAACCACCAAGGCATCCACTATCACCTCCGCCATTTCTTTCAGGACCCTCGGATGCATTCCACCCGGTCCTGGCGACTTGTCCACAATCAGCCCCTCCAGTCTGTCGAGCACCTCCTCTCTAGTAACAGTAATGTCATTGAGACCCTCCAGTCCTACCACCTTTCCATCGCTAACACCCGGCAAATTATTCACGTCCTCCTCCGTGAAGACAGAAACAAAAAAGTTATTCAGGGCCTCAGCCATATCCCCATCCCCTACCACTAAGTCCCCCTTCTCACATTGCTTGAGCCGAACCGTGTGCCTGAGATTGATGATATTCAAAATATTATCCACGCTCCCAATTTGAAATGAAGCTAAATTGGATTTGAAAAGATCAAAACTGCTTCCGTGGTTTCTCTGAGGAAAGGGTGTAAGTAGTCACAATAATGCAATGCCAGAAAGATTATTATTTATTCAGCATCATTAGTCTTCCACCACCTAATTAACCAACTAATTATGTGTTTAAGAATTTCTGCGCACACAATACTTTTTAAAAGCAGTTTTCTATTTTGTCCCTTGTGTCCACGAGCCACGCATCAATTACTGTCAGGGTGTGGGCAGACGTAGCAATGATCATCCTCCACATTTTCCCTTGCTTTTACACGTAACACATTATGTTTAGAGCATTCAGTGCATGGGTCATCGAGAATCATACAATCACAGAATAATACAGTACTTTTGGTCCATTGTGCCTTAGTGGGTTCTTAGGACTAACAATCCGGTGAATACTACTTCCCTGCCCTTCCGTAGTTCTGCTGCAATTTTTCTTTTTCCAATTCTTTGTCTAATTCCCTTTCAAACGCTCCTGCTTCCCCCACCACCCCCCCCCCCCCCACCAATGCTGCCAGGCAGATTTTAGCAACTCAAGGCGGAAAATTTCTCTTCCCATCTGTGGCAGCACAGTGACGAGCGCCGTGGCCTCACAGCGTCAGGGACCCGGGTTCGATTCCCGGCTCGGGTCACTGTCTGTGCGGAGTTTGCACGTTGTCTGCGTGGGTGTGCTCCGGTTTCCTGCCACAGTCCAAAAGACACGCTGGTTAGGGGTGTATTGGCCATGCTGAATTCTCCCTGAGCGTACCCGAGCAGGCGCTGGGATGTGGCGACTAGGTGATTTTCACAGTAGTGGAGTGTTAGCTTATTTGTGACACTAATGAACAAAAACCCTCAAATAAAAACAGCTTTTTCTCTTGCCAATCACCATATGTTGGTATCGACTAGTTACCGGCCTCTCTGACATTTTTATTCCCTTTATTCTTTCGCTGGATGTGGGTGGGCCAGCGTTTGTTGCCCACCCCTAATTGTCTTTGGAAGTGATTGGTTTGCTCGGTCACTTCACAGGGGCAGTTAAGGATCGACCACATCATTGACTACAGCGCAGAAAGAGGCCATTCAGCCCATTGAACCCACACTGACAACGATCCCACCCAGGCCCTATTCCCATAACTCTACCCTACTAATCTCCCTGGCCTGAAGGGGCAATTTAACATGGCTAATTAATCTAGCTCACACATCTTTGGATTGTGGGAGGAAACCGGAGCACCCGGAGGAAACCCACGCAGGTACAGGAGAATGTGCAGACTCCGCACAGACAGTGACTGAGGCCAGGAATCAAATCCGGGTCCCTGGCACTGTGGGGCAGCAGTGTTAAGCATTGTGCCACCATGCCAACCTATCAGGTTGGCTAGAGATTGTCAACGAATGTGACCATGTCAGAACTGCTCAAACCGAGGGACCCACAAAGCTGTGTCCTCAGCCCCTTATCATACTCCTAATGCACCTCTAACTGTGTGGCCAAATTCCCCTCCAACCCAATTTTCCTGTTTGCTGATGACACCACCATATTGAGTTGGATCTCAAACAATGACAAGGCACAGTACAGGAAAGAGATAGAGAATCTGATGAACTGGTACAAAGACAATAACCTCTCCCTCAATGTCAACAAAACGAAGGAGGTAGTTATTGACATCAGGAAGCGTAGTTGAGAACATCCTATGTCTACATCAATGGGGACAAAGTAGAAATGGTTGCGAGCTTCAGGTTTTTAGGAGTCCAGATCACCAACAACCTTTCCTGATCCCTCCGTGTGGACTGTATAATTAAGAAAGTCCACCAATGCCTCTAATTTCTTGGACACAAAAGTCTGAGATCACATACCAACCGACTCAAGAACAGCTTCTTCCCTGCTGCCATCAGACTTTTGCGTGGACCTACCCTGCACTCAGTTGATCTTTCTCAACACCCTGGCTATGACTGTAACACTACATTCTGCACTCTCTCCTTTCCTTCTCTATGAATGGAAAGCTTTGTCTGTAAAGCGCGAAAGAAACAATACTTTTCGCTGTATATTAACACACGTGACAATAATAAATCAAATCAAAACCAAATCAAATACCCTGACAGTAAGTTTTTCCATGAATTGCGATGATTCTGGGGCCTCTGTTCATGGGTTGTGGTCCACACCTGGCATGTGAACTCCTGAGCAGAATAACACATCCAGTTCTTCAGCAGCTCTGCAAACCCGACTTGGGTGAAAGTGCTCTGGAAGTCAGCGGGGGTAGATGCTTGAAAGTGGGATCTTGGCAGATGGCCCCCCTGGCAAGATGTCAGAGGCTGCTGGGTGCAGAGGAAGGCTGGGCGGGGAACAGGCCTTGCTGTTTTGCTTTGGAACATTGGATTCTCATTGAAGTTTATCTCTACCTGATGTTCTGTATAATATTATTATATACTTGAGGCACTGCTGACTTGTACAAGGTGCAAGGAGACAATAAACAGCTCTCCAATTGCCCCTCACACCCCTTTGCCCCTCTCCCCTGCCCCCTTCAATATCCATGCCAACATGGATGCAGAAAGAAAAGATAGGGTTAGAGGAAGGGAACATAAGAACATAAGAAATAGGAGCAGGAGTAGGCCATCTAGCCCTTCGAGCCTGCCCCGCCATTCAATAAGATCATGGCTGATCTGTCGTGGCTCAGTTCCACATTCCCGCCCTCTCCCCATAACCCTTTATCCCCTCTCTTATCAAAAACCCATCAACCCGCGTCTTAAAAATATTTAGCGAGACAGCCTCCACCACTTCAACGGGCAGAGAATTCCAGAGATTCACCACCCTTTGAGTGAAGAAGTTCCTCCTCAACTCCGTTCTAAACCGCCCCCCCTTTATCTTGAGGCTGTGCCCCCTAGTCCTACTGTCCTTTCTGAGCAGGAAGAGTCTCTCCACCTCTATCCTATCCATCCCATTCATCATCTTATACGTCTCAATGAGATCTCCCCTCATTCTTCTAAACTCTAACGAGTACAAGCCTAATTTATTCAGCCTCTCCTCATAGCTCAACCCCCTCAACTCCGGCATCAGCCTAGTAAACCTCCTCTGCACTCCCTCCAAGGCCAAAATATCCTTGCGTAAGTACGGCGCCCAAAACTGCACACAGTACTCCAGCTGCGGCCTCACCAATGCCCTATACAGCTGCAGCAAGACCTCCCTTCTTTTATATTCAATCCCCCTCGCTATGAAGGCCAGCATCCCATTTGCCTTCCTGACCACCTGCTGCACCTGTAGGCCGGGTTTTTGTGACTCATGCACAAGGACACCCAGGTCCCTCTGCACCGTCGCATGCTGCAGCTTTTCACCCTGTAAGTAGTAGTCCTTCCTACCATTATTCCTACCAAAGTGGATAACCTCACACTTGCCAACATTGTATTCCATCTGCCAGGTCCTCGTCCACTCGCTCAGCCTATCTAGATCCCTCCTACACTTTCTACACCCTCCGCACAATTTGCTGTTCCATGCCAACATGGATGCAGAAAGAAAAGATAGGGTTAGAGGAAGGGAAGAGAGTGATGTAGATCATAAATACTAGCGCAAGCTGATGGGTCGAATGGCTACAAATTCAAAGAATCCCTACAATGCAGAAGGAGGCCATTCGGCCCATTGAGTCTGCACGGACCACAATCCCACCCAGGCCCTATCTCCATAACCCCACAGATTTATGCTAGCCAATCCCCTGACACTAAGGGGCAATTTTTAGCATGGCCAGTCCACCTAATTCACACATCGTTGGACTGTGGAAGGAAACCGGAGCACACAGAGGAAACACACGCAGACACGAGGAGAATGTTCAAACTCCGCACAGAAAGTGACCCAAGGCTGGAATTGAACCCGGGTCCCTGAAGCTGTGAGACAGCAGCGCTAACCACTGTGCCACTGTGCTACCCCAAATTCAATGTAATTCTCCACGTATTGGCTGGCCGAGTCAGGGAATGATAAAGTCCTGAGCTTACCTCACAGACTGCAAATAACTAAACCATAAATAATAAAACAGCAGATTTACTCAATCCTAAAAATATTTGGTAATTTATAGTTTTACCTCTGAAGCAGCTTCTAGACATAAGTTATTATTTCCTCCAAGTATTAACTAGAGAGAACATTGAGTAATACAGAATCAATCATAAGGTGGGTCCACAACTGAACTTACTAACATTCACATTGCTTATGTGTAAATCAAAGGCAGGTTTAGAAGCTGAAAACTCCACAGCGAGGGTGCTAAGTGAGGCTAGCAATGTAATCTACGAGATGCTGACAGCTATTATGTGGGTATCAGTAATTACTGGGCAGATGCTGTTGGGTTGGACACGTGCCAACATAGCACTGCTTCCAAAAGGAAGTAACAAATCAAATACAAGTAACTACAGCCCTATTAGCTGTGTGTCGATACCTGGGGGAACAGTGCTATTAATAATTAGGGACAGGGTGAAGGATTAGCTGTGTGACATTAGAAGAAACACGAGAGCGCAATAGCAAGTTGTATTTATATCGAGACTTTAATATAATGAACCCTTCCAAGGGGAGATATGAAACACAATTTGACACTGAGCGCGTTAGGAGATATTTTAGCCGCTTGTGCATCTGAGATTTTGGGAGGTTATTTTCCTGTCCCACCCGCCATGAGAATCTTAATGGACGGTGTGGGGATAGGGGGTTTGTGGTGGTGATCCATGCAAAGGTCTATTGACCTCAGGGAGATTTTCTGGTTGTGGGGCGAGTGCAGCGGGAAAATCCTGCCCTTTGGTTTTGCTCTATCATTGGCAGTCACTTCCAGCGAGCTAGGTTTAAGCTCAGGACCTTCATAAATGTTTCTCTCTTCCATTAAGGCACTCCTCAAAATCCTACCTCTTGGGCTAACTGCCCTAATATCTGCTTATGTGGTTTGAAATCATATTTTGTCCAATAATCACTGCTGTGGTTCACTTTACGATACTTTTATTTTTAAAGAAACAATGTTATAGAAGCAAGTTACTAATTCTTGTCAAATATCGAGACCACCCCAGTTCCAGGTTGCCCAAATCCCAAAGGGAAACTTGGAGCAAGCTGCCACAACGGTTTGCAATTTGTATGTGATGAGGAATTATCTGAAATCAAGGTAAGTCAATGCCAGATCACCAATGATGATTTTAAATACTATATTTCATAAAAACAAAGAAAAAAACTAACAGTTAAGACAGAAAATCACCTTTATACATTTAACAGTGCTTCTACATTCATTAATTACCATTTCAACCACTTGCTTTTTTTATCTCTTTTAGGATGCTTGGACCTTTACAGTCTAACCGTCTCACTACAATCAAACCAGGCACACCAATACTCACACAAAGAAGCCTGTTTCCCAGTATGTGATAATATGACAATGATATTGAAAGGACGAACCATGAAAAGCATCCTTTCCAGATGTATCAAAGCTTGGTATGGCTCCTGCACTGACCAAGACCGCAAGAAGTTTCAGAACGTCATTGCACAAACCAGCCTCCCATCCATTGACTCCGTCCACACTTCCCACTGCCTTGGAAAAGCAGCCAGCAAATTCAAGGACCCCGTGCACCCATGACATACTCTCTCCCACCTTCTTCTGTCGAGGAAAGGTACAAAAGTCTGAAGTCACATACCAACCGACTCAAGAGAAGCTTCTTCCCTGCTGTTGTCAGACTTTTGAATGGACCTAACTTGCATTTAGTTGATCTTTTTCTACACCCTAGCTATGACTGTGACACTGCACTGTGCACCTTCTCATTTCCTTCTCTATGAGCGGTATGCTTTGTCTGTATAGTGCACAAGAAGCAATACTTTTCACTGTATCCCAGTACATGTGACAATAATCAAATCAAATTGAATATTGTAAAATCGCATTAAGGACTCTTATTTTCCTCATTAAATGCCGCCAAGACAACATCCAAAGCAAAGTTGAATGTGTAATGCTTCCATTTTGTACTAAATAAGATCATTTATTATTAGAAATGAATTTAAAGATTATCAGTGCAGTCATAGCTGTAGCCATCAGAAGGGGCTGATACTGTTTCAACAACCATTTTGACTTATTTGATTAAGGAAAATATCAGGTGTGGGATTTTCCGACTGTGCTCGCCCTAAAATCGGAAAATCCCGCTCGAGGTCAATGGACCTTGGCATGGTTCACCCCCTCCTCCCTCCCGTTACGATTCCTGTGACATGTGGGATGGGAAAACTGCTCCCCCCCCACCCCCATGGGTTTCAATGATTTTCAAAGGCTTTTGACAAAGTTCTTCATGAAAGCTTATTAATCAGAGTTAACACTATGGATGTCACGGGATCACAGCTGGATGCCATACAGTCTATCACATCCTTGCTGCGTCTTGAAGAAGTGGGTTCCACACCTCTATTCTTTCCTCGTGCTCAATATCCCTTTGGAGAGTCAATGTTGGAGGTGGGCTGGGGATGGGGCCTTTGGGGTCCTCAGATCCACTCTTGTTTCTCATGCTCTGCAGGTGATGCGGAAACTCAAAACGGCTGTTCCATTGACACTGATGTCAACCTAGGCGGAGGAGTGGACTTGGAAGAGGCAATTGTGGCATTGTGGAAACTGTTTGATAAAAGATGTATGTTGGCAGAAGGAAATTTCATGTGGATATATTTGAAGTATTGTAGATAAGAAAGGGAAAAATGGGTGGAAGAGCTAAAAGGCTGGGACAAGCAAGACTTAGACATGCCTGAGGCTTAAGCTGTCACACCAATGCACAGCAGCAGTCGGCAAAGCCAACAGAGTGTCCCCAGAATCATCAAATGGTTACTGTTGTATTTAGCTTAATGTCAACAGACCAATCTCACACCCCGCACATTTTCATTTTTCGGGTAACAATCCAATTTTCTCTTCAATGCCTCGACTGAACCTGTCTCCAGAAGATTCTCGGGCAGTACATTCCGGATCCCACCAACTTACTGTGTGAAATCATTTCTCCTCTTACCACCATTGCTTCTTTTGCCGTTTCTGTGGTTTCAAAAAGCCCCGAGGACTCTCCTGTGGTTTCACCTGGGTTTAAAATCAAAGGGTTTTGGCAGAATAAACAAGAAGGCACTGTTTCCAGTGGCAACAAGTTCAGTGAACAGAGGACACAGATTGGGGATAGCTGGAGTAAGAATCAAAGGTGAGGTGAGGAGAATTCAGTGAGTTATTGTGACCCGGAATCCATTGTCCTAAAGGATGGTGAAAGCAGATTCAACAATAATTTTCAAATGGGAATTGAACTAATATTCGAAAAGGAAAAACTAGGAAGAGTAGGGAGAGTGGGACTAATTGGAGAGCTCTTGCAATGAGCACACGCTTGATGGGCTGAATGGTTTCCCTCTATGCTGTAGTTATGCCTTTCAGAGAGTTGAATTTGCACAGTGGTTAGCACTGCTGCCTCACAGTGCCAGGGACCTGGGTTTGATTCCAGCCTTGGGTTACTGCCTGTGTGGAGTTTGCACATTCTCCCTGTGTCTGCATGGGTTTTCTCCGGGTGCTCCGGTTTCCTACAAAAGATGTTCTGGTTAAGTGCACTGGCCATGCTAACCTCTCCCTTAGTGTACCAGAACAGGTGCTGGAGTGTGGCGACCAGGGGATTTTCACAGTAATTACATTGCAGTGTTAATGTAAGCCTACTTGTGAGACTAATAAAATAAACTTAAAAAAACTCCTGTATAGCACCTTTCCCTTGTGTTTTGTCATGTGTTCTGGGTCTGGATGGGGCTCTTTGGAGCATGTCTACTCTCCCAAAGTCATCTGCTTGTGACCACAATCTGTTAAAATCACCATTCGAGATAGGTTTTTGATAGATAAGGGAATTAAGGGTTATGGGGAGAGGGCGGGAATGTGGAACTGAGCCACGACAGATCAGCCATGATCTTATTGAATGGCGGGGCAGGCTCGAAGGGCTAGATGGCCTACTCCTGCTCCTATTTCTTATGTTCTAATGTTCTTAGGTAAATACTCTGATTGTAATTTTATCTCACTCCATGTCTTTGTTATCCAGTCACGGGTTATTACATAACAGTAACATCAGCTTTCGATGTTAACTCTTTACATCTTCCCCAAGTCTTTATCTCAATTACTTACATCAACATCCCCCCCCAGCTCTCACAGACGGTCAGCCAGATTTGAAATCATAGAATCTTACATTACAGAAGGAGGCCATTCAGCCCATCGAGCGTGCAGCCATCAATCCAACCCAGTCCCTGTCTCCATAACCCCGCATATTTACCCTCCTGGCCCCCCTGACACTAAGGGGCAATTTTAGCATGGCCAATCCACCTATCCACATGTCTTTTGGACTGTGGGAGGAAACCAGAGCACCCGGAGGAAACCCACGCAGACATGGGGAGAATGTGCAAACCCCACACAGATTGTAACCCGAGGCCGGAATTGAACCTTGGTCCCTGGCGCTGTGAGGCAGCAGTGATAACCACTGTGACACCGTGCCGACACCGTTGGTGCAGTTTCTGTCTCCACAGAGGCAGTCAGACCTGGTAAGATTTTTCCAGCATTTTCCCTTTTTGTTCTATATTCCAGCACCTGCAGTCATTTGCTTTCATCTCCCACCAACGTCTCAGACTGCACAGGGTTAATCTCTGAGGTGCCTTGACCAGTCTTCCCTGATCTTATTCTGATCCCTTTCTGAGCTCGAGGACATTCTGCGCAGTGGGAGTGTCCTTCTCCTGTCAAGCTTTGTTTTGTTTCTTCTTTGTCTCCATCAGGAGCTGAGTCAAAATGCCAAGTTTCTACTGGCTTTCTTTCCAAGGCACTTTGCTTTCTCCTTTGCATTCCCTAAAGTTTATTTATTAGTGTCAGGAAGCAGGCTTACATTAACACTGCAAGGAAGTTACTGTGAAAATCCCCTGGACGTCATCTGTTCAGGGATGTTTTCCCCGGCTGTGGGGAGTGAGGAGGGATATCTAGAACCAAGGAATGCAGTCTCACAACAAGAGGTAGATCACTTAGGACCAAGATGAGGAGAAATTTCTTCGTTCAGAACCTGTGGAATTCTCCACCCCACTGAAAAGTGGAGGTGCAATCATTGAGCATGTTAAAGGCAGAGACCGATAGATTTTTAGATAGTAATGACATCAAGGGAAATGGGGATTGTGTGGTAAAATGGCATTGAGAAAGATAATTGGCCATGGTATAGTAGCAGGCTCAAGGGGCTGAATGGCCTATTCCTGCTCCTATTTTCCATTTCTTCTGTTCCTGGATATAAACTACATTTAATAGTGAAGTATTTCATTTAACCTGACAGGGCACTGTTTAAATTGACTACATGAAATTCTTTGTGCAGAATTTTAATGCAGCCATTAACCCACTTAAACGAGTAATTCATTGCACGCAAGTGATTTGAGGCATTCCTGAGGCAAACGATAAGGTGCTCTATAAATGCAAAGCTTTCTTTTCTCCGTCACATTGGCATTTAAAGGGATTTTTAACAAACATATTAGTGCATATCTATGGCAATCACAGGATGAGATCTTAATACATTCAAAACCCATCAACAAGAGTTAAAATCAGGCTCTAACAGAGTACGGTTTCACTCCTTGTAGACACAGCCACATTTTTCATTTTATCCCCCGTTTCACTTTGATTTCCAGGATATATGAGGATGGAATCTGCCCAATCTTATTGCTCAATCAATCAGCATCTCTGCTCAAACCAGTTACGGGAGACTTCGGTGTAGTGGCACTGTCACCAGACTAGTAATCCAGTCGGCTCAGACTATTCCTCTGGGGACTTAGGTTCAAGTCCCACCAAGCTAGCTGGTGAAATTTAAATTCAATTAATAAAATTTGGAATTGAAAGCTTGGCTGGGATGTTCCAGCCTTGCCTGCCTCAAAACTAGAAAATCCCACACGAGGTCAATAGAAAACAGCCCTACTTTTGTACCAGGATGCCCAGATTCCTCTGTACTTTGGAGTTCTGCAATCTCCCTCCATTTAAATAATATGTTGCTTTTCTATTCTTCCTAGATGGATTCACGTTTTCCCACATTACACTCCATCTGCCAGATTTGCGTCCACTCGCTTAACCTGCCCTTTGACACTGATGCCCTCTTCACAATTTACTTCTCCAGCACCACCAGCCAATTCAGCGACCAAACATTTGGTCCCTTCACCCAAATCATTGCCTGTAAACTGACGAGGCTCCAGTACTGATCCCTGTGGCCCTCCATTTGTCACATCTTGCCAAGTCAACACTAAAATAGCTCTATTAATATTAACTCTGTTTCATGTTGGCCAATCAATCCTCCATCTATATTAACATGTTAATGTTAACTAGCTAATGGACTCTTACTCTGGTGTGGCACTTTGTCAGATTCTTTCTGGAATTCTAAGTCCACCACGTCCACAGGTTCCCCTTTATCTGTATTACTTGTTACTACCTGAAATAACACTAAGAAATTAGTCCAAGGTCATTTCTCTTTCACAAAACCATATTGGCACTGCCTAATTGCAGTGAGATTTCCTACATCAGGAACTCTTACTATTTGATTGAACCTGCATGTTGGAGACATTGGAACATTATCACATGCCCCCTGAGAGAAACTTTGTTTTGTGAGTGTGGTGTACTTGTTCCATTAATGGCAACACAGCAGAGGAAGGGTCATCTGGCTTGGGGGAGACCAATCGTGCCCCAGGGGCTGGCGTTCTCTCTGGGGCAGAAGACAGGTAGGGGACGAGAGCGGCTGGATGGACTTCTCTGAGCCTCTGTCCAGTTTTTCTTATTGATAAATACCTTTTGTGTTTCCAATGAGGTCTGTGGAAGGCACATTGTTCCAATGAGAGAAACAGAGAAAGAGAGAAAGGAATAGATAGTGAGAGATAGAGGCAGAGCTAGAGAGACAGAGATGGGGAGAGAGACAGAGTGTGGAGTTTAATGAGGGAGGCTGTGCGGGGGGGTGTAGTGGGTTGGAAATGCCCACCATCAAAACTTATGGCACCCCTACCAGCCCAATCTTCAGGGACCACTAGGGAATTAAGTCCCTAGGTGGCAATTCTTTATCAATGACCTTCTCTCCATCATAAGGTCAGAAGTGCGGATGTTCACTAATGATTGCAATATGTTCAGCACCATTCACATGACTCCTCAGATTCTGAAGCAGTCCATGTTCAAATGCAATAAGATCTGAGCAATGTCCAGGTTTGGGCTGACACGTGGCAAGTAACATTCGTGCCACACAAATGCCAGCCAATGACCATCACCAATAAGAGACACTCTAACTACCACCCATTGACATTCAATGGTGTTACCATCACTGAATCCCCCATCCTTGGGGTCACCATTGACCATTGGACTCACCACATAAACACAGCGGCTACAAGAGCAGGTCAGAGGCTAGGAATACTGCAGCAAGTAACTCACCTCCTGACTCCCCAAAGCCCATCCACCATCTACAAGGCACAAGTTAGGAATGTGATGGAATACTCCCCACTTGCCTGGATGGGTGAACTCAAGAACAACACTCAAGAAGCTTGACATCATCCAGGACATAGCAGCCCACTTGATTGGCACAAAGTCCACAAACATCCACTCCCTCCACCACCATCCCTAGTTGCCCTTGAGAAGGTGGCGGTGAGCTGCCTTCTTGAATCGCTGCAGTCCATGTGCTGTGGGTTGACCCACAATGTCATTAGGGAGGCAATTCCAGGATTTTGACCTAGCAATTGCGAAGGAACGCTGATATATTTCCAAGTCAGGATGGTGAGTGGCTTGGAGGGGAACTTGCAGGTGGGTGGTGTTCCCATGTATCTCTGTCCTTGTCCTTCTAGATGGAAGAGGCCATGGGTTTGGAAAGTGCTGTCTAAGGATCTTTGGTAAATTGCTGCTGTGCATCTTGTAGATAGTACACACTGCTGCTACTGAGCAATGGTGGCGGAGGGCCGGGGAGGGGGGTCAGAGGAAATGGCAGGGAGGTGGTGGCTGTCAATGGATGCCCCCCCCCTTGCCACGCTGGGTCCTTTGATCAGGCACTGAATGTCTCATGCACCCCCCCCTGCCCACCCCTGCATGGTGAGGCTCCCACTTGCCATTGGTTCAATAGATTACCATTGGCAACGAGGCAGAAAGGCAGACTGGAAGCCCTCTAACCACGGACCTAATCGGGAAGGCAGGGGTCCTTACCACACACCCTCCCTCCCAATTAAACACTGGCGCCTCCCTCCCCCAACTCCTTGCCTTGTAACTCACCCCGCAGGGTGTTTGAGAGGCATTGAATTTCCCGTTCAGAGTGCGAGAGACAGTAAGAGAGACTGCAAGGATGAGCGAGTTCATTGAATCCCTACATTGCAGTTAAGGCTGTGGGAGGAAGCCGGATCACCCGGGGGGGGGGGGGGGAGGGGGGAACGGGGAGAATGTGCAGACTCCGCACAGACAGTGACCTGAGGCCGGTGTTGAACCCGGCTTGCTGGCGCTGTGAGGCCGCAGTGCTCACCACTGTGCCACCAGGCTGCCCACTGGTTCTGTGAGCACAGTAACCGGGCGATCAGGGCCGTACAGCGGTCGAGAGGAGAGGTTGTCACACTGTGCATTCTGCCCCCTCACTAGGTAGAAAGAAACGGGTCCCAGTTACTGTGTGCGGCAATCAGTGTGGATTTGCTGTTTGCCTGCTCTAGCTGGGAGCGATTGGGTTGGTGAGGTGTTAGTACGGTTTCATTCTGTGCCGTTCCCTAAATCCGGTGAGTTTCCCATTATTGTACTCCAGACTAACTTTGACATTAAGGCAGGCGGGATTGGAATATCCAGACTGTAGCTTAATCGCGGTGGTAGGAACAGCAGTCCAATTTCTGATTGATTCGATACAGACTGGGTTGCCTGTGGGGTGCTGGGGCCTGTCGTTTCGCAAAGAGAGGCTAAAATAGCAGCTTGCCATTCAGACCTGAGGAATTACACATTAACCTCTGGGGCAATGCTGCAAGCAACACAGGAGGCAAACCCATCAAGCCAAAACATAGCGTTATGTTAAAATTTTCCTGTGATTGTCAGTATAAAGAAGATTGAAGAATATTCACTGACGCTGCGGAAACATCCAATCAGGTACTGAAGAGTATTTGCACTTTCTGATTGGTGGAGAGTGCAGTTGGTCCGGGGGGCCAATGGCAGGACAGCACCTGCCGAGTCACGTGACAGAGTCATGTGACAGAGTGGTCAGCAAGAGGCCAAGAGTGCTATTCGACCGGATGATGCTGTCAGTGTGGGTGCTATTGGACTGGGTGATGCTGTCAGTGTGGGTGCTATTCGACTGCGTGATGCTGTCAGTGTGGGTGCTATTCAACTGGGTGATGCTGTCAGTGTGGGTGCTATTCGACCGGGTGATGCTGTCAGTGTGGGTGCTATTCGACTGGGTGATGCTGTCAGTGTGGGTGCTATTCGACTGGGTGATGCTGTCAGTGTGGGTGCTATTCGACTGGGTGATGCTGTCAGTGTGGGTGCTATTCGACTGGGTGATGCTGTCAGTGTGGGTGCTATTGGACCGGGTGATGCTGTCAGTGTGGGTGCTATTGGACCGGGTGATGCTGTCAGTGTGGGTGCTATTCGACTGGGTGATGCTGTCAGTGTGGGTGCTATTCGACCGGGTGATGCTGTCAGTGTGGGTGCTATTCGACCGGGTGATGCTGTCAGTGTGGGTGCTATTGGACTGGGTGATGCTGTCAGTGTGGGTGCTATTCGACTGGGTGATGCTGTCAGTGTGGGTGCTATTGGACTGCGTGATGCTGTCAGTGTGGGTGCTATTCAACTGGGTGATGCTGTCAGTGTGGGTGCTATTCGACCGGGTGATGCTGTCAGTGTGGGTGCTATTGGACTGGGTGATGCTGTCAGTGTGGGTGCTATTGGACTGGGTGATGCTGTCAGTGTGGGTGCTATTGGACTGGGTGATGCTGTCAGTGTGGGTGCTATTCGACTGGGTGATGCTGTCAGTGTGGGTGCTATTGGACTGGGTGATGCTGTCAGTGTGGGTGCTATTCGACTGGGTGATGCTGTCAGTGTGGGTGCTATTGGACTGGGTGATGCTGTCAGTGTGGGTGCTATTCGACTGGGTGATGCTGTCAGTGTGGGTGCTATTCGACTGGGTGATGCTGTCAGTGTGGGTGCTATTGGACCGGGTGATGCTGTCAGTGTGGGTGCTATTGGACCGGGTGATGCTGTCAGTGTGGGTGCTATTCAACTGGGTGATGCTGTCAGTGTGGGTGCTATTCGACTGGGTGATGCTGTCAGTGTGGGTGCTATTGGACTGGGTGATGCTGTCAGTGTGGGTGCTATTCGACTGGGTGATGCTGTCAGTGTGGGTGCTATTGGACTGGGTGATGCTGTCAGTGTGGGTGCTATTGGACTGGGTGATGCTGTCAGTGTGGGTGCTATTCGACTGGGTGATGCTGTCAGTGTGGGTGCTATTGGACTGGGTGATGCTGTCAGTGTGGGTGCTATTGGACCGGGTGATGCTGTCAGTGTGGGTGCTATTGGACTGGGTGATGCTGTCAGTGTGGGTGCTATTGGACCGGGTGATGCTGTCAGTGTGGGTGCTATTCAACTGGGTGATGCTGTCAGTGTGGGTGCTATTGGACTGGGTGATGCTGTCAGTGTGGGTGCTATTGGACTGGGTGATGCTGTCAGTGTGGGTGCTATTGGACTGGGTGATGCTGTCAGTGTGGGTGCTATTCGACTGGGTGATGCTGTCAGTGTGGGTGCTATTGGACTGGGTGATGCTGTCAGTGTGGGTGCTATTCAACTGGGTGATGCTGTCAGTGTGGGTGCTATTGGACTGGGTGATGCTGTCAGTGTGGGTGCTATTCGACCGGGTGATGCTGTCAGTGTGGGTGCTATTCGACTGGGTGATGCTGTCAGTGTGGGTGCTATTTTGCTGGGTGATGTTTGCTGTCTGATTATGGTGCTGAGCCTGAAGTACAATATTCCTTGGTCGCCGTCCAATGTGGAAGTTTAAAAAGATCTGTATTCCTCTGAGTTGAAAAGCACTCATTAAGAATTAAGGGTTTGATGGGAGATATAGAGGGAAAGAAGGGAGAGAAGGATATGGACTTGTAATCTATCTCATTCGCAGTTAGATGAATGACGCAGAGGTTTGTTATTCATTTTTCTTCATCTGTGGGACATGGGCCTCACTGGCTGGCCAGCATTTATTGCCCTTCTCTAGCTACCCTTGGAGGGCAGTTGAGTGTCAACCACATTGCTGTGGCTCTGGAGTCACATGTAGGCCAGACCAGGTAAGAACAGATTTCATTCCCGGAAGAACATTAGTGAATCAGATGGGCTTTTCCGATAATCGACAATAGTTTCATGGTCATCAGTAGATTCTTCACTCCAGGTTTTTTAATTGAATTCACATTCTGCCATCTGCCGTGGTGGGATTCGAACCCAGGTCCCCAGAACATTAGCTGAATTTCTGTATTAATAGTCTAGCGATAAGCCCACTGGCCATTGCTTCCCCAGAGTTGCAGAGTTATGATGAATACAGTTAAGATGTCGTTCCTCTCTTACCATTTAATGGAAGGTTGTAACTTTGAACCTTGTATTGTGGAACATGCCATTGTGGCAGGTCAGCACTGGCTGTCAGACTGCAGAAGGGTTGTGAAGATACGGAAACCCTGAAGCAGGTGAGAGGACCCGAGAAGAAGATTCTATAGCTTCAAGGTTCCTGACCATCGATAAACAGTGGCAATGGGTCTGACAATGTTGGAATTCCAAAGCACAAGCAGACAATATTGGAGACACTGACTGATCAATAAAGTTCCCAGCCTTAAACACATTCTTTTCAGAGATGCTGTCTCTTTCCCACTGGAGTTCCAAGAAAAGAAAATCTTCAGTATTGCTGAAACAGAGACATATTGTCAAAGTTTTCTGCTTTCTACTCATCAGACAAACGCACGAATGCCAAATTTCCAACAATCGCAACGAGTGAGTTCATTACTTTGTCTGTGACAATGCCTCAGCCAGAGTCAAATTGTCAACCAATCAGCACTCAGAACTCCTATAGCATTAACTGTTGTTTAAAATTTGGTATTCTTGTGTTTGTCCTGATGCGTGCATGGTGCAACGCTTCCGCATTATGTCTCCATTTTCAATGATATTTAACACGTCATTAAGATTAGACTGACAAAAACATTGGCTTCTGCAGTTGGTGTAGATCAATGTTTTTCAAACTTCTTTTCTGGCAACCCACGTCACATGGAATGTGTAAGGAAATACAATCTTTCCACTTGCACTTACATTACGTTCAAGTTTATTATTGTCACAAATAGGCATACAGTAATAGTTACTGTGAACAACCTCTAGTCACCATACTCAGGCACCTGTTTGGGTACACTGAGGGAGAATTTAACATGGCTGATGCACTTAACCAGCATATCTTTCAGACCATGGGAGGAAACCAAAGCATCTGGAGGAAACCCACGCAGACATGGGGAGAACATGCAGACTCCCCACAGATGGTGACTCAAAGTCAGGACTCGAAGCTGGGTCTCTGGCGCTGTGGGAATCAGTGCCAACAACTGTGTCACCATGCCGCCCATATACAGTATACTAAACATTGTGGGGTTGGAGGGGAGAGGTTACGTTCACATTCATTGTCCAAGTTATTCGGGCTACATTCCGGCACAGAGGAAATTGGCATTAGTATTTCGCAAATCTCTCTCATCAACTTATACATTCAATATGAATGTCTGAAGTCGGCCATATGCTCACTTACTGTGCACCAGCCATCCACAGAAAACTGACTGCCGTTTATCTGTGACAGATTTCTCACTTAAGGTGCACCTCTAGAGCTCACCAGATCAGCATGCTGCTTTTAGGTGGAAACTTAACAGGGCAGTCGCCAGTTCTCTCGATCCGTTACCGTCCCATCAGTAAACCTCTCTGGTGGGTGGGATATGTGACATCAGTAACTACATCCTGCTGCATCTAATGAAGGCTGGTTAGTGTGTGGATTATACTTTCTCACGTACAGCCGCAATTATTTAAAAGAAAACACGTCACAACTGTTTTCCCGTTTTTCAGATGTTGTCGCATTTTGAAATTGATTCAATAGCAAGCACACGGGGAAAAAATAATGAGTTGGATTGTGAGAAGGTACTTGTCAAACTCTGAAGCTCTTCTTCACGGCAGAAAATTTGAGACTTGGGCAGAGTCCACTGACCAGGGAAGCTCTGTTGCTGCAGTCACAATCTAAACTGGATTTACTCTACATTTAAAAATACACCTCTCTCATTATCCTTAATGAGCCAGGGACCTGGGTTCGATTCCTGGGTTTGGGTCACTGTCTGCGGAATCTGCTCGTTCTCTGCTTGTCCGCGGGGTCCCCGCCGAGTGCCCGTGTTTCCTCTCACAGTCCAAAAGACATGCTGGTTCGGTGCGTTGGCCACGCTAAATTCTCCCTCACGATCGTCCTCAACACTGGTGCCCCACAAGGCTGTGTTCTTGGCCCCCTATTACACTCCTTATAAACCTATGGCTGTGCGGCCAAATTCCCCTCCAATTCGATTTTAAAAAGTGTCCAGATCACCAACAACCTGTCCTGATGCCCCCATGCTGACACTATAGTTAAGAAAGCCCACAAACGCCTCTACTTTCTCAGAAGCCTAAGGAAATAATCACTATGACTCTCAGCAGATGCACCATAGAAAGCATTCTTTCTGGATGTATCACAGCTTGGGATGGTGCCTGCTCTGCCCAAGATCACAAGAAACTACAAAAGGTTGTGAATGAAGCCCAATCTATCACTCAAACTGGCCTCCTATCCATTGAATCCGTCAACACTTCCCGCTGCCTCAGAAAAGCAGCCAGCATAATTAACGTACCCTGTACGTTCTCTCTTCCATCTTCTTTCGGGAAAAAGATACAGGAGTCTGAGGTCATGTACCAACTGACTGAAGGACAGCTTCTTCCCTGCTGCCATCAGACTTTCGAATGGACCTACCTTACATTAAGTTGATCTTTCTCTGCACCCTAGCTTTGACTGTAACACTACATTCTGCACCCTCTCCTTTCCTTCTCTCTGAAAGGTATGCTTTGTCTGTATAGCGTGCAAGAAAGAACACTTTTCACTGTATACTAATACATGTGAACATAATAAATCAAATCAGTGTACTCGAATAGATGCCAAAGGGTGGCGACTCGGGGATTTACACAGTAATTTCATTGCAGTGTTAATGTAAGTCGACTTGTGAGACTAATAAATAAACTTTATTTCATTGTCTGAGAGATCCATATTTTCATTCTGTCTTCTACAAAATATGTGCTATAAGCAGAACATCCCGTGTTTTGTTTGAACTGGATCACTGAACATCCCATTTTTCTTAACATGGGGCTTTTGATGCTTCCAATGGTATTTCAGAATCCCAGAATTATTTCACCCTGAGAGAAGGCAGATGGAGTATAATGTTAGCAAGTGTGAGGTTATCCACTTTGGCAGAAATAATAGTAGGAGGGATTCTTAGTTAAAAGGCGAAAAGCTGCAGCATGCTACGGTGCAGAGGGACCTGGGGGTCCTTGTGCACGAATCGCAAAAACCCAGTCTGCAGGTGCAGCAGGTGATCAGGAAGGAGAATGGGATGCTGGCCTTCATAGTGAGGGGGACAGAATGTAAAAGTAGGGAGGTCTTGCTGCAACTGTACAGGGCACTGGTGAAGCTGCAGCTGGAGTACTGTGTGCAGTTTTGGTCACTGCACTTGCGGAAGGATATATTGGCCTTGGAGGGAGTGCAGAGAGGGTTCACTAGACTGATACCGGAGATGAGGGGGTTGGACTATGAAGAGAGACTAAATAGACTGGGTCTGTACTCCTTGGAGTTTAGAAGGCTGAGGGGGGATCTTATAGAGACGTATAAGATAATGAAGGGGATGGATAGGGTAGAGGTAGAGAGATTCTTCCTGCTGAGAAAGGATAGCAGGACTAGAGGGCACAGCCTCATAAGGGGGGGCTGCAGTTTAGATCAGAGTTGAGGAGGAACTTCTTCACTCAAAGGGTGGTGAATCTCTGGAATTCTCTGCCCGTTGAAGTGGTGGAGGCTACCTCGCTAAATATATTTAAGTCACGGGTAGATAGGTTTCTGATAGACAGGGGAATTAAGGGTTATGGGGAGAAAGCGGGAAAGTGGAACTGATCCACTTCAGATCAGCCATGATCTCATTGAATGGCGGGGCAGGCTCGAAGGGCTAGATGGCCTAATCCTGCTCCTATTTCTTATGTTCTTAAGGCCGTTTGATCCATTGTGCGTGGGCTGGATCTCCGAAGGAGCAATTTACCGATTGCCGCTCCCCTGGCCTTCATCCAGTTGCCCGCCATTTTCTTCCTTCTCAGGTAATGATCCAATTCCACCTTGTTGGGATCTGCCTCCACCACCCTCTGAGGCAGCAGCTTCCAGATCTGAACCACTCACTGGGTGAAAAATGTTGCCTCGTGGTCACCATTGCTTCTTTTGCTGATCGCTTTAAACTTGCGCCCCCTGGTCCTCGCTTCTTCCACCAATGGGAAGAGTTTCTCCCAATTCACTCTGTCCCTTGGTTTAAGGTTAAAAGAAAATCTCTTCATTGCAAAGCGTAAAAACACACTAAAGTTTTGCACCTGAACTCACTGAGATTCAAAGTGTGAGGGAATAGGGGTATCTTCACTGGGTCTCTTCAGAAATGTGTGCCCAATTCTCTGAGGGAGCCATTCAAGTGCAATGGGTACAGTTCCAGTTTTACTGCCATTTCAGGTAAGCATTCTTCTAATCTCCATCCTCAACAATCAGAGTGTGTGAGTGAGTGAGTGTGTGTGTGTATGAGTGTGTATATATAAGTGAGTGTGTGTCTGTCTGTGTGTGAGAGTGCATGCATGTGTGTGGGTATGCGTGCAAGTGTGCGTGTGTGTGCGTGTGTCAGTGTGTGTGAGTGAGTGTGAGTGCATGCGTGTGTGCAAGTGTGCGTGTGTGTGCATGAGTGTGAATGTGTGTGTGTGAATGCATGCATGTGTATGCTTGTGTGTGCGCAACACTGCGTGTGTGTGCATGAGTGTGTGTGGGTGAGTGCGTGTGTATGTGTGAGTGAGTGTGTGCATGTGTGTGTGAGTGTACGAGTGAGTGTGTGTGCATGTGTATGTGGGTGCGAATGTGTGTGTGTGCACAAGTGTGCATGTGTGTGCATGAGTGTGTGTGAGTGCGAGTGCATGTGTGTGTGCACGTGTGCGTGTGTGTGCATGAGTGTGTGTGTGTGAATGCACGCATGTGTATGCATGTGTGTGTGCAACACTGCGTGTGTGTGCATGAGTGTGTGTGTATGTGTGAGTGAGTGTGTGCATGCGTGTGTGAGTGTGTGAATGAATGTGTGTGCATGTGTATGTGGGTGCGAATGTGTGTGTGTGTGCAAGTGTGCGTGTGTGTGTGTGAGTGTGAATGTAAGTGTGTGAGCGAGTGTGTGTATGTGTGTCAGTGTGAATGAGTGTGTGCACATATGTGTGGGTGTGTGCGTGTGCATGTGTGTGTGTGTGTGTGTGTGTGTGTGTGTGTGTACCCTCCAAGCCTCCAAGTCACCCCTTTCATTCTCCATTATTCCCAAATCTATCCCCATGCAATCCCAACACTTGAGATGACTCCAGCCAGGTTCAACTCCCACCTTGCATCACTGTCTGTGCGCGGTCCGCACATTCTCCCCGTGTCTGCGTGGGTTTCCTTCGGGTGCTCCGGTTTCCTCTCACATGGGCAGGTTAGGTGGCTTGGCCACGCTAAATTGCCGCTTAGTATCCCCAGATATGTCGATTAGATGGATTGGCCATGACCAATGTACAGGGATAAGGTGGGGGGGGTGGGGTGAGCCTTGTTAGAATATTCTTTTAGAGGGTCAGTGCAGACTGGATAGGATAGATGGCCTCCTTCTGCATTGTAGGGAAGTCATGGCTCTATGTGTTAAGGCTGAGATTCCAGAGGGGTAGCTCCAAAGAAATCACACCAAAGGCAAGCCACAGGAATAATAGGGTTTATTATAACTGTACTGCACTTCAGCCCTGTCGGCAGGTCATTCATAGCCCTTTCAGAGGATGGGTCAGGTGACACAGAGGATGCAAAGGGCTATACAGAACGTATACAGAACACTATGGAATCACTCTATTCAAAGCAACAATGTTTGTCATCACTTTGGGATACAAGAGAACTGCTAGATACAGGTTTCTGCATCTTTTTGTGCATTCAATATTCTTGTTGCTCAGAATCGTAGACTTCATAGAATCCGTATAGTGCAGAAGGAGGCCATTCGGCCCATTGAGTCCACACCGATAACAACCCCACCCAGGCCCTATTCCCGTAACCCCACATATTGACCCCACTAACCTCTCTAACCTACGCATCCAGGGACACTTAATTGGCAATTTAGCATGGCCAATGCACCTGGCTCGCAGTGGAAACTGGAGCACCCGGAGGAAACCCACACAGACACGGGGAGAATGCGCAGACTCTACACAGACGGTGACCCAAGGCCGGAATTGAACCCGGGTCCTTGGAGCTGTGAGGCAGCAGTGCTAACCCACTGTGCCACCGTGCTACCCTAACAGGCTTTTAAAGAGCGAGGTGGAGTATGAGTGACACAATTAGACATTTTGACCATCTGCAGCCCGATAATAGAAAGAAATTACCCACAATCCACTGCCTCTTGGATCTCCTCAACCAGCTACATCTTAACGCCAACAAACAGAAAACATCAGCCACAGTCATGCTGACTAATTTTAGCAAAAGCATTTGTCCATGCTGATTCTCACATCATCATCATCAATCTCCCTCCATTAGGAGGCAGCCCGGGACGTGAACACTGGATCTCTACAATCGAAAACACAGACCAAAGAAAACAACAGCACAGGAACAGGCCCTTCGGCCCACCAAGCCCGTTGATGCCCTAACTAAACAAAAAAAAGCCTTCTGCCTTACTCATAGAATCATAGGATTCATACCCCTCCATTCCCTCCCTATTCATGTACCCATCCAGATGCCTCTTAAATGATACTAAAGTGCCTGCTTCCATCACCTCCTCTGGCAGCATGTTCCAGGCACCCACCACTCTCTGTGTGAGAAACTTGCAACGCACATCTCCCTAACCTTTCCCCCTCTGACCTCAAACTTGTGTCCCCTTGTAATTGACACTTCCACCCTGGGAATAAGCCTCTGACTATCTAACCCCACTATGCCTCTCAGAGTTTTGTAGACCTCCATCAGGTCTCTCCTCGGCCTCCGTCTTTCCAGCGAAAACAATCCCAGTTTATTCAACCTCTCCTCATTGTCGACACCCTCGAGACCAGGCAACATCCTGGTGAACCTTCTCTGTACTCTCTCCAAACCTTCCATGTCCTTCTGGTAATGTGGCGACCAGAACGGTGCAACACTCCAAATACGGCCTAATCAAGGTTTTCTATAGCTGCAACATGATTTGCCAACTGGGATAAAATCCCAGGGTGGGACTTTATGGCCTTGCTCAAGCAAGAGCTGAAATTTGGCCCGAGGTCAAAGGAGATTTCCGTTGTCAGACCCTCGCCTGCTCCGATTCTGTGGCCACAGTACCTGTTTGGAATGCTGGATTTACCAAAGAGCTGGGAAATCCCACCCTGTGTATTGAACTATGGAATTTACATGACTGCGAGACACAGCCAATAGATCGATAGGGCCGTGAAGCTTGAGAAAATTAATCATGTGAAGTCATAGAAACCCTACAGTGCAGAAGGAGGCCATTTGGCCCATCGAGTCTGCACCGACCACAATCCCACCCAGGCCCTACCCCCATATACCTACATATTTACCTACTAATCCCTCTAACCTACACATCTCAAGACACTAAGGGGCAATTTTAGCACAGTCAATCAACCTAACCTGCACATCTTTGGGCTGTGGGGGGAAAGTGGAGCACCTGGAGGAAACCCACGCAGACACGAGGAGAATGTGCAAGCTCCACACAGATGGTGATCCAAGCCAGACCCTGGAGCTGTGAAGCAACAGTGCTAACTACTGTGCTACCACTGTGCCACCGTGCTGCCCTTAAAGTCTTCCAGTTAAGCATGTCACACAAAAGGTAATCTCATTGAGATCACTTTGAATGTGGTTTGCTAATCTCAGAGTTGGTGAGAGGGGGAGCAAGAGGGTTGTGCGTTGAATGCAAATCTGTAACATTGCATTTTAAGAGGCACATGGCAAAGGTGGAAATTGTTTTGAAACCAGTTCCAAAGCTGACCCTTGCACCAAAACTACTCTGACACCATCAGAGAATCATAGAATCCCTACAAGGCATAAAAAGGAGGCCATTTGACCCATCGAGCTTGCACTGATAGAAATCTCGCCCAGGCTCTATCACTATAATCCCATGTATTTACCCTGCTAATCCCCCTGACATCAAGTGGCAATTTATCAACAGCTAGAGTGTGTGTGTGGGATCCCAGCTGGGAAGTGGAATTTCACTGGGAAACTCTACAATTCCTCTCATTCCTCTCATTACCATAACGACACAAGAGTAAAATGTCCAAAACAATTAAGGTGAAAAGACACCCTTCCACAAATATGATATTGAATGAATAGACCACAAGACAGCCCGTTTATAAAAACTCAGAGATAATATGTAAATGATCTAGAAATTAATAAGCTCAACCTGACACATATGATTGATGGGTCTGAATACAAAGTAGAATACAGTTGACGTTTCATTTCTTTTCTAAATTAAGGAGACTCACATTTTGCAACATGTAACCATTTGTAAGCTGAAATGTTAGCAATTGTGCAATTCTTTTGTTATTTTAGACTTTACTTTAATGATTGTATATAAGTATATTGTGAATTACAATTACCTGTCTTGTTTGCATCCTCATCACAGTTCTGATTTTCCAATAAAACTATGATCTATTTATATATCAGCCAGCTCAGTCACAGGGGGTGACTGGACACTCACTTAGCTAAAACATTGGGTCCTATGGTAGATATATTATCCAGTTTCATACAAACACAATTTGAAGGGACGTAAAGACTTGGGTATCAACAGGCAAAAAGTGCTCCACAACAGACAAACACTCACATTCCCGTTCTGTCACGCACAGAATGGATACATATCAAAAATAATTCAGTCATTGAATCATAGAGAAGGAGGCTATTTGGCTATTTGTGCTGACTCTTTGAAAGTGCTATCCAATTAGTCCTATTGCCCTGCTCCTGGCCTCAAGCCCTGCAAACAACTTGAGCTACAATCCATCACACATGAATAAAAACCAATCTCTCACAAACACATATGTACAATCCCAGTCATTCATATACACAAACAAACCCAATCTCTCTCACACACATATACAACCTCAATCTCTCACACACACATATACAGCCTCAATCTCTCACACATATATACAACCCCAATCTCTTACACACAAATATACAATTTCAATCTCTCACACATATACAACTGGGATCATCTTGGGAGCATATTCACTGGCGAGTATATTCATTGGGGAGTTTACTGGGAGTTTATTTATAAGGAGTATAATTACTGGAAAGTATATTAACTGGGGAAGTACATTCAATGGAAACAGATTGACTGGGGACTATTTTATTTGGTGAATAGATTTACTGGGTAATCTATTAATTGCATAGTGTATTTACTTGGGTGTACACTTACAGGGAAGTATATAAACTGGGGGTATGTTTGTTCGGACTATGTTTACTGGGGAGCATATTCACTGGTGAGTATATTCAGTGGAGAGTATATTCACTGAAGGATATATTCACTGAAGGGTATATTCACTGGGGAGTATATTCAATAGCAAGCAAATTTATTGACGTGTACATTTACTATGAAATATATTTACTGTGAAATATATTTACAGGGGAATATATTCACTAAGGAGTAAATTTACTTCAGGGTATTTTCACCAGGAAGTATATTTACTGGGGAATATATTTACTGAATGGTGTATTCACTGGGGAGTATATTTATTGGGGAGTAAATTTAGTTAAGGGTATTTTCACCAGGGAGTATATTTACTGGGCAGTATATTTACTGGGGAGTATATTTACTGGAAGGCGTATTCACTGGAAATATACTTAGTGTGGAGGTACTTACAAAAAGATATACCCACTGGTAACTATATTTACTGGGGAGTATATTTATTGGAGAGTATATTCACTGGGGAATATATTCACTATAGGGTATATTCACTGGGGAGTATATTCACTAAAGAGTACAGTCAACGGGGAGTATATTCACTGGGGAGTATATTTACTGAAGAGTATATTCACTTGGGAGTATATTTCTCAGGGAGTATATTGACTGGGGAATATATTTAACGGGGAGCACATTTACTGAAGAGTGTATTCACTGGGGAGTATATTCAATGAAGGGTTTAATCACTGGGGAGTATATGCACTGGGGAGTATATTCACTGAAAGGTATATTCACTGGGGAGTATATTCCCTAGGGAATATATTTGCCGAAAGGTACATTCACTGGAAAATGTGTTCACTAGGTAATTACTTTACCGGAGATTAGATTTACTGAAGAATATATCTACTAGGCAGTATATTCACTGGAGAGTATATTCACTATGGAGTATAATCACTGGGGAGTGTATTTACTGGAGGATATATTCATTGGGGAGTATATTTACTGGAGGTATATTCTCTGGAGAGTATATTCATTATGGAATAAATTCATTAGGGTGTATACTCACTGGAGGATATATTCACTGGGGAATATATCCACTGGGCAGTATATTTACTGAATGATATATTAATTGAAGAATATATTCACCAGAGAGTATATTTATTGGAGGATATATTCACTGAAGAGTAAATTCACTGGGGCATATATTTACAAGAGGATATATTCACAGGTCAGCATATCCACTGGACAGTATGTTCACTAGGGAGTATATTTACTGGGGAGAATATTTACTGGGGAGTATATTTACCGGAGGTTGTATTCACTCGGGAGTATATTTGCTAGAGATATATTTACTGGGGAGTATATTTACGGGAGAGTGTATTCACTCGGGAGTATATTTGCTAGAAATATATTTACTGGGGAGTTTATTTACTGGAGCTTGTATTCACTCGGGAGTATATTTGCTAGAGATATATTTACTGGGGAGTATATTTACTGGAGGTTATATTCACTAGGGTGTATATTTGCTAGAGATATATTTACTGGGGAGTATATTTACTGGAGGTTATATTCACTAGAGTATATTTGCTAGAGGATAATTCACTGGGGAGTATATTTACTGGGGAGTATATTTACTGGAGGGTGTATTCACTAGGGAGTATATTTACTAGAGAATATATTCACTGGGGAGTATATTCATGGGGAGAATATTCACTGGGAAGTATTTTTGCTGGGGAGTATATTCACTGGGGAATATATTTACTCGAGGATAATTCACTGGGGAGTATATTCATGGGGAAAATATTCACTGGGGAATATTTTTACTGGGGAGTATATTCACTGGGGAGTATATTTACTAGAGGATAATTCACTGGGGAGTATATTCATGGGGAGAATATTCACTGGGGAGTATATTTACTGGGGAGTATATTCACTGGGGAGTATATTTATTGGGGAGTATATTCACTGGGGAGTGTATTTACTGGGGGTATATTCACTGGGGAATATATTCATGGGGAGAATATTCACTGGAGAATATTTTTACTGGGGAGTATATTCACTGGGGAGTATATTTACTAGAGGATATATTCACTGGGGAGTATATTTACTGGGGAGTATATTCACTGGGGAGTATATTTACTGGAGAGTATATTTACTAGAGGATATATTCACTGGGGAGTATATTTACTGGAGAGTATATTTACTGGGGAGTATATTCACTGAGGAGTATATTTACTGGGGAGTATATTTACTAGAGGATATATTCACTGGGGAGTATATTCACTAGGGAGTATATTTACTGGAGAGTTTATTTACTGGGGAGTATATTCACTAGGGAGTATATTTACTGGAGAGTATATTTACTGGGGAGCATATTCACTGGGAAGTATATTTACTGGGGAGTACATTCACTGGGGAGTACATTCACTGGGCAGTATTTTTACTGAAGGGGATATGTGCAGGGGGGAGTATATTTACGGTTATTGATGAGAAACTTGCTGCTTACCTCTTGGAACAGATCCAGGCTGTAAGTGTTATCATCGTCGGCGAAGAAGACCACCCCGGAGTGCTGGAGGGACCTGTTCCTGCGGAGCCAGCGCAGCCCCTCGTTCCTCTGCTCGGTCGCTCGGGGCAGACCTGCCCGCTTGTACCTCCGGGAGGTGGGCACATGGAGCTGGGTGTAGGACGGGACGCCCGAGCGAGCCAACAGGTCGGTCACCAGGCGGCTCCTGGAAGCGGAGTCCTCCACCAGCAGCCAGTGGAAATGGTGGAGCTGGCGGAAGGTGTTGGCCAGCCGGGTGAGCTCAGCTTTCTGCACCGGTCTGCTGTAGGTCGGCGTGATGGCATAGATGGTGGGGACAGTGTGGTTGGAAAGTGGCTCGGAACCAGGCAGCCCGGGGTTCCTGGAGAGCTGGGGCGGGGGCACCGGGCTCCGGGCTGAGGGTCTGCCAGGGTCAATCTCCAACACAGTGAAAACCAGAAGAAGCCAGGGCAAGATGAGCAAGACACGGGCCAAGAGAGATTTCATAATTTGTCTGCTGAGAGTGAAAGCGGCTGCTCGCCTGGGCACTTCATCATATTCCCTTCCAAACAAAAGACTCACTCACACCAGAGTTGGTTTGCAGTGAGGAATCCCTGTCTGGAGTTACTTCCAGCAAGGGATTGTGACACGGTTATAACATTTCAGAGAGAAAATCTCCAGTTAACCCGCCCTGTGCCAGAGAGAGAGAGAGAGAAAGAGAGACAGCTGGGTGGGGAGGGAGAGGGGAGGGGGCTGGGGAGGCAAGAGAGGGAGGGATGGAGAAAGAGAGAGAGAGAGAGAGGGATGGAGAGAGAGGGGGAGGAGGAGGGATAGAGAGGGTGGAGAGACAAGAGAGGGAGGGATGGAGAAAGAGAGGGAGAGATGATGGAGAGAGAGAGGGATAGAAAGAAATGGGAGTGGGGAGAGAGGGATGGAGAAAGGGGGGATGGAGAGAAAGAGGGATGGAGAAAGAGGGGGAGGAGGAACGATAGAGAGGGTGGAGAGACAGAGAGAGAGGGATAGAGAAAGAGAGAGAGAGAGAGGGATGGAGAGAGAGAGAGGAGGAGGGATAGAGAGGGTGGAGAGACAGAGAGGGAGGGATGGAGAGAGAGAGAGGGAAATGATGGAGAGAGAGAGAGAGGGATAGAAAGAAATGGGAGTGGGGAGAGAGAGATGGAGAGAGACAGAGAGCGACACTTGGGTGGAGAGGGAGAAAGGGGGGTGGAGAGACAGAGAGAGGGATGGAGAAAGAGAGAGAGAGAGGGATAGAAAGAGATGGGAGTGGGGAGAGAGGGATGGAGAGAAGGGGGATGGAGAGAGAGGGATGGAGAAAGAGGGGGAGGAGGAACGATAGAGAGGGTGGTGAGACAGAGAGAGAGGGGGAGATGATGGGGGAGAGAGAGAGAGGGATAGAAAGAAATGGGAGTGGGGAGAGAGGGGGGATGGACAGAGAGGGATGGAGAGAGAGGGGGAGGAGGAGGGATAGAGAGGGTGGAGAGACGGAGAAGGAGGGATGGAGAGAGAGGGAGAGATGATGGAGAGAGAGAGGGATAGAAAGAAATGGGAGTAGGAGAGAGGGATGGAGAGAGGGAGGATGGAGAGAGAGAGGGATGGAGAAAGAGGGGGAGAGGGATGGAGAGAGAAGGGGCAGAGGGTTGAAGAGAGAGGGAAGGATAGAGAGAGGGGTGGAGAGAGATAGAGATAGATGGGGGGATGGAGAGAGAGAGGGATGGAAAGAGGGGGAGGAGGAGGGAAGAGAGGGATAGAGAGGGTGGAGAAACAGTGAAGGAGGGATGGAGAGGGGGAGATGATGGGGAGAGAGGGATGGAAAGAGATGGGAGTGGGGAGAGAGGGATGGAGAGAAGGGGGATGGAGAGAGAGGGATGGAGAAAAAAGTGAAGAAGGATGGAGAGAGAGGGGCAGAGGGTTGAAGAGAGAGGGAGAGTTAGAGACAGAGGGGGTAGAGAGAGAGAGAGATAGATGGGGGGGATAGAGAGAGAGAGAGGGATGGAGAGAGAGGGGGATGGAGAGAGGTAGAGAGGGATGGAAGGTGAAAGAGGGACGGAGAAAGAGAGGGCTGGAGAGAGGAATGGAGAGTGAATGACGGATGGAGAAAAAGAGAGGGATTGGAGAGAGGGATGGAGAGTGAAAGAGGAATGGAGAAAGAGAAGGGTTGAGTATGAAAGAGAGGGATGGCGAGAGAGAGGCGTTGAGGGAGATAGAGAAGGATTGAGAGAGAGGGAGAGCGAGAAATAAATGTAGAGGGATATAGGAAGAGAGGAATAGAAAGCGATAGAGATAGAGAGAGATGGAGAGAAAGAGAGGGTAGAGAGAGAGAAAAAGACGAGGGGGCAAATCGCCCAAAAGCCTTTGAACTGGAGTTAGTGGCGCATTCAATGTTTAAATCTCTATCAGAATTATTCTATAAAACAGCCATTCCCTCTCTCGGGAGTTCAGCTTGGAGAAGTGATTCTGTAGGCAGGGTCCCGGGTGATTTCAATAAGGTTTTGTTCTATTCTGGGGGCAATATATCCGGGGGTGGGGGGTGGTAAATGTACCCAGGCAATTGCTGCAGGCGGTTTGATGTTGGGGACACTATGTTAACCACTGTCTAAAGGAGCGGGCGAGTGAGTTAAAGCATTTCACACGAACCCCAACTCTTTACCCGTCTCAGACAGCGTGAGAAGAGGATCCGGGAAAGTTGTTTTGCGGGGGGAGAGAGAGGGATTATGAAGCTTTCCAAATTGGTAGTTTTGAAAGCAGCTTCTCCCTTTGTGTTCTGACTCTGGACCTGGGTCCTGTCGCTCTGCCACAGACTAACTAATGCGAGATTCGGAATTCAGATAACCAGGGATGATGGTATTTGAGGCAGCAGCGCTGTGAATGTGTCTATCCAGCGCTAGAACCCATGATCAAACTAACCAGTGATTTCCCATGGGGCAGGCAGTGTGATGGTGCACAGGGCTAACAATATATCCTCACCCTCTCTGGTTCAGGCACTGGTTCCTGTTTACCTATTTCTATCTCCATTCCCCTCCCCCCCCCACTCCCCCTTCTCTCCACATCTCCCTCTCACCATCCCTCTCTCCCTTCATCCCCCCTCTCTCCATCCTCTCCTCTTTCCCTCCATACCTCCCTCTCGTCAACCCTGTCTTCCCCTCTCTCTCCATCCCTCTCTCTTCAACCCCTCTCTCCCCCCTCCATCCATCTCTCTCTATTCCCTGCTCCCTCCATCCCTTTCTCTCTCTCCATCCCTCCCCTCTCCATTACATCTCTCTCTCCATCCACCTCTTTCTCCATCCACCTCTCTCTTTTTCTCTCTCTCCATCCACATCTCTCTCTCTCCATCCACCTCTCACTCTCTCCATCCACCCCATCTCTCTCTCCATCCATCCCCTCTCTCTCTCCATCCACCTCTCTCCCTCTCCATCCACCTCTCTCTCCATCCACTTCTCTCTCCATCCATCCTTTCTCTCTCTCCATCCACCTCTCTCTATTCCCCTCTCTCTCCATCCCCTCTGCAACCCTCAGTTCAACATTCCCAGCTGGTTTACCTCACCCTCCTCAACGTGTGTGCGAGGTGAGGGTGTCTGTACTGTCCGATCCCAGAAAGCTGTGAACAGGATAGGAACCACACTGTCAGGATTCTGTCAGGGTTCACAGGGGAAATCGATGCTTAGAATTTAGAACAGAATCCCTACAGTGCACAAGGTGGATATTCAACTCATCAAGCCCACATCCAAAAGGACATCCCACCCATTTTAACTTCCATTTTACCTTCCATTTTATTCAAGATAATTTCTTTGAATCAACAAGTCTTTCCCAATATTAAAATAATGAGAAATATTTTAAAAGCAAATGCAATGTCTTTTGGTAGGACAGAACTTGAGTATCATTGAGAAAAGAGACATCCTGCCAAAGCTTTCCATCTTGCATTCATCAGGACAGATTCTCAAGAACACCCAAGGCTGGATTTTCCAGCCACTTTCACCCCAAGACCAGAAAATCCTACCCAAGGTCAGCAGACCTTTGCATCATCCATGTCCCACCCACTACAATTTCTGTGGTAGGCAGGATGGCAAAATTCACCCCAAATCTCAAAAGGAACAACAATTTATACTGCATGGGAAGAGGGTGCTGAATGGTTGGTAAGTGGACTCTGATTGGTGGAGGTGTTGCCAAGGATAATGCAGCAGGGAACAGTTAACTGCCAATCTTTTGTTTCACCATGCCGGTTGATTCTAATTGGTCAAGGCATCGCCACGGGGAGCGTATAGGGAATGTTGGCCCCTTCGCCTTTTGTTTAGTGACTGCAATGCCTTGCCCGTATTCTTGTTCGACATTGCTAGCCTATTCACTAATGGACCACTGAAGGAAACCAGAGACATTTGCACCGCGTCACTATCTCCTGGTGGTCCAGATACACCCCATGCTGTCTGAAACTGTATTCATTGAACTTATGAGCTCAGCAGCCCATGCATTTGAGTTCAATATTAACAACATCATGTTTAGGGGTGAGGTACAGAGAGGGTAGGTGTCTGGAACCCGCTGCCAGGGATGGTGATGGCAGCAGATACAATGGGAGCATTTAAGGGGCTTTTAGATAAGTAAGGAATAGAGGGACATGGAGCAAGAACAGGCAGGAGGGATTAGTTCAATGACATTATGCTCGATAGAGAGAGATGGGGGGGTGAATGACACATGGATGGAGGGCGGGGACACACAGACAGAGAGAGAGGGGGGGACACACAGATGGAGGGACATGGACGGAGAGAGACAGGGAAGACACATGGATGGGGGAGTGGGTACACGGATGGAGGGGGACACACACGGATGGATGGAGGGACACACGGACAGAGAGAGAGTGGGGGGACACAGACAGAGAGAGGGGGGACACATAGGCGGAGAGAGGGCAGGGACACATGGATGGAGGTGGGGGACACACGGATGGAGAAGGGGGGACACACGGACAGAGAGGGGGGAGGACACACGGACGGGGGCTGACACACGGATGGAGAGGGGGGTACAAGGATGGGGGACACACACAGATGGAGAGAAGGATGGGACACATAGACAGAGAGAGGGGAGTGATACAGACGGAGGGGAGGGACACACAGATGGAGGGGGCAGGACACACAGATGGGGGGACACATGAACGGAGAGGGAGGGGGACACATGGACAGAGGGGGCGGAGTTGGGGGGCACACACAGATGGAAGGAGGGCACACGGACGGAGAGGGGGTGGGACACATAGACAGAGGGGGACACATGGATGGGGGGGACACACGGACAGAGGGGTGACCACATGGATGGAGGGGGTGACCACACGGACAGAGGGGGTGACCACACAGGTGGGAACTACACTGATGGAGGGGAGGACACATGGACGGAGGGGGTGAACACATGAACAGAGAGGGGGGGGACACATATGGAAGGGAGCGGACACATGGATGGAGAGAGAGGGGAGACATGGACAGAGAGAGAGTGGAGGGGACATGGACAGAGAGAGAGTGGAGGGGACATGGACAGAGAGAGAGTGGAGGGGACATGGACAGAGAGAAAGAGTTTGGGGGGGGGAGACACGGACGGAGAGAGAGAGAGGGGGAGACATGGACGGAGAGGCGGGGGGGACATGGAGGGCTGGGGACATATATGGAGAGAGAGAGAAGGGGGACATGGACAGAGAGGGAGAGGGGACATGGATGGAGAGGTGGGAGACATGGATGGAGAGAGAGAGAAAGGGGGACACAGATGGGGGGAGGACATGGACGGAGAGAGAGAGGAGGATGGAGAGAGAGAGGAGGATGGAGATAGAGAGGGGGACAAAGAGAGAAGGGAATGGAGAGAGAAAGAGAGGGATGGAAGAAGAGATGAGTGACGGAGAGGGAGATATGGAGAGAGGGAGGGATGGAGAGAGGGAGGCATGGAGAGAGGGAGGGATGGGAGAGAAGCAGGGATGAGAGACATAGAGAGGGATGGAGATATGGAAGGATGGAGAAAGGGAGGGATGGTGAGAAGGAGGGAATGGAGAGAGATAGGAAGGGATGGAGAGAGGGCGAAATGAAGCAGGAGAATAATGGAGAGAGAGAGAGAGGGGGGTCTGGAGAGAGAAAGAGAGGGATGGAAAGTGCAAGAGGGATGGAGAGTGACAAATCACGGGCCGAAGGGCCTGTCTCTCCTGTTCTCTGTTGTATGCTCTATGCTCCTTCTGTTTACCAAGGGCAGGTGTGAATATATGTAGCTTCTAGCCTGTGCAAGTGAGCCCGACTGATAATTTTAAATTGGTTTTCGGCGCAATCAGGATTGTTCAGCAGCTATTGTCCAATAGAGGAATCACTTCTCATGTTGTTTGAGTTTTGCAAGCACAGGCTGATTGGAGGTGGTCTGCGCCTTGCCCATTGTGAACAGTCATAGGGCTATGTTGTTGGGATGTACAGCCTGGCATTAAAACTCATACGCCACGCTTGTGCGATAGAACTTTTTTTGGCTTCACGACAGCGTTTTTCTCCGTGGAAAATATCACTTGTGTTGCTACTGTATTGTAACAGTGTGCAACAGCTGGCTTCACCCCATTGCTCAAGGTTTTGAGCATAATCTGGGGTAGATTGGACACTTTCTGGACCAAAAGTGGTGACCTTAGACCCATTCATATGTTTGTGTGATACACAGTGAGAAATGATCTGATCAGGACAGCTAGATTTCGATATACCCTATTTCAGCATCAAGCTTGCCCAGTGAACAAATGGCTCAGGCCCTATTGACAAGGTTGCCAATGAGGCCAATCTTATAGTATGTGGAACTGTAGGTATGCCAACACAGGGTAGGCTTGCGGTAGACCGTGGTAGAGGATCCTTTGGCAACTTCCTCAGCTAGCAAGTTGAGGAAAGGGCGCTGGTACAACTGCTCCATTTCAAAGGTGGATTTGAACATAGGATAGAGCTCGTTAAGGTGCATAGGTTCTTATATGGAGCTGCAGACTCAAACAAGAATCATGTACATCTCAGAAATATGCAAGGGGTCAGAGGTTAGGGGTCATTCTATTGAAGACGGCACAGTAGCACAGTGGTTAGCACTGCTGCGTCACAGTGCCAGGGACTGAGGTTCAATTCTGGCCTTGGGTCACTGTGTGGGTTTCTTCTGGGTACCCCAGTTTCCTCCCACAGTCGAAAAGATGTGGGGGTTCGGAGAATTGGCCATGTTAAATTGCCACTTAGTGTCAGGGGAATTGCTAGGGTAAATGCATGGCATTATGGGGATAGAGCCTGGGTGGGATTATGGCTGGTGCGGACTGAATGGGCCGAATGGCCTTCTTCTGCATTGTAGGATTCTATGATTCCATGAGACCTGTTTCCTGTGGAAGACAATGAAGATATTTATGAGAACTGGGCCCAACGGAGATCTCATATTCATACCTATTAGAAAAGATTGAACAGTGAGGGTTCTTTTCCCTAAAGTAGAAATGATGGAGATCATCTGCTAGAGGTATTTAAGGTTATGAATGTGTTTGCCAGGGGAGATATAGAGGGATGCTTCAATGGGAGTCCAAAATGACCTGTCACTGTAAGATAATTGCTAATAAATCTAATGGGGAATTCAGAATAAACTTTCTTCACTGAGATGGAATATAACATTGGCAAGTGTGATGTTATCCACTTTGGAAGGAATAATAGTAAAATGGACTATTATTTAAATGGTGAAAAATTACAATATGTTACAGTGCAGAGGGACCTGGGGGTCCTTGTGCACGAATTGCAAAAACTCAGTCTGCAGGTGCAGCCGGTGATCAAGAAGGCAACTGGAATGTTGGCCTTTATAGCGAGGGGGGTAGAATATAAAAGCAGGGAGGTCTTGCTGCAATTGTACAGGGTACTGGTGAGGCCGCAACTGGAGTAGTGTGTGCAATTTTGGTCCCCTTATTTGAGAAAGGATGTATTGGCCTTGGACGGAGTACAGAGAAGGTTCACCAGGTTGATACCGGAGATGAGGGGGTTAGCTTATGAGGAGAGATTGAGTAGGTTGTGCCTGTACTCGTTGGAGTTTAGAAGGCTGAGGGGGGATCTTATAGAGACATATAAGATAATGAAGGGACTAGACAGGGTAGAAGCAGAGAGATTATTTCCACTTAGAATGGAAACAAGAACTAGAGGGCACAGCCTCAAAATAAGGGGGAGTCAATTTAGAACAGAGTTGAGGAGGAACTTCTTCTCTCAGTGAATCTTTGGAATTCTCTGCCCATTGAAGCAGTGGAGGCTACCTCGTTAAATGTGTTTCAGTCACAGATAGATAGATTTTTGACCGATAAGGGAATTAAGGGTTATGGGGAGCAGGCAGGTAAGCGGAACTGAACCACTATCAGATCAGCCATGATCTTATTGAATGGCGGGGCAGGCTCGAGGGGCTAGATGGCCTACTCCTGCTCCTGTTTCTTATGTTCTTATGAGAGAATGGTGAGAAATAGGAACCTGCTACCACAAAGCATAGTTGAGGGAAATTACAGGGATTCAATTATGAAGAAACTAGATAAACATAACAAGGAAGGAGAAAGGAATTTAAGTTGACAGAAGGCTCATATAGACTCCTGTTGTGCTGAATGCTCCATTCTGATGCGTTAAATTGTGCTTAAGTGGAAATTACTCATCAGCTAGCTGGGTGGTATCACCCTTATGGATGCTTCTTGTCTGCTGATCCAGGGTTACTGAGGATGTTCTGATTAATCTGTGGGCCTTGTGGAGCAGTATGAAAGCTGTGCAGTGCTCAGCCAATCAATGGGTCACCCATTAGTCTATTAATGGATGGTGACATTTGTAATATGTTGATTCTAATTGATAACAGAGGAGGCAGCACTGCCACTGCATGTTATTAGCTGTTAGTTAATGCAGGTGGACCCTCATTGCATCCAGGCTTTGGTGTCATCGTTCATGCAGTTCATCCATAAGACAGCCCAATATATTCCGCAACAGTCTAAATGATCTCAGCTACAATCTGATTGCTCACCCTCTGGTGCTAAGCTCAACAAGTAGCTTGGCATGCACTGCTGTGGGAGTACAACTGATGAATGGATGTGCCTCAGTCATTGTACTAGAGTGAATTAGGTTCTGCCTGACTGAGTGGATTATTGTGTTTTGTGATATTAAAGTGATACTTGGGACTCAGGCGCAAGACGTGCCGTTGCGGTTTTGAATGTTAATTGTTAAATTAGAAGGGGATCATTGCGCACAACAACCCCTGCCATTGCAGTGACTTGGTTTCTTTATGACACCAAAATGGGCCAGACATCGGCTCATTCAATGTGGTGAGCACAAGGGCCGGCTGACTCAGACGTTCGGGGACTTCTTGTTGCTATGGAAGTAAGAATCACTCAGATATCAGTAATAAAAAAAAACAGAAAATGCTGGAAATACACGGCGGGTCTGGCCGTGTCAGCGGCAAGGGAAACAGATCGAATGTCTCAGGTCTGTAACCTTTCATCAGAGCATGGATATCTGTGTTAGCTTTGATTAATCAGTCAGGAAGCAAGACTAACCTCATGATTTAAGGGAACAACTTTCTCTCTCTCTCGCTCACACACATAGACAGACTGAGAAACCAGAATGGAAGAATAAAACCGGTTTACAACCAGAAAGACGACTGTAATTAACTTGGGATCAGCCTGTTGTGAAGTAAATGCTCTTGTATTTTAGTCGGACGTAATCTTATTTCATGGAACGAGGGAGTTGTATGAAATGAATGTGAAAAATGTTCAGTCGTGTGTGTTCTGTGAAAAATAAATCATGAGTTTGAAATCATTCTTCTCATTCAATGTGTTTTTTCGCTCCACTGAAATGCAGATGGGAGGAAATATCTGTGACACTGTACTCTTAAGATCGTTCGGTGATACCTCTGTTCCCAGTCAGATTGGACATGATTATAATTCCCCTGTCAATTAGTGGCTGTCTCTGATTGGGATTGATTTTTACCCGCACGGTTTGTGTTGTGTTGCTATCTTCCACCTATTGCAATCTGCTAAAAAATAATCCTGCTTTTACAGGGAGGTGGTTCCAACCATGAGCTCTGTCGTCCATAGGGATTCTTTTTAAATAGTCTGATGCAGCAGTGTTCAGCACTGCTGCTAGGGAGCCAGGTTCGATTCCCAGCTTGGGTCGTCGGCTGTGTCCTGTGGGTGCTCTAGTTTCCTCCAAAAGAGGTGCTGGTTCGGGGCATTGGCCATGCTAAATTCTCCCTCCGTGTACCCGAACAGGTGCTGGAGTGTGGCGACTAGGGGATTTTCACAATCATTTCATTGCAGTGTTAACGTAAGCCGACTCGTGATACTAATAAATAAAACGATAAATAAATAGATTGCTGTAGTGCATTGTTGACTACTCGTTGAGTAGGTCTGGACTTTATTTGCTGTAAAATAGACTGTTCGCTGTGAATCTTATCGTAAGTCCTGCCCCACCTTGATTCACCATATCCATATTTCGACAGAGGTTATCCACAACCCTTTGGGATTTCTATATTATAATTTCCACGTTCATCTATCAGTTGAATTTATCAGGAAAGGGGTACACTTTGGCTCATGGCGATGATGAACTAGGGGTAACAATGAGTGCAAAAACCCGAAACGTAACTTTTAGGTGGTGTAGTGATAACGTCACTGGGCTGGTAATCCAGGTTAATGCTCTGGAGACACGGGTTCAAATCCCAACACGGCAGCTGGTGGAATTTAAATTCAGTTAATAAAATCTAGAATTGCAAACTGGTTTCAGTAATGGTGACCCGTAACAGCTATCATCGATCCTTGTAAAAAAACCCATCAGGTTCACTACTGCCCTTGATAATCTATCATCCTTATCTGGTCACGTGACTACACGTGACTCCAGACCCACAGTAATGCGGTTGGCTCTTAAATGCCCTCTGAAATGGGCTAGCGGCATGTTGGCACAGTGGTTAGCACGGCTGCCTCAGCGCCAGGGACCGAGGTTCAATTCCAGCCTTGGGTGACTGCCTGTACGGAGTCTGTACGTTCTCCTCATGTGGGTTCCCATCGGGTGCTCCCACAATCTGAAAGACGTGCTGGTTTAGGTGGATTGGCCGCGCTAAGTTCTCCCTCAGTGCACCCAAACAGGCGCTGGAGTGTGGTGACTGGGGGATTTGCCCAGTAACTTCACTGCAGTGTTAATGTAAGCCTACTTGTGACGCTAATGAACAAATAATAAAGCACAGAAAGGACCATTGCCCTCGGGGGGGGAATTTCCGGTTTTGTGGCGAGTGTGGCTGGAAAACCCCATCCAAGGGGCTCAGCGCTAGGCAAAAGCTGGCATTGCCAGCGATGCCCACATCCCCCATGAAAAAATGTTTTAAAAATCCTGCCATGTTGGTAGTGTAGCAACACCATATGGGCGTAACTTGCCTTTCGGTTCCATCACATCTCCTGTTGGATGCTTTTCCCTAGGGTTAGCAGCACCGCATGCATTATTCCAGTTGAAATCTAACCATTCATCCATTACGCCTTTCATTATTAAACTCCGTAAGGTAGCTGTTAGGATTGGGAGCTGTTGTTACACTGTCTGAAGCGGAACGCGGTGCATTAAAGCTGCAGATCCCTCAGGTGAATGCAGATAATGAATAAATAAAATTACCAACATTTCAAAGGTTCTTTTTTTTTATTATTCACCAATTAGCTGAATATCTTCAAGTACTGCATGATAATTTTGCTTGCATTCATTTACATTTTCACTGGAGTGACTAAAAGCTATTTTGCCCACATTATTAAACATGCCCATACGGGCTGATAATAAAATAATTAGCTATTTGCTTGCACCATAAAATTTTAATCTGGAGACATTAAGCAGACCTAATAAAGTGCACTCCTCAGCATCACAGCACTTGCTTAATTTAAGAAACAATGTGATCACGGGGAACATTTTCACAAACAGGTACAACGCACCCTTTTCTGGCTTGTTTACAAGCGCTCACTATGATGCTAACTGTGTCAAGGTCCATTAAATGTAACAGTACATAAAGTATACTAGCATTGGAGGCAGTTGAGAGAGGGTTGATCGTGAATATGGAGGAATTTTCTTAGAAGGAGGCACAGTGGCTTTCTTAGTGGTGGCACAGCGGTGCAGTAGTGAGCGCTGCTGCCTCAGAGCACCAGGGACCTGGGTTCGATTCCCGGCTTGGGTCATTGTCTGTCTGGAGTTTGCACATTCTCCCCGTGTCTGCGTGGGCTTGCTCCGGTTTCCTCCCATGCTCCAAAGATGTGTGGGTTAGGTGGATTGGCTGTGCTAAATTTCCCCTCAGTGTCAGGGGGATTAGCTAGGGTAAATGCATGGGGTTATGGGGATAAGGCCTGGGTGGGATTGTGAGCAGTGCAGACTCGATGGGCTGAATGGCCTCCTTCTGCACTGTATGAATGGGGTTATGGAGATAAGGCCCGGGTGGGATTGTGGTCAGTGCAGACTCGATGGGCTAAATGGCCTCCTTCTGCCCAGGATTACGGAGTAAGGTGGGAAAGTGAGGATTATCATTTCAGATCAAATCACACTGAATGGCGGAACAGACTCGATGGGCTGAATGGTCTACTTTTGCTCCTACGTCTTATAGCCTTGTCAGGAGAGAGCCTTTACAATCTGTTAACTGTTCTTAGAAGCACAGCAACCCTACATTGCAGAAGGAGGCCCTTCAGTCCATCGAGTTTAAGGCTATGAATGTGTTTGCCAGAGGCGATAAAGAGAAATGCTTCAATGGGAATCTATCGAAACCATAGAATCCTACAGTGCAGAAGGAGGCCATTCAGCCCATTGAGCCTGCACTGACAGCAATCCTACACAGACCCTATCCCCCTAACCCTACAAATCCGTTTAACCTATGCATCTTGGGTCATTAAGGGGCAATTTAGCATGGCCAATGCACCTAACTCGCACATCTTTGGACTGTGGGAGGAAACCAGAGCACCCGGAGGAAACCCACAGGGAGAATGTGCAGACACCACACAGACAGTCACCCAAGCAGGGAATTGAACCCAGGTCCCTGGAGCAGTGAGGCAGCACTGCTTACCACTGTGCCACACTTAAAGTAATGCTTGTTTTTTCTGCCTTTTTCTTATTTGAGGTAGGTAGTGACTGGTAAATTTTTGAGGTTAGGTTCTAATCTGAATTGAGTTCAATATCACATGTTTTATTGTGTGCTGTAACCTCATCTCAGCGAGACAACCTGGTTCAAGCACATCTCACAGATTTCCTCCTTCTGTTAATTAAAGGAGTCATTGTCAAATCCATGCAAATACTGGGAGGGTCAGTCAATGTTTGCAGCATTATCTTGGAGCAGGATCTTCGAGTGGTGTTGCAAGTCTATACATAACATCACGGTGAGATACAGCCTCAAAGATTCAGCTCAGACACTGAGGGAAATAATCACCCACTGTGTATATGCGCCAATGCATATATTGACATGTGTCTTTAAGAAGCTGTATAGTGATCATGATATCACTGTATATAAGGTTAGAGTGTATAAGCTACAGGCAGAGTCGCACAGACAAACATGTGTGGGTTAGGTTGATTGGCCGTGCTAAGAAATTGCCCCTTAGTGTCCAGGGATGCATAGGTCAGAGAGATTAGTGGGTATAATATGTAGGGATATGGAGGGGTAGGGCCTGGGTGGGATTGTGTTTGGTACAGACTCGATGGGCTGAAGGGCCTCTTTCTGCACTGTAGGGTTCTATGGACTTCTATGGACCTCTTAAGGCGAAGTGATTCATCTTACTGGGAAGACCAAGAGGAGGAGAAATTACAGAAACTAGCTCACAACTGGAGAGGGGTACCCAGACAGAGAAGTTTTAAAGGCTGTAATAAAGTGTATGGGGTCCTTGGCTTTATTAACAGAGGCAATGTGTACAAAAGCCACAAGGTAATGTTAAACCTTCATCAATGATTAGTTTAGTTGTAGGAATTTTCTGATTTATCCAGTATTGAATGGTGACCATGAGAAATCAGAAACAGTGGAGGAGTCAAGAAAAGAAAGATAGTGTTGATTTTTCTCAGCGGACAGGTGAAAACTAATGCTGTGTTCTTAAATACTGGCGGATGAGAAATAGGAGGAGATGGGGTCATCACCATTTTGGCAGCGTGCTCCCTGTTTATGCTATTGAAAATCATTTCTCTTTTTTAACTTCTCCCCACTTGAGGAGAACAAACCCAACTTTTGGACTCATCCAAAATCCCCCCAGCCGTATGATCAGCACGCTATTAACACTCTGGGGATTATCATTGACTGGAAGCTGAACTGGGCTAGTCATATAAATACTGTGGTTACAAGAGCAGGTCAGAGGCTGGGAATCCTGCGGCGGGTAACTCAACTCCCGACTTCCCCAGGCCCGAAAAACCTTCTACAAGGCACATGTCAGGAGTGTGATGGAATACTTTCCACCTGCCTGGGTGGGTGCCACTCCAACAACACTCGAGAAGCTCAGCACCAGCCAGCCTGCTTGATCAGCACCCTGTCCGCTACCTTTGACGTTAATTCCCTTCACTCCAGGCAAACAGTGGTGTGCACCATCTACAAGATGGCATCAGCTCACCATGACTCCATTTTGACACCATTTAGAAGGACAGGGGGCAGCAGATGCCTGGGAACACCACGGCCTGCAGGTTCCTCTAGTCACTCACTATCCTGACTTGGAAATATATCACTGTTACTGGGTCAAAATCCTGGAACTCCCTCTCTAATCACACTGTGGCTGTACCTACGCCACACAGACTGCAGTAGTTCAAGAAGGCAGCTCGTGACCACTTTGAAATAGACAATAAATACTAGTCTAACTAGCGATGCCCACGTGCCGGAATATTAAACTCTCATTAACTCCTGTTCACCCCGCATTAGCTGGTTTGGCAATGCCTCAACTTTAAAACCTCCATCCTTGTTTTCAGATTCCTCCATTGGCCTCACCGTCTCCATTCAATATATAAATTGAACATAGGTGGAGGGCATTGATGGATGGTTACTTGCGAACATATAAAGAGACATGGACTGATACAGAGTGGAGTCAGGAGATACAGGCTTGTGATGTTTCACTGTGAATAAACCTATTCCAATTAAAGATCAGTTCTGCTTTCTTCCTTCACCAGGAGCCTCATGCTCTCTATCTCTGTAAACTCCTCAGTCCCACAGCACTCCAAAATGTCTGCAGAACTCCATTTCTCTTCTCTTAAGCATTCCTGATTTGAATTACTCCACTGTTGATGGCCATGCCTTCAGCTGCCTCGATTCTAAGCTTTGGAATCTCAGCCCCCCCCGCCCCCCCCCACCCCCACCAACTCTCCCCCCCACAACCCGCACCTCCCCCTGCCCTCCCCCCTGCACCCACTCCCCCCTCCCCCCACTCAGTCTCTGACTCTCTAACCCACTTCCTCACCCTTTAAGACTGCCATTAAAACCTAGCTGTTTGGCCATGCTAATAATCCCCTCATGGTTCAGTCAGGAATCATTTTTACGGTGGCACGGTGCTAAACACTGCAGCCTCACAGCGCCAGATTCCGGCCTTAGATCATTGTCTGCACATTCTCCCAGTGTCTGCGTGGGTTTCCTCCGGGTACTCTGGTTTCCTCCCACGCTCCAAAGATGTGTGGTGGATCGGCCATGGTAAATTGCCCCTTAGTGTCAGGGAGACTAGTGGGATAAATATGTGGGGTTACAGGGATAGGGCCTGGGTGGGATTGCTGGCATTGCAGGTTCGATGGGCTGAATGGCCTCCTTCTGCACTGTAGGATTCTATAATGATTCTTTAAGAGTGCTACATAAATGCAGGCTGTTGTGGCAACCAAAGGGACACAGAATCTAGTGAGATATGAAGAGTTTCTTTTAAAACAGTGATCTGAGATGCCCTTTTCAGGAAAGGGCAGTGGATACGGATTCAGTGATAAATTTCAAAATGGACTTGGAAAAATACTTTGTGGGAATATTTGACAGGTCTACAGGCAAAGAACGTAGAGTGATACTAATTGAATAGTACTACCACAGGGTTGGCACAGGCATGATGGGGTGAATGGCCTTCTTCCGTACCATGTTGTTCTGTGACTCCATAACTATCTCAACTTTGGTGCAGTGTCCAGTGACATTTCTGTGCTGCCAGGAAAGATCTGTGGAAAAAAGACCCAATCGCAAAACGAACATAATGAACAAAATGAATGGGCATCAGATAAAATGCTGGAAACAGTGAGCTGGTTTGTCAGCGATTCACGTTGATGACCTGATTACGGGTCACAAACCTGAAGTATTAATTCTGTTTCTCTCTCCAAACTGTCGTCTGAACTGTTGTGTATTCCTAACATGTTCTGTTTGCAGTTCTATACCAAATATAAATGTGTTCACATCTGTAGCAGAGGAATTACTCTGGCCCCCAATCTCCCGACTCCTGACATCAGTGGGAAGACTGGGCACTAATGGTTAGCACTGCTCTCTCATAGCGCCAGGGACCTGACTCGAGTTTCCTCCCACAGTCCAAAAGACATGCTGGTTAGATGCATTGGCCATGCTAAATTCTCCCTCAGTGTACCCGAACAGGCACCGGAGTGTGGTGACTAGGGGATTTTCGCAGTAACTTCATCGCAGTGTGAAAAATCCCCTAGTCCCCACACGCTGGCACCTGGTCAGGAACATTAAGGGAGAATTTATTATGACCAATGCACCTAACCAGCATGTCTTTCAGACTGTGGGAGGAAACTGGAGCACCTGGGGGAAATCCACGCAGACATGGGGAGAATGTACAGGCTCCCCACAGACAGAGACACAAGCCCTGAATTTAACCTGGGTCCCTGGTGCTGTGAGACAGCAGTGTGCCATCCATAAAGTCCTTTTCAATGAGTTAAACATATACATAAATCTACACAAAGCTTTGATGTCGGTGGAATAAAGGATCACTGCTTTGGAATGTCCATGCCTTCCGCCTGCTTAAATTTCATTTTTTTATTTTTTGCAGTTTTATAACAATGTTAGGGATGATCAAAACACCATTACAGCAAAAATACTGATGAATCTGCTCAAGGCTCCCCAGTACAACAACACCTTTCTTTTAATGTAGGGGTGTTAATGTGCAGCAATGTGAAATCCACTGTAGTGTTTGTCTCAAACTATGGACTGGAATTTACTCCAGGCACACTGGAGCTGGGTTCAGTCCCAAGCCCTTTCTGTCAATGCAAAGTTAGTCAAATTTCCCGCAAATTTGATTGGAGTGCATAACCTGGGCATAAATTAGCGTAAATAGTTGGCGCTCAAGGTACTGATCCGCCAGTAGGAAGCCTTCAGTTAGAGGCAACAAAATGAAACTAGACTTACTCCAACTTATAAATCAAAGAAAAAAAGGTTGAATAAAGAAACATCATTACTCCAACCCTTGAGGCCTCACTCTGGGCCATTCCAAGCTCCCACAAACCCCAGCAATTTCTTCATACTGAGCAAGCTGACTACCACATTATTGTCATTGGTTACATAGTTTACTGACCCTTATAGCATGTTACCATTGGTCATACTACACGAAATCCAATGTTATCACTGGTTACATTCTAACAGATTCCACTTTTTAATCTCAAATTTAAGACAACCATTCTCCAATATTCTTAACAACTTTCCAATACCTGCACCCCTTTTAGTAAAGCAGTCGGATAAATAAGTACATGGGACTTAATAAAATTAAGGGTACTAGGTAAGCCTAGTAGGTAGGGATATCATTAGCGTAACTTGTGGGCCGAAGGGCCTGTTTGTGCTGTAAGTTTTTCTATGTTCTAAATGTAGATTTGCACCAACCCAGTTGAGTTTGGAAACTTCTGTTTTCCAGTGTTCGGTTGATGCTGGCCAAATTAACTCAGTCGCTTTTCTGTCCACGTAACTCTCAAAATCAGTAATTTCATTCCCGAAATTGCCATTAAAAAAACTGTCTGATAGATATCTCCCAGTATCCAAAGCCTCCGCTAAGGCTAAGGTTTCAGCTGCCAATGTACTTTTGACCAGCCTTTTTGGTTTCTTTGCTTTCCAGGCCAATGGGCAACATTTTCCTTCCTTATCTACCAAGAATATTACAAATGCAGCTCCGCTTGAATGTCTATTTGGTAGATTAGTACAAACTTCGTGTCTTCCGGTTCTCCTGGTGCTGGGAATTTAATTACACACTCCACTAATTTTAGCTTTTTAAATGTTTTATTTGCCTGTAAGATCTCTCTTACTGAGGCGCAGCTCAACATTTTACTTAGTTCTAAAGCTCCCATCCAGTCTTGTCTGTGTGCGTAGCCAATTTAGCTGTCCTATCAAATCCTCAACAATTGTTTCTTTCTCGCTGGCCCGTTCCTCTTTTTCCATCGACCTTTCTCTGGTGATGGGAATGGGGTCAATGCTGGTTAGATATCCCTGTTGACTCATCATTACCCTGGAGTTACCTTGTCAGGTATCAAGGCTGTGATCTTGAAAAGCCACTTGATTCCCTACTTTAAATTCTGTCTTTAGCTAATTGATTATCCTCTTCTCAAACTCTTCTGTGCAGCCATAGGAAAATTAACATGCATCATGAAAATTCTAGTTCATTTTCTTTCAGACTTCCAACAGAACATTGCAGGATCTGCTTTTAACTAGACACAGCCAGTCTCCAGCCCCACAGATCGTACAGAGAAATACCAAACCTTTAATGCATCGCTCAAACCGTACACACATTTGGTCAGTTTCCACAATTGTCCCTGGGCAGCCTGAAGAAAGCTTTTCTTTGAAATGTTTTGCCCTGCAGAATTGCTACTTCAATATCTATTGATTTACATTTACATCTCCAATTATTAGATGCTAGAACAGTGAAAACAAAGTGCAGTGTCACTTTCCCTGCTACGGATGAATCAAACTTAATGTCTCCCCCCAAGTGTTCCTCAGAGCCACGGGCTACTAATCTGGCTTTTACCTTATATGTCCCATCTGTGCAAACCCACCTATGGGACAAAGCAGGCTGCCCTTCGTCTGGTACCTTGGTGTACACCCCAAGGTCTAACACTTCTTTTTTGGCCTCTCTTAACTCCATGAGATCCGTTTTGTTGGCAGCTACCAACACTTCCCTACCATGGGCACTTCTACTCCTATTACGAACAGTTTGATTCCTAGCCTTCCTCGCTAAACTCTGGCCTCTGCTGTGTCTGTTTTGGTCAGGGCTCTGTTAATCTCTGTTAACAGATTCCTGACTTTTTCCTGGGATCACGAATGCTTACTGTCTCATTCTCAGAACGTAGATCTCGGTTTTTTTGCTTCCATCTTTCCACTTCATTTTCCCCAATCTATAGCTTTCACTTTTTACCCTCTCTCTTGGACGTTGAGCCAGTTTTTATACTGTTGAGGTCTTTCCTGCTTTCCTGATTATAGTGGCATCCCTCCACTCACTTCACCCTTCGGTATGTATGATATCACTGAGCCTACTTTGGGTAACTGAGCCTTTGAAGTAGCTGTTTCATCCCCTGCTTCACAGGTACTTTGTTGATCAGGTTCCCTGTCATCTATAGCTGACTGATCCGCATAATGACTCAAGTTATGTTCATGCGAGGTATAAGGTGCCTCCGGCACTTCCACATCTTGCTCAGATGGTCCAAATTCATAACTAATTCCCTCTACTCAAAGACTGGGCTCGCTCTGTCTGGTTACCGTGTTGTATATACCTTGCCATCTGTTCCCATCACTTTCCACTCATTTACAGTAGACCATTTTCCCTTTCTCAAATTATACCCGAAATTCCTACATGATGCCCTAGGGCTCGTCTTATCCGTTTTGAAGCCTGAACCTTAATGAAGGCCTTTCCCCATTCATGCATGGCGTTTAGGTGTGCCAAAAACATGGAGCTAATGCTTGTCCTTTCTAATGCCGGAGGAGCGTCTGTTAATACTGATGGCAAATTTGGATTCCTCCCAAATACCAACTGGTATGGACTATAGCCTTCCCCAAGCACTCATACTGATAGTATCATGGACAGAAGGATCTGCAGCTGGTGGATTGGTAAGGATGAGGTCAAGTATGTTATTTCCTCCTGTTGGTTCCTTCAGCACCTGCTGCAGACCCAGTCTAGCAGTTATATCCTACTGCACCCGACCAGCCTGATCAGCCGTGCTGGTTGGATTTGTCCAGACAAATATCATCAGTGGAGCCACTCTTGGTGGTGGACATTGAAATCCCCCCAGAGTACATTTTGTGCCCTTGCCACCTTCAATGCTTCCTCCAAGTGTTGTTCAACACGGAAAAGTATTGTTTCATCAGCCAAAGGAGGGTGGTAGATGGTAACCAGTAAGAGGTTTCCTTGTCCATGTTTAATCTGAAGCCTTGAGACTTCACGGGGTCCTGAGTTGATGTTAAGGACTCCCAGGGCAACCCCCTCACAACTGTGATACTATACCATGGTGGCGTTGCCACCCTTTGCTGGGTGGGGGAGGACGTAGCCAGGGATACTAATGGTGGTGTCTGGGGCGTGATCTGTAATGTATGATTCCATGAGAGTGACTACTTCAGGCTGTTACTTGACCAGATGAGATAGCTGTCCCAGTTTTGACATGAGCCCCCAGATGTTAGTAAGGAGGACTTTGAGGGTCGACAGGGCTGTCTGTTTTGCTGTCATCTTTTCTGGTGCCCAGGTTGAGGCCAGGTGGTCCATCTGGTTTCATTTCTTTGTTGAGACTTTGTAATGATTGTTACAACTGAATATTCGCTAGGCCATTTCAGAGAGCAGTTGAGAGTGAACCACATTTGCTGTGGCTCTGGAGTCACACGAAGGCCAGACCAGGTAAGGAGAGCCGATTTCCTTCCTTAAAAGGACCACAGTGAACCAGATTAATTTTCCTGATCTCATGGTCTTCTGTAGATTTTTAAATTTGAATTCAAATTCTATCATCTGCCATGGCAGGATTTGAACCCAGGTCCCCAGGACATTATCTGGATGTCTGGATTAATAGTTGAGCAATAATATCACTAGGCCATCACCTCCTATATTTGGTCAATTCCCCTTAATTGTAACCCAGTTATTGCTAAAAGAGGATCCATCTGCAATAGACATGCACAGTCCAACAACATGAAGGCCAATATTACATCTGCAATCTCCAAACTAAATTTCATTTGCCCTGTTACAGCCCCTATCAAAATCCTCCATGGATTGGCTATCTTAGCTTCTAATCCTGTCAAACATCATCCATCCTTCATAATTCTCCAAGAACTCACCTTTTTTGGTAAAACTCATCTAAGCCTTTCTATAGCCCTTCTTTATTTAAGGCATCCAATCAGAATATAGAATCATAGAATCATAGAACCCTACAGTGCAGAAAGAGGCCCTTCGGCCCATCGAGTCTGCACCGAACACAATCCCACCCAGGCCCTACCCCCACATCCCTACATATTATACCCACTAATCCCTCTAATGTACACTTTGCTCTTTATCGGAACTGAGAAAGCTAATGCCGTACCTTGATTTTTTTCAGTATTACAGTGAGAAGCGTCCACATTTCCACCTCTGCCGTCCATTGTCAGTACGTTCCAGCATCTGAAAAGACAGGGGGAAATAATCAAATCCCATCAGTTTACTTCTACCTTCTGTCATAATCATAGCACCGCTCCAGAAACAAACACCAAGTTACAATGGCCTTTCCAGTGTCGATCCAGCAGAAGGAACTCTTCATTTGTGGGCAATAAAATTAAACAAAATTTACTCCAACTTATAAATCAAAGAAAAAGGTTTAATCAAGAGACTTCATTAAACAACCCCTTGGGGCCTCACCCTGGGCCATTCCAAACTCTCGCAAACACCAGCAGCTCCTTATTTATACTGAGTCAGCTGGTCATTGGCCACATAGTTTACAGGGTCACCATTTACAGCATGTTATCATTGGTCACACTACGACAGATCCAATATTATCACTGGTTACATTCTAACAAAGGAAACCACTGACACCAATAAGAATGAACTGTATTTGCGCAATGCCATTAATGGAGTAAGTTAACCTTAAGTGGCTGTACAGAATAAAAGAGGCATTGGGAGCAATTTTATGACCTTGCCTGTCATGGGAATTGTCATGGGTTTGGACAGAAAAGTTGGCGGACCATTTAAAGATCTGTTGACGACGGGTAGGAATTTCTGGTCTTGGGGCGTGCATTGCAGTAATGCCGTTATTGTGGGGGAAACTGCCTCAATACTGACAACTGCCAATCTCTAGACGCAATCCTACACTCATTCACTTCACCCCAGACCACAATGTCTTCCCCTTCAACAACTAGTTCTTCATCCAGACGCACGGAACAGCCATGGGGACCAAATTTGCACCTCAATATGCCAACATCTTCATGTACAGGGTCAAATAAGACTTCTTCACTGCACAGGACCTTCAACTGTTGCTATCCATTAAATATATCGATGACATTTTCTTCTTTTGGCCTTATGGTGAACAATCACTGAAACAACTACATGATGATATCAACTAGTTCCATCCCACCATCAGATTCACCATGGACTGCTCTCCGGAATCAGTTGCAATCTTGGACACGCACATCTCTATCAAGGATGGTCACCTCAGCCCTTCACTGTACCCCAAGTCCACGGATAACCTCACGATGCTCCACTTCTCCAGCTTCCATCCTAAAGAAGCCACCCCCTATGGACAAGCCTCTGTATCCACAGGCTCAGATGAGGAGGATCACAACAGACACCTACAGATACTGAAATATTCCCTCGTAGGAACAGAATATGGCGCTCGACTCATTGGTTGACAGTTCCGTCAGCCTACAGTGAAAAGCCGCACCGACCTCCTCAGAAGGCAAACACGGGACATAGTGGACAAAGTATTCTTCATCGTCCAGTACTTCCCCAGAGCGGAGAAGCTACAACATCTTCTCTGGAACCTTCAACATGTCATTGATGAAGACAAACATCTCGCCAAGACCACCCCTTACTTCTTGCCTTCAAACAACCGCTCATCCTCAAACAGACCACTGTCCGTAGCAAATTACCCAGCTTTCAGGAGAACAGTGACCACAACACCACACAATCCTGCCACAGCAACCCCTGCAAGACATGCCGGATCACCGACACGGATACCATCCTCTCACGTGAGAACGCCATCCACCAAGAACGCGGTACATACACTTGCAACTCGGCCAACGTTGTCTACTCAATACACTGCAGGAAAGGATGTCCTGAGGCATGGTACATTGGGGAGACCATGCAGAAGCTCCGACGATGATGAATGACCGCTCAGCAATCACCAGGCAAGACTGTTCACTTCCTGTTGGGGAGCACTTCAGCGATCACGGGCATTCAGCCTCTGATCTTCAGGTAAGCGTTCTCCAAGGCAGCCTTCACGACACACGACAGCGCAGAGTCGCTGAGCAGAGACTGATAGCCAAGTTCCACACACATGGGGACGGCCTCAACCAGGATCTTGGGTTCATGTCACACTATCTGTAACCCCCACGACTTGCCTGGGCTTGCAAAATCTCAGTATCTGTCCTGTCTGGAGACAGTACACATCTCTTTAACCTGTGCTTAACCCTCTCTCCACTCACATTGTCTGTACCTGTAAAGACTTGACTACCTGTTAAGACTCGCATTCCAACCATTACCTTGTAATTGAGTTTGTGTCTATATATGCCCTGTTTGTGATCCAAACTCTTCGCCCATCTGATGAAGTGGCAGTGCTCCTAAAGCTCGTGCGATCAAATAAACCTGTTGGACATTAACCTGATGTTGTCAGACTACTGACGGCACGTAAGAAACAATGCTTTTCACTGCTTCCCAATAATAAATCAACTCAAGTAAACACAAATAAGAATATGTCGGCCCTATTGATCATTAAATGCATTGGCTTCTGTATTCCTGCCCCTACCTGCCAGAGGATGATGCCTCAAGGTGGCTAATGTGTTTGGAAAGAGGGCTTAGATCAAGTCCTGATTCAACCATTAATCCAGCAGTTCTCCTCCCGACTAAGACATTTCAGTGTCGGGTGTAGGCAGCTGTCAAACCTAAACGTCTCCTGCAGTGAGGTGAGATTCTGATTTACTGACAGGGGATGATTAAAGTTAGGAAATATTTTGTTGCTGCTGTAATTTAAGTGCTTATTTATCCATCAACCAGCATCGCTAACAACACTTCATCTTGTCAGCATTACATTGTTGTTTGTCAGACTGCTGTGCGCACCTTGGTGGCTGTATTTGTTTTTTTAAAATTCATTCGTGGGACATGGGTGTCACTGGTTGGCCAGCATTTATTGCCCATCCCTAGTTGCCTGAGGGCAGTTGAGAGTCAACCACATTGCTGTGGCTCTGGATTCACATGTGGGCCAGACCAGGTAAGGATGGCAGATTTCCTTCCCTTTAGTGAACCGAATGGGTTTTTCCAACAATCGTCAATGGTTTCATGGTCATCAGTAGACTCTCAGTTCCGGTTGTATGTTTTATTGAGTTTGGGTTCGATTTCCGGCTTGGGTCACTGTCTGTGCGGATTTTCTCCTCGTGTCTGTGTGAGTTTCCTCCGGGTGCTCCGGTTTCCTCCCACAGTCCAAAGATGTGCTGGTTAGGTTGATTGGCCATGCTAAGAAATTGTCCCTTACTGTCCTGCATAGGTTAGAGGGATTAATGGGTAAGTATGTAGGGATGGAGTTAGGGCCTGGGTGGGATTGTGGTTGGTGCAGACTCGATGGGCTGAATGGCCTCTTTCTGCACTGTAGGGTTTCTATGATTCTAAATTCCACCACCTGCCGTGGTGGGATTCGAACCGAGGTCCTCAGAACATTAGCCGAGTTTCTGGATCAACAGTGTAGCCATAATATGACGAGGCCATTGCCCCCCCATTAAGGAGTATTTATATTATCCTCAAAGTGACTGGACTTTGTTGGCTAGAAGGTGCTTTGGGACGGCATGAGGTTGAGGAAAGTCTCTTTTCTCTGTCAGTTGTTTTTGGAATGTGGGTGTTGTTGTCCAGGCCAGCATTTAAAACCCATCCCTAACTGTCCCGGAGAACATAGCAGTGAGCTGCCTTCTTTAACCGCTGCAGTCCCTGAGGTGTAGCGCTGTTAAGGAAGGAGTTTCAGAAATTTGAGATGTTTTATTTATTAACATCACAAGTAAGGCTTACATTAACACTGCAATGAAGTTACTGCGAAAATCCCCTGGTTGCCACGCTCCAGCGCCTGTTCGGGTACACTGAGGAAAAAATTTGTCCATACTGACTTGCATCTCTGGCTCCGAGCCAGCACACGGGGCACAGTCATCGGCAAAGAGGAAATCTCTCAGAACAGTCACTTTGGTAGTAGCTTGAAGTCTCCTCAGGTTGAACAGCTTCCCATCCACTCTGTACAAATTTTCCACGGCTTGTGACAACTTTGGACTCACCATCAACAGTAAAAAGTCCAAAGTCGTGCACCAGCCTGCTCCTCATGCACCGTACACAGAACCCATAATCACAATCAAAGGGCAGAAACTGCAGACAGTGGATCAATTCACTTATCTTGGCAGCACCCTCTCCCAAGCAGTGACTATTGATACAGAAGTTAACTGCAGGATAGCAAAGGCAAGTTCTGCTTTCGGTAGACTGCGCTCCACTGTACGGGAACGTCGAGGAATCAGCCCAGCAACAGAACTGAAGGTCTACAGCGCTGCGGTACTCACTATCCACCTGTATGCCTGTGAAACGTGAACTGTGTATCGAAGGCATGCAAGACAGCTCAATCATTTCCACCTGACCTGTCTTTGCAGAATATTATGCATCTGATGGCAAGACAAAGTACCAGACACTGGAGTTCTCTCGAGAGCAAGTCTACCGTCAGTCCACACACTGCTGATGAGAGCGCAGATCCGGTGGGCATCTCATGTCATCTGTATGTCAGATGAGCACATACCTGAGCAGCTCCTTTTTTGGGGAACTCTTTGCTGGAAGACGCTCGCATGGAGGGCACAAGAAACATTTCAAAGACACACTCAAGGCCTCCCTGAAGTCGCTTGACATAGACATGACCACCTGGGAAATGCTGGCACAAGACCAGCCTACCTGGCGCTGCCTCATCCACAAAGGCTGCCAAGCTCATGAAGCAAGGTGTATTGCTGAAGCACAACTTAAGCATGAGCTGCGCAAGTCCAAGAGCCACCAGTGCAACATCTACAGTGTCTACACAAGTCTGTCCAATATGTGCCAGGACATCCTGTGCCCGAATTGGCCTGATCAGTCATCTTCGGACACGCTGCAACCAGCCTCAAAATGACTAATGGTTTCGAGGTCCTCATCGATGATGATGGACGAACAACAACACAGAGGAAACTGGAGCATCCGGAGTAAATCCATGCAGACAGGGGGAGAACGTGCAGACAGTCACCCAAGCCGGGAATCGAACCTGGGCCCCTGGCGCTGCGAGGCAGCTGTGCTGACCACTGTGCCACCGGGGTGTTCTGTCTGACCCTATGATGAAAGGAAAGCCAGGAAGCAGCTGAAGATGTCTAGACCTAGGACACGCCCCTGAGGAACTCCTACAGCGACATTATTATAAGATGTGAGCAATGATAAGGGAGATAATTTGTATAATGAGGAAGAAATCAACTTCAAATTACATGCCTCTCTTCTGAGAAGAAGGCTTACTTTTCTGGGCGGAAACAGCAACAGAGATGCACAATTGTAAATTAATGTTCCAACTGTGTACACTTTGTCGCAGCACAAATCTTTTGCAGCTCATTAAGAATAATCTGTCTGCCAGATCAATACAAACTCAATGTACAAATAGCAGCAAACTGAAATCATTTGGACACTCACAATCCCCTTCTACAATGGATCTGATCCGCATTTTACAACATGAGGGAATACTGCTACCAGGCATGGCATCTTTCCTCCTATTTAACACAAAATTATATTAAATTCTCTTAAAACCCCTGCTAGTATCAATCAGCAAAAAAAGACAAAGAACTTGCCACCTCACAATTAGCACAACCATTCTTGTCCTGAAGCCAGTACCAAAAGGATTTTGTAATTTGCTGAGGGCAATAAAAGGAGTTCATTTTTTTTTGTCAACAACCTAATGTAGAGATAACATCCACTATTTTTATTTTCTATGCTGAAATCAACACCAACTATATTCCCAGATCATCTGCACAAATATAATATCCAAAACAACTCATAGGCTGGAGGAATATACACCTATCAAACAATTATTTCATCGAGTGTAAGAGCAACATATCCTTTTGATAGAATGAACCCAAGTGTTAGAAGACACAGACAGCAAGGCAGAGAGATAAAACAAGGCAGCAAGGAGAGAGATAAAACCAGACAGCAAGGAGAGAGATAAAACCAGAGAGCAAGGAGAGAGATAAAACCAGACAGCAAGGAGAGAGAGATAAAACCATACAACAAGGAGAGAGATAAAACCAGACAGCAAGGAGAGAGAGATAAAACCAGACAGCAAGGAGAGAGATAAAACCAGACAGCAAGGAGAGAGAGATAAAACCAGAGAGCAAGGAGAGAGATAAAACCAGACAGCAAGGAGAGAGAGATAAAACCAGACAGCAAGGAGAGAGATAAAACCAGACAGCAAGGAGAGAGAGATAAAACCAGACAGCAAGGAGAGAGATAAAACCAGACAGCAAGGAGAGAGATAAAACCAGAGAGCAAGGAGAGAGATAAAACCAGACAGCAAGGAGAGAGATAAAACCAGACAGCAAGGAGAGAGATAAAACCAGACAGCAAGGAGAGAGAGATAAAACCAGACAGCAAGGAGAGAGATAAAACCAGACAGCAAGGAGAGAGATAAAACCAGACAGCAAGGAGAGAGATAAAACCAGACAGCAAGGAGAGAGATAAAACCAGACAGCAAGGAGAGAGAGATAAAACCAGACAGCAAGGAGAGAGATAAAACCAGACAGCAAGGAGAGAGATAAAACCAGACAGCAAGGAGAGAGAGATAAAACCAGACAGCAAGGAGAGAGATAAAACCAGACAGCAAGGAGAGAGAGATAAAACCAGAGAGCAAGGAGAGAGATAAAACCAGACAGCAAGGAGAGAGAGATAAAACCAGACAGCAAGGAGAGAGATAAAACCAGACAGCAAGGAGAGAGAGATAAAACCAGACAGCAAGGAGAGAGATAAAACCAGACAGCAAGGAGAGAGATAAAACCAGACAGCAAGGAGAGAGATAAAACCAGACAGCAAGGAGAGAGAGATAAAACCAGACAGCAAGGAGAGAGAGAGATAAAACCAGACAGCAAGGAGAGAGATAAAACCAGAGAGCAAGGAGAGAGAGATAAAACCAGACAGCAAGGAGAGAGATAAAACCAGACAGCAAGGAGAGAGATAAAACCAGACAGCAAGGAGAGAGATAAAACCAGAGAGCAAGGAGAGAGAGATAAAACCAGACAGCAAGGAGAGAGATAAAACCAGACAGCAAGGAGAGAGATAAAACCAGACAGCAAGGAGAGAGATAAAACCAGAGAGCAAGGAGAGAGAGATAAAACCAGACAACAAGGAGAGAGATAAAACCAGACAGCAAGGAGAGAGATAAAACCAGACAGCAAGGAGAGAGAGATAAAACCAGACAGCAAGGAGAGAGATAAAACCAGACAGCAAGGAGAGAGATAAAACCAGAGAGCAAGGAGAGAGATAAAACCAGACAGCAAGGAGAGAGATAAAACCAGACAGCAAGGAGAGAGAGATAAAACCAGACAGCAAGGAGAGAGATAAAACCAGACAGCAAGGAGAGAGATAAAACCAGACAGCAAGGAGAGAGAGATAAAACCAGAGAGCAAGGAGAGAGATAAAACCAGACAGCAAGGAGAGAGAGATAAAACCAGACAGCAAGGAGAGAGATAAAACCAGACAGCAAGGAGAGAGATAAAACCAGACAGCAAGGAGAGAGAGATAAAACCAGACAGCAAGGAGAGAGAGATAAAACCAGACAGCAAGGAGAGAGATAAAACCAGACAGCAAGGAGAGAGATAAAACCAGACAGCAAGGAGAGAGAGATAAAACCAGAGAGCAAGGAGAGAGAGATAAAACCAGACAGCAAGGAGAGAGATAAAACCAGACAGCAAGGAGAGAGAGATAAAACCAGAGAGCAAGGAGAGAGAGATAAAACCAGACAGCAAGGAGAGAGATAAAACCAGACAGCAAGGAGAGAGAGATAAAACCAGACAGCAAGGAGAGAGATAAAACCAGACAGCAAGGAGAGAGATAAAACCAGACAGCAAGGAGAGAGATAAAACCAGACAGCAAGGAGAGAGATAAAACCAGACAGCAAGGAGAGAGAGATAAAACCAGACAGCAAGGAGAGAGAGATAAAACCAGACAGCAAGGAGAGAGATAAAACCAGACAGCAAGGAGAGAGAGATAAAACCAGACAGCAAGGAGAGAGATAAAACCAGACAGCAAGGAGAGAGAGATAAAACCAGACAGCAAGGAGAGAGATAAAACCAGAGAGCAAGGAGAGAGATAAAACCAGACAGCAAGGAGAGAGATAAAACCAGAGAGCAAGGAGAGAGAGATAAAACCAGACAGCAAGGAGAGAGATAAAACCAGACAGCAAGGAGAGAGAGATAAAACCAGACAGCAAGGAGAGAGATAAAACCAGACAGCAAGGAGAGAGATAAAACCAGACAGCAAGGAGAGAGATAAAACCAGACAGCAAGGAGAGAGATAAAACCAGACAGCAAGGAGAGAGAGATAAAACCAGACAGCAAGGAGAGAGATAAAACCAGACAGCAAGGAGAGAGATAAAACCAGACAGCAAGGAGAGAGAGATAAAACCAGACAGCAAGGAGAGAGAGATAAAACCAGACAGCAAGGAGAGAGAGATAAAACCTGACAGCAAGGAGAGAGATAAAACCAGACAGCAAGGAGAGAGAGATAAAACCAGACAGCAAGGAGAGAGAGATAAAACCAGACAGCAAGGAGAGAGAGATAAAACCTGACAGCAAGGAGAGAGATAAAACCAGACAGCAAGGAGAGAGAGATAAAACCTGACAGCAAGGAGAGAGATAAAACCAGACAGCAAGGAGAGAGAGATAAAACCAGACAACAAGGAGAGAGAGATAAAACCTGACAGCAAGGAGAGAGATAAAACCTGACAGCAAGGAGAGAGATAAAACCAGACAGCAAGGAGAGAGAGATAAAACCAGACAACAAGGAGAGAGATAAAACCTGACAGCAAGGAGAGAGATAAAACCAGACAGCAAGGAGAGAGAGATAAAACCAGACAACAAGGAGAGAGATAAAACCAGACAGCAAGGCAGAGAGATAAAACCAGACAGCAAGGAGAGAGAGATAAAACCAGACAGCAAGGAGAGAGATAAAACCAGACAGCAAGGAGAGAGAGATAAAACCAGACAGCAAGGAGAGAGAGATAAAACCAGACAGCAAGGAGAGAGAGATAAAACCAGACAGCAAGGAGAGAGAGATAAAACCAGACAGCAAGGAGAGAGAGATAAAACCAGACAGCAAGGAGAGAGAGATAAAACCAGACAGCAAGGAGAGAGATAAAACCAGACAGCAAGGAGAGAGATAAAACCAGACAGCAAGGAGAGAGAGATAAAACCAGACAGCAAGGAGAGAGAGATAAAACCAGACAGCAAGGAGAGAGATAAAACCAGACAGCAAGGAGAGAGAGATAAAACCAGACAGCAAGGAGAGAGATAAAACCAGACAGCAAGGAGAGAGATAAAACCAGACAGCAAGGAGAGAGATAAAACCAGACAGCAAGGAGAGAGATAAAACCAGACAGCAAGGAGAGAGATAAAACCAGACAGCAAGGAGAGAGATAAAACCAGACAGCAAGGAGAGAGATAAAACCAGACAGCAAGGAGAGAGAGATAAAACCAGACAGCAAGGAGAGAGATAAAACCAGAGAGCAAGGAGAGAGATAAAACCAGACAGCAAGGAGAGAGAGATAAAACCAGACAGCAAGGAGAGAGATAAAACCAGACAGCAAGGAGAGAGAGATAAAACCAGACAGCAAGGAGAGAGAGATAAAACCAGACAGCAAGGAGAGAGATAAAACCAGACAGCAAGGAGAGAGAGATAAAACCAGACAGCAAGGAGAGAGATAAAACCTGACAGCAAGGAGAGAGATAAAACCAGACAGCAAGGAGAGAGAGATAAAACCAGAGAGCAAGGAGAGAGATAAAACCAGACAGCAAGGAGAGAGAGATAAAACCAGACAGCAAGGAGAGAGAGATAAAACCAGACAGCAAGGAGAGAGATAAAACCAGACAGCAAGGAGAGAGATAAAACCAGACAGCAAGGAGAGAGAGATAAAACCAGACAGCAAGGAGAGAGATAAAACCAGACAGCAAGGAGAGAGAGATAAAACCAGACAGCAAGGAGAGAGATAAAACCAGACAGCAAGGAGAGAGATAAAACCAGACAGCAAGGAGAGAGATAAAACCAGACAGCAAGGAGAGAGAGATAAAACCAGACAGCAAGGAGAGAGATAAAACCAGACAGCAAGGAGAGAGATAAAACCAGACAGCAAGGAGAGAGATAAAACCAGACAGCAAGGAGAGAGATAAAACCAGACAGCAAGGAGAGAGATAAAACCAGACAGCAAGGAGAGAGATAAAACCAGACAGCAAGGAGAGAGATAAAACCAGACAGCAAGGAGAGAGATAAAACCAGACAGCAAGGAGAGAGAGAAAACCAGACAGCAAGGAGAGAGATAAAACCAGACAGCAAGGAGAGAGAGATAAAACCAGACAGCAAGGAGAGAGATAAAACCAGACAGCAAGGAGAGAGATAAAACCAGACAGCAAGGAGAGAGAGAAAACCAGACAGCAAGGAGAGAGATAAAACCAGACAGCAAGGAGAGAGAGATAAAACCAGACAGCAAGGAGAGAGATAAAACCAGACAGCAAGGAGAGAGAGATAAAACCAGACAGCAAGGAGAGAGAGAAAACCAGACAGCAAGGAGAGAGATAAAACCAGACAGCAAGGAGAGAGATAAAACCAGACAGCAAGGAGAGAGAGATAAAACCAGACAGCAAGGAGAGAGATAAAACCAGACAGCAAGGAGAGAGAGATAAAACCAGACAGCAAGGAGAGAGATAAAACCAGACAGCAAGGAGAGAGAGATAAAACCAGACAGCAAGGAGAGAGAGATAAAACCAGACAGCAAGGAGAGAGATAAAACCAGACAGCAAGGAGAGAGATAAAACCAGACAGCAAGGAGAGAGAGATAAAACCAGACAGCAAGGAGAGAGATAAAACCAGACAGCAAGGAGAGAGATAAAACCAGACAGCAAGGAGAGAGATAAAACCAGACAGCAAGGAGAGAGAGATAAAACCATACAACAAGGAGAGAGAGATAAAACCAGACAGCAAGGAGAGAGATAAAACCAGACAGCAAGGAGAGAGAGATAAAACCAGACAGCAAGGAGAGAGATAAAACCAGACAGCAAGGAGAGAGAGATAAAACCAGACAGCAAGGAGAGAGAGAAAACCAGACAGCAAGGAGAGAGAGATAAAACCAGACAGCAAGGAGAGAGATAAAACCAGACAGCAAGGAGAGAGATAAAACCAGACAGCAAGGAGAGAGATAAAACCAGACAGCAAGGAGAGAGTTAAAACCATACAGCAAGGAGAGAGAGATAAAACCAGACAGCAAGGAGAGAGATAAAACCAGACAGCAAGGAGAGAGAGATAAAACCAGACAGCAAGGAGAGAGATAAAACCAGACAGCAAGGAGAGAGATAAAACCAGACAGCAAGGAGAGAGTTAAAACCATACAGCAAGGAGAGAGAGATAAAACCAGACAGCAAGGAGAGAGAGATAAAACCAGACAGCAAGGAGAGAGAGATAAAACCAGACAGCAAGGAGAGAGATAAAACCAGACAGCAAGGAGAGAGTTAAAACCATACAGCAAGGAGAGAGAGATAAAACCATACAGCAAGGAGAGAGAGATAAAACCAGACAGCAAGGAGAGAGAGATAAAACCAGACAGCAAGGAGAGAGAGATAAAACCAGACAGCAAGGAGAGAGATAAAACCAGACAGCAAGGAGAGAGTTAAAACCATACAGCAAGGAGAGAGAGATAAAACCAGACAGCAAGGAGAGAGATAAAACCAGACAGCAAGGAGAGAGATAAAACCAGACAGCAAGGAGAGAGAGATAAAACCAGACAGCAAGGAGAGAGAGATAAAACCAGACAGCAAGGAGAGAGAGATAAAACCAGACAGCAAGGAGAGGGATAAAACCAGACAGCAAGGAGAGAGATAAAACCAGACAGCAAGGAGAGAGATAAAACCAGACAGCAAGGAGAGAGAGATAAAACCAGACAGCAAGGAGAGAGAGATAAAACCAGACAGCAAGGAGAGAGATAAAACCAGACAGCAAGGAGAGAGATAAAACCAGACAGCAAGGAGAGAGAGATAAAACCAGACAGCAAGGAGAGAGAGATAAAACCAGACAGCAAGGAGAGAGAGATAAAACCAGACAGCAAGGAGAGAGAGATAAAACCAGACAGCAAGGAGAGAGAGATAAAACCAGACAGCAAGGAGAGAGATAAAACCAGACAGCAAGGAGAGAGATAAAACCAGAGAGCAAGGAGAGAGATAAAACCAGACAGCAAGGAGAGAGAGATAAAACCAGACAGCAAGGAGAGAGATAAAACCAGACAGCAAGGAGAGAGATAAAACCAGACAGCAAGGAGAGAGATAAAACCAGACAGCAAGGAGAGAGAGAGATAAAACCAGACAGCAAGGAGAGAGAGAGATAAAACCAGACAGCAAGGAGAGAGAGAGATAAAACCAGACAGCAAGGAGAGAGAGATAAAACCAGACAGCAAGGAGAGAGATAAAACCAGACAGCAAGGAGAGAGATAAAACCAGACAGCAAGGAGAGAGATAAAACCAGACAGCAAGGAGAGAGATAAAACCAGACAGCAAGGAGAGAGAGAGAAAACCAGACAGCAAGGAGAGAGATAAAACCAGACAGCAAGGAGAGAGATAAAACCAGAGAGCAAGGAGAGAGAGATAAAACCAGACAGCAAGGAGAGAGATAAAACCAGACAGCAAGGAGAGAGATAAAACCAGAGAGCAAGGAGAGAGAGATAAAACCAGACAGCAAGGAGAGAGATAAAACCGGACAGCAAGGAGAGAGATAAAACCAGAGAGCAAGGAGAGAGAGATAAAACCAGACAGCAAGGAGAGAGAGATAAAACCAGACAGCAAGGAGAGAGATAAAACCAGACAGCAAGGAGAGAGAGATAAAACCAGACAGCAAGGAGAGAGATAAAACCAGACAGCAAGGAGAGAGAGATAAAACCAGACAGCAAGGAGAGAGAGATAAAACCAGACAGCAAGGAGAGAGAGATAAAACCAGACAGCAAGGAGAGAGATAAAACCAGACAGCAAGGAGAGAGAGATAAAACCAGAGAGCAAGGAGAGAGATAAAACCAGACAGCAAGGAGAGAGATAAAACCAGACAGCAAGGAGAGAGAGATAAAACCAGACAGCAAGGAGAGAGATAAAACCAGACAGCAAGGAGAGTGATAAAACCAGACAGCAAGGAGAGAGATAAAACCAGACAGCAAGGAGAGAGAGATAAAACCAGAGAGCAAGGAGAGAGATAAAACCAGACAGCAAGGAGAGAGATAAAACCAGACAGCAAGGAGAGAGATAAAACCAGACAGCAAGGAGAGTGATAAAACCAGACAGCAAGGAGAGAGATAAAACCAGACAGCAAGGAGAGAGAGATAAAACCAGAGAGCAAGGAGAGAGAGAGAAAACCAGACAGCAAGGAGAGAGAGATAAAACCAGACAGCAAGGAGAGAGATAGAACCAGACAGCAAGGAGAGAGATAAAACCAGACAGCAAGGAGAGAGATAAAACCAGACAGCAAGGAGAGAGAGATAAAACCAGAGAGCAAGGAGAGAGAGAGAAAACCAGACAGCAAGGAGAGAGAGATAAAACCAGACAGCAAGGAGAGAGATAAAACCAGACAGCAAGGAGAGAGATAAAACCAGACAGCAAGGAGAGAGATAAAACCAGACAGCAAGGAGAGAGATAAAACCAGACAGCAAGGAGAGAGATAAAACCAGATAGCAAGGAGAGAGATAAAACCAGACAGCAAGGAGAGAGATAAAACCAGACAGCAAGGAGAGAGAGATAAAACCAGACAGCAAGGAGAGAGATAAAACCAGACAGCAAGGAGAGAGAGATAAAACCAGACAGCAAGGAGAGAGATAAAACCAGACAGCAAGGAGAGAGATAAAACCAGACAGCAAGGAGAGAGATAAAACCAGACAGCAAGGAGAGAGAGAGATAAAACCAGACAGCAAGGAGAGAGAGATAAAACCAGACAGCAAGGAGAGAGAGATAAAACCAGAGAGCAAGGAGAGAGATAAAACCAGACAGCAAGGAGAGAGATAAAACCAGACAGCAAGGAGAGAGATAAAACCAGACAGCAAGGAGAGAGATAAAACCAGACAGCAAGGAGAGAGATAAAACCAGACAGCAAGGAGAGAGAGATAAAACCAGACAGCAAGGAGAGAGAGATAAAACCAGACAGCAAGGAGAGAGAGAGATAAAACCAGACAGCAAGGAGAGAGAGATAAAACCAGACAGCAAGGAGAGAGAGATAAAACCAGAGAGCAAGGAGAGAGATAAAACCAGACAGCAAGGAGAGAGATAAAACCAGACAGCAAGGAGAGAGATAAAACCAGACAGCAAGGAGAGAGATAAAACCAGACAGCAAGGAGAGAGATAAAACCAGACAGCAAGGAGAGAGAGATAAAACCAGACAGCAAGGAGAGAGAGATAAAACCAGACAGCAAGGAGAGAGAGAGATAAAACCAGACAGCAAGGAGAGAGAGATAAAACCAGACAGCAAGGAGAGAGATAAAACCAGACAGCAAGGAGAGAGATAAAACCAGACAGCAAGGAGAGAGATAAAACCAGACAGCAAGGAGAGAGATAAAACCAGACAGCAAGGAGAGAGAGATAAAACCAGACAGCAAGGAGAGAGAGAGATAAAACCAGACAGCAAGGAGAGAGAGATAAAACCAGACAGCAAGGAGAGAGATAAAACCAGACAGCAAGGAGAGAGATAAAACCAGACAGCAAGGAGAGAGAGATAAAACCAGACAGCAAGGAGAGAGAGATAAAACCAGACAGCAAGGAGAGAGAGATAAAACCAGACAGCAAGGAGAGAGATAAAACCAGACAGCAAGGAGAGAGAGAGATAAAACCAGACAGCAAGGAGAGAGAGATAAAACCAGACAGCAAGGAGAGAGATAAAACCAGGCAGCAAGGAGAGAGATAAAACCAGACAGCAAGGAGAGAGAGATAAAACCAGACAGCAAGGAGAGAGATAAAACCAGACAGCAAGGAGAGAGATAAAACCAGGCAGCAAGGAGAGAGATAAAACCAGACAGCAAGGAGAGAGATAAAACGAGACAGCAAGGAGAGAGAGATAAAACCAGACAGCAAGGAGAGAGATAAAACCAGACAGCAAGGAGAGAGAGATAAAACCAGACAGCAAGGAGAGAGAGATAAAACCAGACAGCAAGGAGAGAGAGATAAAACCAGACAGCAAGGAGAGAGATAAAACCAGACAGCAAGGAGAGAGATAAAACCAGACAGCAAGGAGAGAGATAAAACCAGACAGCAAGGAGAGAGATAAAACCAGGCAGCAAGGAGAGAGAGATAAAACCAGACAGCAAGGAGAGAGATAAAACCAGACAGCAAGGAGAGAGATAAAACCAGACAGCAAGGAGAGAGAGATAAAACCAGACAGCAAGGAGAGAGATAAAACCAGAGAGCAAAGAGAGAGAGATAAAACCAGACAGCAAGGAGAGAGATAAAACCAGACAGCAAGGAGAGAGATAAAACCATACAACAAGGAGAGAGATAAAACCAGACAGCAAGGAGAGAGATAAAACCAGGCAGCAAGGAGAGAGATAAAACCAGACAGCAAGGAGAGAGATAAAACCAGACAGCAAGGAGAGAGATAAAACCAGACAGCAAGGAGAGAGAGAGATAAAACCATACAACAAGGAGAGAGATAAAACCAGACAGCAAGGAGAGAGATAAAACCAGACAGCAAGGAGAGAGATAAAACCAGACAGCAAGGAGAGAGATAAAACCAGACAGCAAGGAGAGAGATAAAACCAGACAGCAAGGAGAGAGAGAGATAAAACCAGACAGCAAGGAGAGAGATAAAACCTGGCAGCAAGGAGAGAGAGATAAAACCAGACAGCAAGGAGAGAGAGATAAAACCAGACAGCAAGGAGAGAGATAAAACCAGACAGCAAGGAGAGAGAGATAAAACCAGACAGCAAGGAGAGAGATAAAACCTGGCAGCAAGGAGAGAGAGATAAAACCAGACAGCAAGGAGAGAGAGATAAAACCAGACAGCAAGGAGAGAGATAAAACCAGACAGCAAGGAGAGAGATAAAACCAGACAGCAAGGAGAGAGATAAAACCAGACAGCAAGGAGAGAGATAAAACCAGACAGCAAGGAGAGAGAGATAAAACCAGACAGCAAGGAGAGAGATAAAACCAGACAGCAAGGAGAGAGATAAAACCAGAGAGCAAGGAGAGAGAGATAAAACCAGACAGCAAGGAGAGAGAGATAAAACCAGACAGCAAGGAGAGAGATAAAACCTGGCAGCAAGGAGAGAGAGATAAAACCAGACAGCAAGGAGAGAGAGATAAAACCAGACAGCAAGGAGAGAGATAAAACCAGACAGCAAGGAGAGAGATAAAACCAGACAGCAAGGAGAGAGATAAAACCAGACAGCAAGGAGAGAGATAAAACCAGACAGCAAGGAGAGAGAGATAAAACCAGACAGCAAGGAGAGAGATAAAACCAGACAGCAAGGAGAGAGATAAAACCAGACAGCAAGGAGAGAGAGATAAAACCAGACAGCAAGGAGAGAGATAAAACCAGACAGCAAGGAGAGAGATAAAACCAGACAGCAAGGAGAGAGATAAAACCAGACAGCAAGGAGAGAGATAAAACCAGACAGCAAGGAGAGAGATAAAACCAGACAGCAAGGAGAGAGATAAAACCAGACAGCAAGGAGAGAGATAAAACCAGACAGCAAGGAGAGAGAGATAAAACCAGACAGCAAGGAGAGAGAGATAAAACCAGACAGCAAGGAGAGAGATAAAACCAGACAGCAAGGAGAGAGAGAGATAAAACCAGACAGCAAGGAGAGAGATAAAACCAGACAGCAAGGAGAGAGATAAAACCAGACAGCAAGGAGAGAGATAAAACCAGACAGCAAGGAGAGAGATAAAACCAGACAGCAAGGAGAGAGAGAGATAAAACCAGACAGCAAGGAGAGAGATAAAACCAGACAGCAAGGAGAGAGAGAGATAAAACCAGACAGCAAGGAGAGAGATAAAACCAGACAGCAAGGAGAGAGATAAAACCATACAACAAGGAGAGAGATAAAACCAGACAGCAAGGAGAGAGATAAAACCAGACAGCAAGGAGAGAGATAAAACCATACAACAAGGAGAGAGATAAAACCAGGCAGCAAGGAGAGAGATAAAACCAGACAGCAAGGAGAGAGATAAAACCAGACAGCAAGGAGAGAGATAAAACCAGAGAGCAAGGAGAGAGATAAAACCAGACAGCAAGGAGAGAGATAAAACCAGACAGCAAGGAGAGAGATAAAACCAGACAGCAAGGAGAGAGATAAAACCAGACAGCAAGGAGAGAGAGATAAAACCAGACAGCAAGGAGAGAGAGATAAAACCAGACAGCAAGGAGAGAGATAAAACCAGACAGCAAGGAGAGAGAGATAAAACCAGACAGCAAGGAGAGAGATAAAACCAGACAGCAAGGAGAGAGATAAAACATCTTTAACTAAAATACAGAAATGGGTGAGTTGGTCAGTCATTCCTTTCTGCTGATGGATATGAGTGTGTTTGATTTGACTGAAAATTTCGCTCCTTAGCAACAGTGAAAGCAATTCAAAGTTTGTCTGTGAAATCCTTTGGGATGTTCTCGGTGATGTGGCAAGGATCACTTATAAATCAGAGTTATTCCGCTCACTGTGGAGTGAGTGCAAATGCTTCGGGAAATGCTTGCCTCTGTTGTTATAGAGGCATAGAATGCCTATAGTGCAGAAGGAGGCCATTTGCCCCATTGAGTCTGCACTGACAACAATCCCACCCTGGCTTTATCCCTGTAACACCACATACTGACCCTGCTAATCCCTCTAACCTGCACATCCCGGGGCACTAAGGGGCAATTCAGCACGGCCAACCCACCTAATCCGCACAAACTTGGACAGTGGGAGGAAACCCTCGCAGACACTGGGAGAACGTGCAAACTCCACACAGACAGAAACCCAAGCGTTGACGTACAATGTGCCCAAAACATTGGTGACTGGCACACGCATGGGCATTTTAGGCTATTGACTGTCAGTGATGTGAGCTTAACTGAGAATGAGGAGTTATTTTCAGTTAATGTATTCGCTTAATGTGCCAATTAAGAACAGTTGGCCCCTAGCTAAAGCAAGCCAGTATTGTGCAGATGGTCAGAGATTTGGGCCAGACAGCATCAGCTTAACTCAGAGCTGCAAGGGAATAGCTGGCAAGTTCATTGCTCCCAGTTTGTTCTCACGTCTTTGCACGAATGGAGGTTGTGGGGTGGGTGGGGATGGTAGTGGGGGTACACTATATAAGCCCTTTGCACTGGCTTCTCTGACGATCCAAGTGGGTTTAATGTTGATCGTGAGGAAAATGGACTGTTTGGGCTCTTTCTGATTCTAAGTGCTGGGCAGACTTGAAACTGTTTCAGATCCGACTTTTAGACCCGTTCTCAGGCACCCCCCCCCACCCCCCCATGCGAGCTTTGCCTGCAAAAATATCAGCGAGTCTGAATCTTGCTGCACAAGCCTTGGGGCATTAAGCCCCAAGAGTGGGGCTTAATGCACCCAAAATCCCGCAGCACCGATCGGCACCTCTAATTGTGCACGCGCAGAAAAAAAATGATAGAATACGTCTCCCCTGCCACATCGCTCCCAGGCCAGATAATGCTTGGCCCCCACAGACATTGCCCCACCCCCACAACATTACTGACCCCCTTATTCCCCCCACCACCCAGACCGATTAGAATCATAGAACCCTACAGTGCAGAAAGAGGCCCTTCGGCCCATCGAGTCTGCACCGAACACAATCCCACCCAGGCTCTACCCCCCATATCCCTGCATATTATACTCACTAATCCCTCTAACCCACGCATCCCTGGATACTAAGGGGCAATTTCTTAGCATGGCCAATCAACCTAACCCGCACATCTTTGGACTGTGGGAGGAAACCGGAGCACCCGGAGGAAACCCACGCAGACACGAGGAGAATGTGCAAACTCCACACAAACAGTGACCTGAGCCGGGAATCGAACCCAATAGTGGGCCATTCCCCCCTTCCCCCCACATGATCTTAGGCAGAATGACAGTGGACCCCACCCACTGATCTCAGGCAGAGAGATCCACGCTTCTCCCTCCATCCTACAGATATCAAGCAGAGTGATCCCCCTCACCCCATCCCGAGCCCTCCTGCACAAGGCCCCCATCTCCTCTGGTTAAATGTCACACTATCTGTAACCCCCATGACTTGCCTGGTCTTGCAAAATCTCACTAACTGCCCTGGCTGAAGACAATACACATCCCTTTAACCTGTGCTTAATGCTGTCTCCACTCACAGTGTCTGTACCTTTAAGACTTGATTACCTGTAAAGATTTGCATTCCAATCATTATTCTGTAAATTGAGTTTGTGCCTTTATATGTCCTGTTTGTGATTAGAACTCCCACTCACCTGATGAAGAGGCAGCCAGCGCTCCAAAAGCTAGTGGCTTTTGCTACCAAATAGTTCCATCAGGCACATTCTTTATGATTTACAGTTTAAGTCGTAAATCAACTGAATCAATAACAGAATAAACCTCTTTCGAGATTGATTTGCAGTTAATGAAGAATTGATTGTTACAATGAAAGAGTCACAGAATCCCTACAGTATAGAAGGAGGCCATTCAGCCCATTGAGCTTGCACTGACAACATCCCATACAGTCCCAATCCCCATAACCCCCCCCCCCCCCCCCCGTATTTACCCTACTAGTCCCCCTGACACGGAAGGGCAATTTAGCATGGCCAATCCACCTAACCCACACGTCTTCGGACTGTGGGAGGAAACAGGAACGCCCGAAAGAAACCCACACAGACACGGGGAGGATGTGTAAACTCTGCACAGGCAGTGACCCAAGTCGGGAATTGAACCTGGGCCCCTGGGGGTGCGAGGCAGCAGTGCTAACCACTGTGCTGCTCTAAAGAGCATCTTCCCTGTGCAGCCATTGAAGGGAGACGTGGGGTGTTGCAAATTGTTTTACAAATTGATGCACTGAATGATAGCTATGAGAAGAATAGCATGTTTAAATCACTGGTTCTCTGAAAGGGTCTGGCAGTTAAGTGCATTCCTATTTCAGCTGGATGTTTGCTTCATCTTATTTGCCTTTTCTTCTTTAAAAGAGGCTTTAAGGTTGGCAAGAATCTGTGGGTAAGGAAGATTGTCAGATAATAATGACTTCAATAGCAATACTTGTTTCCTTGCTATTGACAGACTTCACTTTCTCGCAGAGCTGAAATATCTAATACCAGGGGACATGCACTTAAGGTGAGAAGGGGAAAAGACATAGGAACAGAATTAGGCCATTCAGCCCATCAAGTCTGCTCCGCCATTCAATCATGGCTGATATTTTTCTCATCCCCATTCTCCTGCCTTTACCCCATAACTCCTGATCCTCTTATTAATCAAGAACCTACCTGTCTCTGTCTTAAAGACACTCAATGACCTGGCCTCCACAGCCTTCTGCAGCAAAGAGTTCCACACATTCACCACTCTCTGGCTGAAGAAATTCCTCCTCATCTCTGCTTTGAAGGATTGTCCCTTTAGCCTGTGGTGGTGCCTAAGGTTTTTTACACAGGGAGTGGTAGGTGTCTGGGACGTGTTGCCAGGGGTGGTGGTGGAGGCAGACAGGATAGGGGGCGTTTAATAGGAGTTTTTAATAAGCACATGAATCTGCAAGGATACGCACCAAGGGATTAGTTTAATTTGGCATCATGTTCGGCAAAACATGATGGACTGAAGGGCCTGTTTCCTGTGTTGTACTGTTCTATGTTCTACAGAAGGAAGTCCAGTTTTTTTGGAGTTTCAGCCGCAACATAACATTTCCCATTCAGTTTTACCAAAGTGTCACAAAGTACTCAGAGGACAGGAACAGATTCTTCAGCCCAACTGCTCTGAGCTGATGTTCGCACTCCTGTTGGGAATGGTTGAAATTTGTTGGATCTCACGGCCTAAACATTATCACCGGGCGTTCTGGATTTTTGTACAGGCTTTTGTGCTTGGGAAGCCTTTGAAAGTGGCTGCGGGACACGGTTCCAAGATTCCTGCCCCCATTCCTCTTCCGGGCAATTTTCGCAGGTGCCGGACAGGCTGCCCACCTGTACGCTGCACTTCCATCCCTTGCTAGCTCCAGTGGGGCAACGGGCATTTCAAATGCACCCCCCAGCCACTCCCCCCCTCCACCTCCCTCTGGCAATTTTGATGGAGTCAGTCCTGCTCTGTTAAGATATGGCTCACAGCGCCTCTGGGGAATCAGAAGCCACGAGGCAAGCCTAACCTGGCAACCAATGAAGCGAAACAGCCATTAATCATCCTCATGGAGATACATTGCTCCTCTCACCTCCTCTTAAAGGAGGTGTCAATCAATCACAAACACTCATAGTATCAATGTGGAACAACCTTTTATCTCTATAACACATTTTAATTTTGTATAAATAAACACAGATAGATTGATAAACCACTTCAAAGGAAGTTAATTTTATTAGAAGGTGATAAAGATGTCAATAGAACAAATCTGCCACTCCCCTGCCAGCTGTGTCAACATCACCCACAAGGCTGAGCGCATTTGTCATTCTTGGAGCTCAGCCAAGAAGTCATAATGAGGCCATCTGGAGAAATAAGTATCTCCCCATCTGTTCAGCTTGCTGCGGTTGATACTTTCCCGCTTCATGCTTCCCATCTTCTTCCTGAAATTCCAATCCATAGAATCACAATGGCATGGAAGAAGGCCATTCAGCCCATTGAGTCCATGGCAGCTCTCTGCTCAGCAGTCCAGATGTCCAATTCTTCTCTCAATCCCCATAGTCCTGGAATTTTATTTCTCTTGAGAGCTTGTCTTTATTTGTCATTAACTTCCCACATACTTGCCCATTGTAGTCTCTATGGGTTTTGTGGTGCATGTGTGTGTGTGTAGTTGCACATTTGTGTGTGTGTACATCCTTTGGAAAGGTGGGACCCTTAGTTTACACTCTTAAATGAGGCACCCCAAAAATACAATTAGCAGCCTGATTTAAATTTTACCCCATAGTTAGGACCCATAAAGTGAAAGGGAGACAGGAGTTCTCCAAGCATTTTAGGGGTGACACAGTGGCACAGTGGTTAGCAATGCTGCCTCACAGCACCTGGGACCCGGGTTCTATTCCTGGCTTAGATCACTGTCTGTGTGGAGTTCGCAAATTCGCCCTGTATCTCTGTGGGTTTCTTCCGGGTGCTCTGGTTTCCTCCCACAGTCCAAAGATGTGCTGATAAGATACATTGACCAAGCCAAATTCTCCCTCAGGTGAACAGGTGGCAACTGGGGAATTTTCTCAGTAACTTCATTGCAGTGTTAATGTATGTCGACTTGTGACACTAGAACCATAGAACCCCAATAGTGCAGAAAGAGGCCATTTGGTCCATTGAGTCTGCACCAGCAACAATCCTACCCTGGCCCTATCCCCATAACCCCGCATATTTATCTCGCTAATCCCTCTAACGTATGCATTCCCAGACACTAAGGGACAATTCAGCATGGCCAATGTTCCTTACCCACACATCTTTGGGCTGTGGGAGGAAACTGGAGCATCTGGAGGAAATCCATGCAGACATGGGGAAAATGTGCAAACTCTGCACAGAAAGTGACCGAATCGAACCTGGGCCCCTGGTGCTGTGAGGCAACAGTGCTAACCACTGTGTCACCATGCCATCCCTAATAGAATAACAAATAAAAAAACTTTAAAACTTTGCTGTTTGAGGGATCTTGCTGTGCTCAAAATGGCTGCTACATTTCCTACATGAAGAAAGACCAACTTGCATTGATATGGCATCTTTCACAATCCCAGCATGGCCCAATCAACTGTCCAGTTAATGAAGCACTTTCACAGTGTTGCCACTCCTATAGCCAATTAACGCACAGCAAGATCCCACAACAATACTATCAGATCACCTGTTTTTTTGCCATGGGACGAACTCTGCTCCACTTCTTCAAAATAGCATCTTGGGTTGTTTTGATGTTCAGTGAGGGAGCAAACGGGATGTCAGTTTAACGTCTCACCAAAACAAGGCATCTCCAACTACGTAGCAGTCCCTCAGCGCTGCACTGGAGTGTCAGACCGCAATTAATGTTCAAGGCAGCAGGCTGTATTTCTGAAATGCTGTGTCATTTGCAAAACACTTTGGGAATATCTGAGGTGAAAGATCCTTCTTTGAATTTGACTCCTGTTCAATGTTTAGTACAAGAAAATGCTGACTGCCCAAATGATCTTTTATTTCAATTAGTCCTCTCTTTCACTCTTCAAGATTTTGCAATAAGTGGAAGGAATTCTTTCAATTATTGATTGATTTAATGGAAGATTCATCTCTTGGCCAGCAACACCATAAAGCTGCAATTTAATTACCCGCGGAACACAGACATTTTATGGTAATTATGCTAATTGTCCCAATATTCCAGATGGTTGTGTCCGGCCTTCCCCCAGCCGGAATTGCCTGGGAAGTTTCAACTGCTGATGGGCAATTTTCCTGCATCCGGATCCCTCTAAAATAGCCTCCAACTCTGAGTTAGAGTCAAGACTTCCGATTCATTAACCTGGTCAGTTAGCCAGGATGTCAGACAGCAACTAACTTAGTCTAACTCCTGTGTAACTATACAACTGACCCCCAACACTCTCCGCCCACTCCCATAATTTCTGACCCCCCTGCCCTTTGACCCTCCAATCCCCCCAAACTCCCCCAACCCTCTGACTCATTGATCTGACTCAACCTCACCACCCTGCACACACTTCCCACCCTATCACTCTGCCACCTACCAGCCTGCCACCCTAACGACAGCTGGTACTTTACCCATTCTACCCACTCTATTCTGCCTTATCCACTCTACCCATCCTATCACTCTATCACCCAGCCACCTTACCTAGCTGGTACCCTACTCACCCTTACCACCTTACCCAATCTACTCACCAATCACCCTGCCGCTTTACCCAGTTAGCATTCCACCCACTTTGCCGCTCTACCTGCGATGATGTGTGCCCGCATGCATTATAAGGTCAAGATATTTGGCAAAGCAAAGGGTGGAGGATGACATTGCCCACGGTGTGACGTAGGCAGTCACATGGTAAGGGACACTTGGAGGACCACTCTGTAAGCAGCATGCATGACCATACTTGGAGCTGTAGATAGTCAAAGCCTGTCAATAATGGTTTACGTTTAAACACACAAGCCTCAAGGGTCTCATCAATGAGCCTTCACCATATTAGCATAAACAATCCATATTCTGTACACATTATGAGACCACCCACACTATCCGCTCTACCACCCAACTGCCCTGCCTCCTTACTCAACTGGTACCCCCAGCCATCCTCCCACTCTACCCAGTGCACGACTCTATCACCCCACCATCTTATGCACCTCCCCACACTTCCTTCCACCCTATCACCCTGTCACCTCAACTTACCTCACTTACACCCATACAAGGAAAATCTATCTAAAATGACTCAAAACTTCTCACTGTGCCAGCGAATGAAGACTCACTGAAATGCCTAGTGCTGTTAAGCAGAAGGTGTGACTTGGTTTCCCCTGATGATCTTGCACAATAAGGAAGGACTCTCAGAACAGGAGCGCCCTGCATTTCTGACAGATTCGGTTTGAAGTCCATAAATTTTTTTGATGTTTTTCATAGTCCTGGATGAATAATATATCATAGTCAGGAAAATGAAACAACTATTGCAGGCGCTTATAGAAACACAGTTATAGAAATATTACAGCAGCTTTTATCCTTTTATTGGTGCCTTTTCGTATCTCATTTCTAATTAAAAAGGCCAAATCAAATTAAACCCAATGATGGTGCCCACATCCAAGGTCCAAGAAGACAAGACGTACGTCCCGTCTTGGGCTCGACCAGACAAGATCCAAACGGACAGGATAAAGCACTGCATCCTCTCCTGGGCTTGATCTAACATCTCATCCTAGCTAAAAGTCTGAGATGGTTTTGAAAAGTTGCATTAGCGATGCCTCGGTTTAACCTCATTGGCTACCCTGATCCCTTACTCAACCCAAGCTTAGGCAAACCACTAACACGGGCGTCAGCGCACCCCAGCATGATGGGCTGGCCTTGTCCCCTGCCTGATCGTGGTTTCATCCCTACCAGGTAAAGCAGTATTTGTCACTCAATCTCTCTTGTCCTTGAACTGAGTGGCTTGCTTCGTCATTTAAGAATGCAGTGTCAACCACGTTGCTGTGACTCTGGAGTCACAAGTAGTCCAGACTGGGTAAGGATGGCAGATTTCCTTTCCTAAAGGATATTAGTGAACCAGATGGGTTTTTTCCAATAATCGACAATGCTTTCATGGTTATCAGTAGATTCTTAATTCCAGATTTTTTTTGTTGGATTCAAATTCCATCCTCTGCCGTAGCAAGATTCGAACCCAGGTCCCCAGAGCATTAGCTAATTGGATTAATAGTCTAGTGATAACACCATGAGGTCATTGCCTTCCCCCTGACAGGGTCTGACCGAACTTTATACATGTCTATTCTTCATTCCTCCCTGGCTCCAACCGAGGCTCCTCCCTGTCCCAGGATGTACCCTTGCACCCAATTGGCTTGGCTTCCCATGCTGCCTTGGGACTGGCCTGATCACATGGCTGTCAGGGATCGCCCCCTTAAAGGGGCCACATTATCATTCTCCTTCCCCAGTCCCTACCCCTCACCCCTCCAACTCCTGACTTCACCTGTGAATGAAAACAAAAGGAACATCGTTGGGAAGGATGTTCTCAATAATGGGGTTGCCCAGAACCAGAGGCCACAGTCTGAGGATATAGGGTTGACCATTTAAGACGGAGATGAGGAGACATTTCTTCACCCAAAGGGTGGTGAGCCTGTGGAATTCATTACCATAGGAAGTAGTTGATGCCAAAACATTGAATGCATTCAAGAGGTGGCTGGGTATAGCACTTGAACCAATGGGATCAAAGGTTATGGGGAGAAAGCAGGATTAGGCTATTGAGTTGGATGATCAGCCATGATCATGATGAATGCTGGAGCGGGTTCGAGGGGCTGAATGGCCTCCTCCTCCTGCTCCTATCTTTTATGTTTTTACCATTGAACTTAGGTGTGAAAGTTACAACAGGACATTAGGAATACCCCAAGGAAAAGCTCATCACAAGTTCAGTTGGCCAGGAGACTTATGGGCCCTGGTAGAACGCCTCAATTCTGTTTTATATTCTTCAGGAAATGATGAAACTGGCGGAGGGCTGCTATAACTAAACTCATCAATCTGGAGTTGAGACCCTCCTCAGTAGCTGCTGCTGCCTCAGTTATATAAACCGCTGGTTACTTTGTTTCCACATTCACAACAGGGATCCCCGTATTCAACACTGCTGAACCTGAATCTACTGCAGGGGTCACCTGTTGACCCCTGTATCAGGCCCAGATCTCCTCCTCAGATGTTTTTTGACACGACAACTTTGTATCTCTGCGATATAGGAGATCGGTTTTTTTTCTCCAACTTTACCAGCCGTCCATACTGGTCCTGCTGCAAAGGTCCTGGCCAGAACTAAATCATCAACTTGAAAAACCCTTGCCTTTTTCTCTCATGTCGTGATTTTCCTTCTGGAAGGTTTGCCTAGCCTCTACCCTCCCCGCCAAGCCTGGAGCCCATCTCTACACACTTGCACTGGTTTATCCTCTCAGAATAAGCCCAACAATGGCTAGCGATCTGAAACTATGGTGAAATGTCTACCAAATATTTACTGATGAAGCTTCTTCACTGCGTAAATGACTGCCAAACTTTCTTTGTCTGTCTGGGAATGCTTTCTTTCTGCAGGCGAAAACATTCTTGACACAAAGGCAACTGACCTTTCCACTCCAACTGGCGCCCTGTGGAACAAAACCGCTCCCACTCCATATGGTGATGGATTATAGGTTAGTGAGGCATCGCTGATTGTTTGGTTGGAGTATACAAGCAATGCTGATGATCGCAAGGCTACTTTACTTTTGTTAATGTTTCACTATGCTCCTCTCTCTGTCGCCAATGCTGGTGCTTTTCCAAAAGCTGGTGAAATGGGGCTAAGCTGATGGACACATTACATTTTGTAAGAACCTACCATAGTAGTTCACCACTTCGAGGAACGGTTTTAACTCTGATACATTTTTAGACCCTGGTACTTCCTTTATGGCTTTAACTTTACTCTCTAAAGGATGCAAATCTTTAGCGTCTATCCTGAAACCCAAATATGTAGGTTCTTCTTTTGTTATTCATTCATGGGACATGGGCAACACTGGCTGGCCAACATTTATTACCCATCCATCCCTAGTTGCCCAAATGTGGTTGGGAGTCGACCACGTTGCTAAGAAATCCGGAGTCACCTGTTGGCCAGACCAGGTGAGGAAGGCAGATTTCCTTCCCTAAAGGAAATTAGTGAACCAGATGGGTTTCTCCAACAATCGACAATGGTTTCATGGTCATCAGTAAATTCTTAATTCCAGATTATTTTTTATTGAATTCAAATTCTACCATTTTCCGTGTTGGGATTCGAACCCATATCCCCAGAACATTCGCTGAATTTGTGGATTAATAGTTTGGCAATAATACCACCGGGCCATCTTTCTTTAAAGTGCATTTCTCTTGTTTCAAATGGGAAGGCAATGGCCTAGTGGTATTATCGTGAGATTATTAATACAGAAACTCAGCTAATGTTCTGGGGACCCAGGTTCAAATCCCATCATGGCAGTTGACGGAATTTGAATTCAATAAAAAATATCTGGAATCGAGAAACTACTGCTGACCATGAAACAATTGTTGGAAAAGCCCATCTGATTCACTAATATCCTTTCGGGTAGGAAATCTACTGTCCTTACCTGGTCTGGCCGACACGTGACTCCAGAAACAGCAATGTGGGCGACTCTTAAATGCCCTTGGGCAATGAAGGATGGGCAATTGATGCTGGCCAGCCAGCGACGCCCATGTCCCATGAGTAATGAATAAAAGGACATCCACTAAGTTTAATCTGCGTTCTTCAGATGGGGCTCCTGTAATTAGAATGCCATTGAGATAAATCACTACAGTCTAGATGCCCTGTAATAAACTCTCCATCATACGTTGGAAAATGGCACAGGCTGATGAGACGTCATAAGGTAAATGTGTTCACTGGAACAATCCCTTGTGGGTGTTGATAGTAACCAACCTCTGCAAATCCTCATCCAACTCCAGCTGCTGGTAGGTGTAACTAAGGTCTAACTTAGGTCCCTGGTTAATTGGGTGTAATTGTCTTCAATTCAAGGAATGGGGTATCTGTCTATCTGAGCTCTTCTATTGACCGCGAATTTGTAATTCCCACAAATTCTTTCAGTATGATCCGGTTTGAGGATAGGGACTATGGATGCAGCCCATTCGGAAAATTGCATAGGTTTTATAATACCTAAATCTTCCAATCTCCCAAGCTCAACTTAATGATCAAGCGGACAGGACTGGGGGCCCAAAACATTTAGGCGTTGCATCCAGATTTATATAAATTCTGGCTTTAGCTCCTTTTATACATCCTAGTTAATTTTGGAATACCTCAGAATAATTACACAGCAGCTCCTGAAAATCTCCATCCCGTATTTCCAACCAATTTAATTCGATCTGCTTTAGCCAATCGCACAGCCATTAGGCTAAATCTGTGACCTTCAATTACCAGGACCGGTAGTTGCGCCAGTTGGTTTCTGTAGGACACAGTGTCTGTTGCTGGCCTTACGCTCTTCAATGTCGCTCTGGTATTTGTAGACAACATGGCTCCTGACTCACTCAATCTCAATGTTTGGAGGTCATTTCGAGGGTAATGAAATGCCTGCTCCTCTTTGGCTGTGACTGCAGCCTCTGTGTTGACTTCAATTGAAGAGATCTGCCCTTTACCAACAAGGTTATCTCTACAGGGGGCACTTTACTCAGATAGACCTCAGTTGGTTTAGGCTAAATGACTTGGGTCCCTTGTCAGGCTTCTTAACCAGAATGTTTTTAAATTGCATGTTCCAGCCTCACTGCTTCACTCTGCACCATGCTTGTAAATGACACTAGTAACAGTAATTTTACATCAGTAACAGTAATTTCTGCATCGACAAGCTTCTTGGGAGTGCTCTCCCCCCACCAGCATTGAAAACAAGCTTCCACCCCCAGTGCTGGGCCTCCCATCTCAGGCTCCGCTGCACCCACACACAGATTGTTCCCAGCAGCCATTTCCCACCACAAATGAGTCACCTCGTTGGACGTGACTTACAACTCGCTTCCACCCTGCTCAGCGCGTTCAGTCACCTGGGCCGACCCCACAGCTTTTTCTGGAGAGATTTTGGTCTCGGTCAATAGCTTGTCCTCCATTACAAGGCTGGTTACTCCACCGACCAAAACACCAGGTTAAAAGTCCAACAGGTTTATTTAATGTCACGAGCTTTCAAAGCACTGCTCCTTCGTCAGGTGAATGGAGTAGCACTCACCTGATGAAGGAGCAACGCTCTGAAAGCTCGTGATACCAAATAAACCTGTTAGACTTTAACCTGGCGTCGTGAGACTTCTTACTGTGCCCACCCCAGTCCAACACCGGCCTGCCCACATCATGGCCTCGCAATATGGCCCAGTTTTGACACAGGAGAGTGCCTCCACTAGCTCTCAGACTACAGGATGATGATTGGCGTTTGGGGTTAAATGATCTTTCACCATTTCGACTGTCTTGTAATCAGGTAGTGTTAAACTTCTCATTAGGCTGTAAGTCACAGATTGCAAGTGGTATCAATTTTTCTCTGCTGCGATCTCATTTGCAGGGAAGAAATAATGCAGCCTTTTGATATATTGCCCCCAGTTTTCCACGTCTGGATCAAACAGCACAATTTTTCCAATTAAAGTCTTTTTTTAATGTGGTGTATATACCTTTCTTCTTCACAGTTTTGACGCTCGGCTCTCTTTTCCCTCTAGCTGCAGATTGTGATCTCCTAATGATTAATGGAAATTTTTCCTTGTTGCCAGTGCAATAACTTCAAAGTCGACTTCAGGTTATAAAGAGGTAATTATCAATAATATTTATATACAGTCAAGAGTCTGACAGAACTTTATGCATGTTTACTCTCCATTCCTCCCTGGCTCTATACGAGGTTCATCCACCCCGAACCAGCATGCAAGCCCTTGCTCCTTCAGCATCCAAAGCTGCCATTCCACAGAATCTGGTCCAATCACATGACACTCAGGCGTTGCCCCCTTAAAGGGGCCATGTTGCCACACACATCAAGACCAAGAATGTTGTAAGGTGACAGAACAAGTATGGAAAAATCTCTGGTATTAATGGAAAGCTTCGAATTAGTCACTGCTCTCGAACCAGGCAGAAGCATGGCTGAATTGGTACCTTTACCCTTGGGTTACATGGTGGCACAAGTTGGTACGTGACCTCGGATTCTTCTATCTTTTCCCAGACGGAAGAAGGTGGAGGAGAATATGTCCGGGGTGCAGAGGGTCTTTAATTATGCTGGCTGCTTTTCCGAGGTAGTAGGATGTGTAGACAGAGTCAATGGATGGGAGACTGGTTTGTGTGAAGGATTCGGCTACATTCACGACCCTTTGTAGTTTCTTGCGGTCTTGGGCAGAGCAGGAGCCATGCCAAGCTGTGATACAACCAGAACGCTTTATATGGTGCATCTGGAAAAGTTAGTGAGAGTCAGAATGGATAGACCAAATTTCCTCGGCTTCCTGAGAAAATAAAGGCGTTGGTGGGCTTTCTTAACTATAGTATCAGCATGGGGGGGACCAGGACAGGTTGTTGGTGACCTGAACACCTAAAAACTCGAAACTCATTAAAAGAGGGGCAACTTCTATTGAGTTCAAATCCACTAGGAAGATTGTCTCAGCCGTTGCGTGCCACCATGAGCCAGCCGCGAGCCGGAAGGAACGTGTTTCTTGCTTGCTGTGGAGTTAATTGCAAAGCTTACATTTAATCTGGGGAGATGCAGTTTGCCTTACTAATGCATTACAAATCGGTTCCTGCTGCTTTCCTTTGGGAAGCTCAATCCATCTTCCGTTCGCCCCCTCCTTAATTCCCTATTTTCACGCCACAGCCCTGATGTCTCGCCTCTTGTACACTGGAGTGTGCTGCCTTTCCCACAGCAATGCAAGATTCTGACTGGTCTTACAATTCTATTTCAAAGTTAATTGCCTGCCAATCAAGAGAATGGAGCAGGGGTTGATTTTCTTTTAACTTTTACCAACAGGGAATGTCTTTTTTCGAAAGAATCAAATATTTGGACATTGAAATCTCGGTCCACAACATGACAAGAAAGTTTGCCAGCACATTTCCTCCGGCTTTGGGTGCGATAAGATAAGATTCTGCATCTGTAGAAGTGCAGCTGTCTTCAAACAGATACAATCTTCATGACACGTGACATTTGAGCAGAAAGTCTAAAGCTGCAAGAGTTACTGGGAGACGGGTGGGTACCGTTTTGGAGATATCCAGATTCCCTTTGGGAGAGGTCAGGTTCCCTCATATTGGGACTTTAAAAGTAGATAAGAATGTGTGTAAAAATTGATAAACTCAATCAAGTTGTCAAAGCATTTATATACCTTTCACCTTTTTGAAGGAAAAAATACAGTCTGCAGTTGGAAAAACATTAGTCCTCACATTTTCACTAGCTGTTTGTTGACATGAACCTGAGGGTTATCATTATAGAATTAGTGCTGATGACTAATTTCACAACCTATCATTGTCACAGTGGATACCCTATAAATTCACAGTACGATTGACAGCTCCAAGTGGTTATAAAGTCTTTGATCTAGGAATATGAGTATAAGTGTTTGTTTTCACAAGGGATTAAGTACTTGAGGGAATTTAAATACACTGATTTTTTTTTGAATGAACGATAGTGCTTTCTTAGCAGTGAAGTCATAAATAGATACTTAGAGCTTCATTTCATTTAATCTCAGCATGGTTCTTGGAGACAGTCCATGGTGGATTCTGGGTCAGTGCCATGTGTAATGGCAAAGGATGGTGGGTGGGGTGGGGAGGCCTTAGTTTGCATGAGTTGACACTAAGTTGGCATATGAATTATAAAGGAACATGAGGGTGGGTATGGGAGAGTAGGTTAGTGTGGAGTAAGAGGGGCCATAAAAGGGAAGAATGGAGGTCAGTTGAAATGAAGTGGCATGAGTGGAACATGGAGTGGTGAAGAAGGTGTGAGGGGTGAGGAGTTGAAGGCTGAAGAAGGTGTGAGGCAGGCCTTTTAAACAGCCTGCCTTGACACTTGTGGTGGGGGGGTGGGAATGGAGGAAGGGGGGAGGAAATAACGGCAGGAAGCCCAACTCCCATTAACAAACCCCCTCCTCCACCCCCTCAGAAAATCCAAATGTCTGGGGCACTTTGTCCTGAGTTGGGTTTGGGGAGTCAGGAATTTTGCCGACACTACAACATGGAAATGATAATCCAGCCCAGCAGCTTTGACGTGGCGGGGACTGATTCATTGGGAATAATCTTTAGTTTATGCTGTCACATTGTATCATCTTCTACTCTGGGGAGATCAAACCAGGTCCAGGACTAGGTGCTGAGAGACACATTAAAGCTTGGGGAGGTGATGGCTGAGTGGAATTATCGCTAGATTATCAATCCAGAGCCTCAGCTAACATTAGCTGGTTAGCCGCTACTGAGGGGCGCAATGGCATTGCAACTTCCAGGAAGGCCACCTATGCTCAAACCCAAGGTGTTGTATTGTGCCTGTGCTCTGGAGGGGTACCAGCTGATGGTTTTGCTAGGAGTCATTCAGGAGCTTGGGTTAACTTGCCCGGATTTTGGGTGCCTTTTTTTGCGTAGACCTTTTTTCTTGAAGAGTTGCTCTGGCAGGCATGGGGCCTATCCAGTGTACTTCCCTTTAAACAAGTGAGGCTGTTAAAACTCCTCATTCTACACCAGCACCTCTCCCGTGACCCCACTCCTGGCTCCCCCTGGCACCCCATGCGCATAGTAAGAAGTCTCACAACACCAGGTTAAAGTCCAACAGGTTTATTTGGAAGCAAAAGCCACTAGCTTTCGGAGCGCTCGCTGCTCCTTCGTCAGGTGAGTGGGATTTCAGTTCCCAACAGGGCGTATAAAGACACAAACTCATTTTACAAAATACTGGTTGGAATGCGAGTCTCTACAGGTAATCAAGTCTTAAAGGTACAGACAATGTGAGTGGAGAGAGGGTTAAGCACAGGTTAAAGAGATGTGTATTGTCTCCAGCCGGGGCAGTTAGTGAGATTTTGCAAGTCCAGGCAAGTCGTGGGGGTTACAGATGGTGTGACATGAACCCAAGGTCTCGGTTGAGGCCACCCTCATGTGTGTGGAACTCGGCTATCAGTCTCTGCTCAGTGACTCTGCGCTGTCGTGTGTTATGAAGGCTGCCTTGGAGAACGCTTACCCGAAGATCTGCGGCCGAATTCCCATGACCGATGAAGTGTTCCCCAGCAGGAAGAGAACACTCTTGCGTGGTGATTGTCGAGTGACGTTCATTCATTCATTGTGGTAGCAGTTGCATTGTCTCCCCAGTGTAACAAGCCTCGGGACATCCGACATGGTATCACTTTCAGTGACCTGTGTATCTGTACACCAGATCCTTCTACCTATCAATACTCTTGAGGCTTCTGCCAATTACTGTATACTTCCCATCTGTATTAGACCTTCCAAAATGCATTACCTCACATTTGTCCAATTAAACTTGATCTGCCATCTCTCTGCCCAAGTCTCAAACGAATCTACAACCTGCTGTATCTTCTGACGAATCTCATCACTATCTGCAAATCCACCAACCTTTGTGTCATCTGCAAACTTACTAATCAAACCAGTTACATTTTCCTACAAATCATTTCTATATATTACAAACAGCAAAGCTCCCAGCACTAAGGAACACCACTTGTCACAGTCCTCCATTCAGAAATGCACACAGTACAAATTCAGAAGTATTGTATCTTGCGTTCTTTAAGGATGAAACATACCATACATAGAGTACATAGAGGAGAAAGAAAGCAGAGAGTGCAGAATGTAGTTTTACAGTCATATCTAGGGTGTAGAGAAAGATTAACTTAGTGTGAGATCAATCCATTCAAAAGTCTGATGGCAGCAGGGAAGAAGTTGTTCTAGAGTTGGTTGGGACATGACCTCAGACTTTTGTATCTTTTCCTGATGGGAGAAGATGGAAGAGTGAATGTCCAGAGTGTGTGGGGTCCTTAATTATGCTGAATGCTTTTCTGAGACAGTGGGAACTGTATTCAGAGTCAATGGATGGGAAGCTGGTTTGCGTGATGGACTGGGCTTTGTTCAGAACTCTTCATAGTTTCTTGTGGTCTTGGACAGAGCAGGAGCCATACCAAGCTGTGATACATTTGGATAGGATGCTTTCTGTGGTGCACTTGTAAAAATTGGCGAGAGTTGTGGTGGACTTGCCAAATTTACTTGTTTATATGTGTAGGATTTGAAACCACTATTGGGAACTGAGTTGAAAAGGCAGGTTTACGTTTAATATTATGATTGTTCAATGTACAGATGTCCATGAAATCTGTCTGATATTATTTCAACATTCATCATCCGAGAAAGCAGCTTCCTAATGACCAATCAAATATGAGGATTGTGTTGAGCATCTCAGAATGGAAGAAAACCATCAAACAGCAATGATCAGGATGTTGTTTGGGTTGTGAAATTCTGCAGTACTCCCTGTCCTTCCTGGCTCACAGTAGCCATGAGGCAATCTCCCTGTAGACCACCATTTACATAAGTTCAATAAAGACCCCTTACTGAGAAAGACACTGGGAAAGCACTGTAGCCTTTGATCACAAAGCAGATGTCTGCAGCAATAAGCAGTGAGTTTGAGAAGGTGTGAAGCCTGCTCAAGTATTATCAAGAGAGTAGGGTATTCAGTAGCTTATTCAGCAATGACTGACTTACTATAAGAAGTGCAAGAGACTATTATTGATGCATTCAAGGAGTTTGAAATTAAAGGAAGAAGATGTCAAAAAGGAAAGGAGTTCAAACATTTGAGTCCAACCATCTTTATCAATGACTTCTGTCATGAGGTCGGAAGTGGGGATTATTGATCAGAAGTCAGAAGTTCGCTGATGACTTTGGTTTATTCGTTTGTAGGACATGGGTGTCGCTGGCTGGCCAGCATTTATTGCCCATCCTCAGTTGCCCTTGGAGGGCAGTTGAGAGTCAACCACATTGCTGTGGCTCTGGAGTCACATGTAGGCCAGACCAGGTGAGGGTGGCAGATTTCCTTCCCTAAAGGACATTAGTGAACTGAATGGGTTTTTCCAACAATTGACAATCGTTTCATGGTCATCAGTAGATTCCAGATTCCATTTTAATTCCAGATTTTTAAAAATTGAATTCAAATTCTACCATCTACCATAGCAGAATTCAGACGTGGGTTCCCAGAACATTAGTTGACTTTCTGGGTGAACAGTGTGGTGATAACACCACTCAGTCATTGTCTGGTTCAGCACCATTCGTGGCTCCTCAGATACTGAAGCAGTCAATCCATGTCCAAATGCAGCAAGACCTGAACAGTTTCCAGGCTTGGGCTGACAGGCAGCGAGTAATGTCATCACCTTCTCAAGGGCAATTAGGGATGGGAAATAAATGCTGGCTCAGCCAATGAAGCCCACACCCAGCAAATGAATAAAGAAAAACTTGTTGAAGACAGGTAAATTCAAGACACCACCCAGGAAGAAACATTTTGTGTACGAGATGTCTTCAGATTGAGATGGACTCAGTTATTTGAAGAGTACAAAACTGATGATGGAAATACTGAATGTTGGCACAGGATTGCAGACTGGAGAATGAAGGGAGCACAGAGCATGGTAGGCTCTGAGGTTTGGAAGGAGTGAATTGATTTGATTCATTATTGTCATGTATTGGTATACAGTGAAAAGTATTGTTTCTTCTGCACTATATAGACAAAGCATACTGTTCATAGTGAAGGAAAGGAGAGGGTATGGAATGTAGTGTTACATAGAGTTATAGCTAGGGTGTAGAGAAAGATCAACATAATATAAAGTAGGTCCATTCAAAAGTCTGATGGCAGCAGGGAAGAAGTTGTTCTTGAGCTGGTTGGTACATGATCTCAGACTCTTGTATCTTTCCCCAGATGGCAGAAGGTGGAAGAGAGAATGTCCAAGGTACGAGGGGTCCTTGATTCTACTGGCTGCTTTCTCGAGGCAGCGGGAAGTTCAGATGGAGTCAACGGATGAGAAACCGATTTGAGTGATGGACTGGGCTAAGTTCAAGACTCTTTGTAGTTTCTTATGGTCTTGCACAGACCAGGAATCATACCAAGCTGTGATACATCTGGGTAGGATGCTTTCTGTGGTGCATCTGTAAAAATTGTCATAGCGGACATGCTAAATTTGCTTGTTTCTATGTGTAGAATTTGAAATCTTCATTGGGAACTGAGTTGAAAAGGCAGGTTTATGTTTAATATTATGATTGTTCGATGTACAGATATCCGTGAAATCTGTCCGATATCATTTCGTGGGTGTGCCAGCGTTGGACTGGGGTAAACACAGTAAAAAGTCTGACAACACCAGGTTTTAGTCCACCCGATTTATTTGATAGTAAACTCACAAATCGAAAGCTTGTGAGTTTACTATCAAATAAATCGGGTGGACTAAAACCTGGTGTTGTCAGACTTTTTACGATATCATTTCAACATTCGTCATCCGAGAAGGCAGCTTCCTAACAACCAATCAAATATGAGGATTGTGTCGAGCATCTCAGAAGGCAGGAATTGAAGAAAACAATCAAACAGCAATGATCAGGATGTTGTTTGGGTTGTGAAATTCTGCAGTACTACCTGTCCTTCCTGGCTTGCTGTAGACATGTGACCTCTGCCATGAGGCAATCTCCCTGTAGACTGCCATTTACATAAGTTCAATAAAGACCCCTTACTGAGAAGACATTGGGAAAGCACTGCAGCCTTTGATCGCAAATCAGATGTCTGCAGCAATAAGCAGTGAGTTTGAGAAGGTGTAAAACCTGCTCAAGTATTATCAAGAGAGTAGGGTATTGCAGCAGGCAGAACCCTGTAAGTAGATGGTTTATTCAGCGTCTGACTTATAGAAGTGCAGGAGAACATTATTAATGCTTTCAAAATGTTTGAAATTAAATAAAGAGGTATGTCAAATAGGAGACGAGTTCAAACATTTAGACCCAACCATCTTCTTCAATGGTCCAACATAAAGTCAGAAGTGGGGACGTTCACTGATGACTTTGGTCTTATTCGTTTGTGGGACATGGGCATTGCTGGCTGCCAGCATTTATTGCCCATCCCTAATTGCCTTTGGAGAGCAGTTGAGAGCCAAACACATTGCTGTAACTCTGGAGTCGCATTTAGTAAGAAGTCTCACAATGCCAGGTTAAAGTCCAACAGGTTTATTTGAGACTTCTTACTGTGTTTACCCCAGTCCAACGCCAGCATCATGACTACCATCATCACATTTAGACCAGACCAGGTAAGGGCAGCAGATTTCGTTTCCTAAAAGAAAATTAGTGAACCGAATGGGTTTTTCCAACAATCGACAATCGTTTCACGGTCATCAGTAATTCCTGATTCCATTTTAATTCCAGACTTTTAAAATTGAATTCAGATTCCACCATCTACCATAGTGGAACTCAGACCCGGGTTCCCAGAACATTAGCTGACTTTCTGGATGAACAGTCTGGTGATAATACCACTCAGCCATCGTCTGGTTCAGCACCATTCGTGGCTCCTCAGATACTGAAGCAGTCAATCCATGTCCAAATGCAGCAAGACCTGATCAGTTTCCAGGCTTGGGCTGACAGGCAGCGAGTAATGTCATCACCTTCTCAAGGGCAATTAGGGATGGGAAATAAATGCTGGCTCAGCCAATGAAGCCCACACCCAGCAAATGAATAATAAAAAACTTTGTTGAAGATGGGTAAATCCAATACACCACCCAGGAAGGAACATTTTGTGTACGAGATGTCTTCAGATTGAGATGGGCTCAGTTATTTGAAGAGTACAAAACTGATGATGAAAATACTGAATGTTGGCACAGGATTGCAAATTGGAGAATGAAGGGAGCACAGAGGATGGTAGGCTCTGAGGCTTGGAAGGAGTGAATTGGAATGTAGATTTGATTTGATTTATTATTGTCATGTATTGGTCTACAGTGAAATGTATTGTTTCTTGTGCACCATACAGACAGAGCAAACCATTCATAGAGTACATAGGGGAGAAGGAAAACAGCAGGGGGAAGTATGCAGTTACAATTATAGCTCATGTGTAGGCAAAGATCGACTTAATGCATGATAAGTCCATTCAAAAGTCTGATGGCAACAGGGAAGCATCTGCACTTGAGTCGGTTGATATGTGTCCTCAGACTTTTGTATCTTTTTCCCAACAAAAGAAGGTGGAAGAAAGAATATCCACTGGGTGTGGAGTTCTTAATTATGCTGGCTGCTTTTCCGAGACAGCAGGAAGTGTGTACACAGTCAATGGATGGGAAGCTAGTTTGAGTGATGGACTAGGCTTTGTTTACAACTCTCTGTAGTTTCTCGCAGACTTGAGCAGAGCAGGAGTCATACCAAGCTGTGATCCATCCAGAAAGAATGCTTTCTACGGTGCATCTGTAAAACTCAAAGGAGTGAGTAAAACTTGGTTCTCATTGCTGAGAGGTGATGATTTGAAAGTTACAAAGAAGATTTCAGACTGACATCCAAGGAGCTATTGATAGCAAGTCTAAATTGTGGAGCTGTGATCACCCTTTGATTTTCTCGGAGCCTGACCCAAGAGACCAGTGAATCAAGGATATTTAGAGATGGATTAGGTCCCCACTGAAGGGTTATTCCCTTGGCATTGTCAGTGCCTACAAGGAGAATATCGGAAGTATTTTGTGTACTAGATGCCTGCTACAGTTTAATTTCATAATACTTGTGGTTATACTGATAATATCTTTGCATATATTGCTTTAAGCAAATGGTGACTCCTTTGATCCTTTATTAATATTTTTAAATGAAATTTACAAGAATGATTTGATAAATGCCTCTAAAACATGGTCGGACTTCAGTCTATCTCACAAAACAGACACCATTCCATGGAAAATGTGTATATATTTGTGGACTTTAACAGATTGTATGAGAGATTAAGAAAATCAAACTTGGGGATTTGTGGATCTGCTCGTACAACAGTTGGTTGTGTGAGGTCAGTTGAGTACAATACACCCCTCCCCAGAAGGGCACCCCAGAAAATTTATCTTACAGATGTCTATCCAGCAAATGGGTGTGGGCTCAGAGCCGATCACTCAGCGTGACATTTATCTTGAGGCAACTTCAAGAAAATCACAGAGAGCAGCGGAAACCATCTCATGTTGCTTTTTTTGTGGAGCTGCCCAAAGCCTTCTCGCTGGTGAGCAGAAACAGTCTGCTCCCTTCTTCCAAAAGAAAGATAAATTGCCCTCAAAATTTGCACCAGATAGTGAAATCTTTCCACTGAGAAATGAAAGAGAGCACCACCGACAACAGAATGACGTTTGACACGTCCCGACGCCAACCGGAGTACAGCAGTGTTGTGTTCTTGCACTAACTACCTTTGGCCACTCAACCAATACAGAGACCATGTCGTTAAAGAACGAAAGAAAGTTTGTTGCTAATGCATGCATCAGGAGAAAAGATAGTTCATGCCGACTCCCTCTCTGACACAGCAGTACACGTGGGAGATTAATATACATTTTCTGAACACTTCAATTTCCCGCCCAGCATGTCACCCAAACTGGAGGGTCCAATTACAATATTACACATTATTACTTTAGACAATAATGCTCCACCTGTCAGCAGGACTAGGAGCTCATTAGTGCAGAATGCAAGGAAGTTCTTCCCTCGTTACTAAGAAACCTAACTACGTAAATCTGGTAGATTCAAGGGCATTCGCTGACACCTGCAAATTTTAATTGGTAAAAGGAGTCCATTCCCGCACCTGAACCTGGCCCCATTATCAGTATGAGAAACTGCACCGACCTTGCTAACCATGAGTGAATGTATTCCCGTACATGCTAAAGCCCTGATTAACTTGCAGCTGCCTAACTCAAGCTGATAAGGAGAACTGCCGTCTCTGTATCCCATTGTCCTGAAGAATTCGGTCTGTCTGCTACAGTCTACTTCCCATCATGCTGAGCAGTTAGCTTGTCAGACCGCCAAGGTTCACAAGGCAGACACTAAGAATACAGTTTAATTTCATAATACTTGAGGTTGTAATGACAATATCTTTGCATTTAATGCATTAGGCACATCCTTATTCCATATATAAAGCATCTTGTAATCTTCACCTTAACTTAGTCTACTTATTACAGTAAATTTAAAATGAGAGCCTTTTATACTAGGTGTTTTATATTACCTTCCTTCAACATCATTAGCAAGATTTTATATTGAATACTATCCAAGTAGAGATCTTTCCAGAAACACACAACAGTACATTCTGTATTACTTTTTTAAAAATTCACTTATGGGATGTGAGTGTCACTAGCTAGACCAGCATTTATTGTCCATCCCTAATTGCCCACGAGAAAGTGATGGTGAGCTGCCTTCTTCAATTGTTGCCATCCCTGAGGTGTAGGTACACCCACAATGCTGTTAGGGAGGGAGCTCCAGGATTTTGATCCAATGACAGCGAAGGAACAGCGACATGTTTCCAAGTCAGGATGGTGAGAGGTTTGGAGGGGAACTTGCAGGTGGTGGCGTTCCAATGCATCTGCTCCCTTGTCCATCTGGATGGTCGTGGTGCTACCCAGTGAGTTCCTGCAGTGCAGCTTGTAGATGGTACATACTGCTGCTGCTGTGAGTGAGTGGTGGAGGGTGTGGATGTTTGTGGTAGGGGTAACTAACAAGAGGGCCACTTTGTCCTGGATGGTGTCGAGCTTCTTGAGTGTTTTTGGAGCTGCAGTGGAATCTCATTCATCTGATTGATCAAAAAGGTACAGTACTTGTTCATGCACTATGTTTAGTGTATTATACAATTCCAGGTGGTGCAAACGCGAACACTCTAAGCAGGAATAGCCATTTAGCCGGCTTCATCACTGAGTGAATTCATGGCTGATTTGACTGTGGCCTAACTCCACTTTCCTTCCTGCGCACCCTGCCCCCCCACCCCACCCCACTCCCCCACTCCACTCCCCCACTCCACTCCCCCACCCCACCCCACCCATCCCGATAACCCTTGAATCATCGGTAAATCAAAGCCAGGGCCTGAATTTTATGTTGGTGGGTTTTGAGGTAGGGGGAGGGTAGGGGTGAGGTGGGTGGGGGGGCAGTGATGCAGGGGCAGGGGAGGTGCGGGGGTGGGGGGTGGAGTGTGGGGGAAGTCGTGGAGGATGGTGAAATTGCATGGATTTTACGATGGGGTGGACAGGGCCTCGGAAGAGAGGACCACCCGTACCCCTGTGAAGGCCCTTAAGTGACAACTTAGCGCCCATTTAAAGTTCCTTTCCTGTCCGACCCCAATTTCCAGGTTGGACGGTGTTGGATAGCTCAGGGTGAGAAAAAGAAAACATTAACATTCTCAATTTTTTGTATGAATGTTGGGGCTGATTGGGGGGGGTGGTGGTGGAGGGGTGGCGGGGATGTGGGTGGCAGAGTGGGTGGGGAGAGGGACACCTCCTGACAAGGGACACCCTCCCCTCACAGACCCGATATATCTGGAAAGCAACCCACCCCCACTGGCCTATATTCTGATAACCCCATTGCAGCCCCAATTCCAAACCCCTCCCACCCTCCTCCTGCCTCCACTGGCCAAATCCCAATCACCCAACCTCCTCATTGGCCAACCCCCCAATGAGCAGGAGAGCTGTTAGCCAATCAGATTGATGAAATGTTGCACAAATGTTTGCCGACCAATCAAATACCAAGATAATAACTGCCCTACCCTGGCCTGGGCAGCTCCGTGTAAAAGACTTCCATTCCAGATGCTAAGAGGATACGGTCCCAATCAGTTCATCTCTGGACAGCAGCCTACCTTTGTTCTGTTCTGTGTGATAGTCCTGCTCTGGTAGGTATGACAATTTGTTGACTGTGTACAAGAATGTTCCACACGCAGGGAGATGGGACTTCCATAGAGTTATTGAGATTTACAGCATGGAACCAGGCCCTTTGGCCCAACTTGTCCACGCTACCCTTTTTTTAACCACTGAGCTAATCCCAATTGCCTGCATTTTGGCCCATATCCCCCAATACCCATGTAATGCTTTCATCAAACTGTGGCCTCAGAGAAAAGTTTGGAGAACTCCGAGGCAGCGTGAAAGACCATCTGAGGCAGAACTTAATTTGGGAGGTTTGGTTCCAAAACGTTGTGTGATTTCAAGAAGAAATTAGATCTAGCTCTCGGGGCTAAAAGGATCAAGTGGTATGGGGGGAAATCAGGATATTAAATTTGATGATCAGCCATGATCGTAATGAATGGTGGAGCAGGCTCAAAGGGCCAAATGGCCTACTCCTGCTTCTAGTTTTTGTGTTCCTGTGTTTTATAGAAGAAAGGATAATAAGGGAGGGAAAGCCCTGGAAAGTTAATTAGTCATCGCAGTAAGTCAGAACTTATCAAACATTACAGTAAAACTGTTGAGGGTCATTCCTCATAATTAATTGGAATTATTTAGAACGTTTCAGACTGAGCTGCCAATAGATGTAACTGAGACATTTTGTACCTGAAATGCCCATGTTTCATGATGTAGATACGGAGGGCAGAATCCAATGGATAAGAAGCTGGATGGGGCATAAAGAGCAAAGAACAGTACAGCACAGGTCTACACTCCCTGGAATTCAGAAGAATGCGGGGAGATCAAATTGAGGTATACAAGATGATAAGAGATATGGATAAATTAGTGGAGGGATGCTTCCGCTGGTGTGGCATTGTAGGACGAAAGGTCACAGCCTTAGGATAAGGGGTAGCAAATTTAAAACAGAGTTGGGGAGAAACTACTTCTCCCAAAGGGCTGTGAATATGTGGAATTTATGACCCCAGAGTGCGATGGACACTGGGACAGTGAGTAAATTCAAGGAGGAAAATGGGGATGAGGAGCATATCAGCCATGATCGAATGGCAGAGCAGACTCGATGGGCTGAATGGCCTCAATGTGCTTCTATATCTTACAAACTGACCTTCCAAGCCTGCGCCAATCATGATGCCTGCCTAAACCAAAACCGTATGCACTTACGGAATCTGTATCCATCCATTCCCATTCTATTCATGTAATCGTCTAGATGCCCCTTAAATGCTACTATTGTATCTGCTCACACCACCCCTCTGGGCAGTGCATTCCAGACATTCATTACCTTCTGTATAAAAATTTTCCTCACACATCTCCTCTAAACTTTTCCCCACGCACCTTAAACCTATGTCCACGAGTACTTGACTTTTCTACCCTAGAAAAGAGCATCCGGCTATCCACTCTGTCTGTGCCGCTCATCATCTTGTGAGTGATCCAGGATAGAGCAACTGCATCCAAAAACCAATTGCCCAGACCCAGAGTGAGTAATCGGATGACGTATATATTCTGGAGAGGTTCAGTGAAGGGAGGGATATGCCAACTGTGCAGGAAACACAAGGTTAAATAGTGGGTAAATATTCAGGACGATGAAACATGGACTGGCAGAATGAGCTGAAAGAATGGAGAATAAGACAAGACACAAACGACTTCAGTTTCAGGAAGATGCTGCGACAGAGGGAGATCGTCTAGATGTAATTGCAACAGAAATGTAGCTTGAATTGAATAGGTCACACAATGAAACAGTACAGGCTCTGAACTAGAAGCAGAAGTCCATGCAATCGTGAAATTTTGGTTGCTGGCAATAAACTTGAGGAATTGGAGGGAGACGGGAGTTCTCATTCTGAGTTTATTCTTACGGCAACTGACTTTGTCATGTTGGTGGATCGGCACTGAATAAAAACACCACTGCAAGTGGAACTTAAAGTATTCATGTCTGTTGAAAACGGGTCGTGAGCTGGAAGCACACATTGTAATTGGAGAGTACAGTGTTGTGGGCATCACAGAGATGTGGGCTGCAAGGGGATCAGAGGTTGCGATCTGTATATCCAAGGATATGTGTCCTATCGAAAGGACAGGCAGATGGGTAGAGGAGGCGGGGTTGCCTTGTTGGTAAGAAACAAAATGAAATCATTAGCAAGAAGTGATGTAGGCTCGGATGGCATCTAATCTGTGTGGGTAGAGTTGAGGAATCGCAAAGGGAAAAAGATCCTGATGGGAGTTGTGTACAGGCCCCCCTAGCAGTAGTCAGGATATCGAACAGAAAATAAATAAGGAGATAGAAGAGGCATGAAGGAAGCAATATTACAGTCATCATAGGGGATTTCAATATGCAGGTGGACTGGGAAAATCAAGTTGGTAGTGGATCCCGAGATAAAGAATCTGTGGAATGGTTTTTTTTGGAGCAGCTTGTGCTACAGCCCACGAGGGAACAGGCAATTCTGCATCTGATGATGTGTAATGAGGCAGACTTGATCAGGGAATTTAAGGTGAAGGAACCCCCCAGGGGCAGTGACCATAATATGATAGAATTCACCTTGCAGTTTGAGAGGGAGATGTTGGAATCAGATAGAACATAGAACACTACAGCACAAACAGGCCCTTCGGCCCACAAGCTGCGCCGATCATATCCATACCTATCAGGCCTATCTATAACCCTCAATCTCATTAAATCCCATGTACCCATCCAGAAGTCTCTGAAAAGACCCTAACGAGTTCGCCTCCACCACCACCAATGGCAGCCGATTCCACTCAGTCACCACCCTCTGAGTGAAAAACTTACCCCTAACATCTCCTCTGTACCTACTCCCCAGCACCTTAAACCTGCGTCCTCTCGTAGCACCTGGGAAATAGCCTCCGAGAGTCTACCCTACCTATACCTGTCAACATCTTATAAACCTCTATCAGGTCGCCTCTCAACCTTCGTCTCTCCAGGGAGAAAAGACCGAGCCCCCTCAACCTATCCTCATAAGGCATGCCACCCAATCCAGGCAACATCCTTGTAAATCTACATAAGAACATAAGAACATAAGAAATAGGAGCAGGAGTAGGCCATCTAGCCCTTCGAGCCTGCCCCGCCATTCAATAAGATCATGGCTGATCTGTCGTGGCTCAGTTCCACCTTCCCGCCCTCCCCCCATAACCCTTAATCCCCTTGCCTATCAAAAACCTATCAACCCGCGTCTTAAAAATATTTAGCGAGGCAGCCTCCACCACTTCAACGGGCAGAGAATTCCAGAGATTCACCACCCTTTGAGTGAAGAAGTTCCTCCTCAACTCCGTTCTAAACCGCCCCCCTTTTATCTTGAGGCTGTGCCCTCTAGTCCTACCGTCCTTTCTGAGTGGGAAGAGCCTCTCCACCTCTATCCTATCCATCCCATTCATCATCTTATACGTCTCAATGAGATCTCCCCTCATTCTTCTAAACTCTAACGAGTACAAGCCTAGTTTATTCAGCCTCTCCTCATAGCTCAACCCCCTCAACTCCGGTATCAGCCTAGTAAACCTCCTCTGCACTCCCTCCAAGGCCAAAATATCCTTGCGTAAGTGCGGCGACCAAAACTGCACACAGTACTCCAGCTGCGGCATCACCAGTGCCCTGTACCCTTTCAATAGCTTCCACATCCTTCTTGTAGTGAGGTGACCAGAACTGCGTACAGTACTCCAAGTGGGGTCTGACAAGGGTCTTATAAAGTAACAGTGCTACGATTGAGTAAACGAATTTACGGGGCCATGATGGAGGAGATGGCCGGATTTGATTGGAAAGGGAGCCTAGCAGGAAAGACTGTGGAACAACAGTGGCAGGAGTTTTTGGAGGATAATTCAGAAGGCATAGCATAAATTCATTCTGAGGAAGAGGAAGCATGTTATGGGGAGGACAAGGTAACCATGGCTGACAAGGTAAGTCAGGGATAGCATAAAAAAGAAGGAAAGAACATCCCGTGAGGCAAGGGATAGTGGGAAGCCAGAGGATTGGGAAGCTTTTAAAAGCAAGCAGAGAGCAACTATTAAAACAATAAGGCTGGAGAAATGAAATATGAGGGTAAGCTAGCTAGTAATATAAACGACTCGTTTTCAAAACCCCCAACAAACATGAATACTTTAAGTTCCATTTGCAATGGTGTTTTTTTCAGTGCAGATCCATCAACCTGACAACGTGATATAAAAGAAGATTGCAAGAGTTTTTTAGATATATTAAGGACAAGGGAGGCAAGAATGGACATTGGACCTCTGGAAAATGAGGCTGGAGAAGTAGTAATGGGGGAAATGAAAGGGTGTTTTGTATCAGTCTTCTTGGTGGAAGACACCAGCAACATGCCAGAACTTCAGGAGAGTCTCGGGGCAGTGGGAAATGTAGTGGCCATCACTTGGCAGCTGAAAGGTCTGAAAATGGATGGATCACCCAGGCTGGATGGGCTACACACCAGGATTCTGAAGGAGAAAGCTGAGGAGATTGTGGAGTATTAGTGGTGATCTTTCAGGAATCACTGGAGTCAGGGAAGGTCATGATTTGGGGATGTCGGTGTTGGACTGGGGTAAACAGGGTAAGAAGTCTCCTGGTGTTGTGAGACTTCTCACTGTGTCAGGGAAGGCCCCAGAGGACTGGAAGAAGGCTAAGTAACACCCTTCTTTATAAAGGGAGGGAGACAGAAAACAGGAAATTTTAGGCCAGTTAGCCTGGCCTCGGTTACGGGTAAGACCTTGGGGTACATCCTTATTAAGGATGAAATGATGGAGTACTTGGAAATGCATGGTTAAACAGGGCAGAATCAGCACGGCTTCGTCAAAAGGAGGTCATGTCTGACAAATCTGGTAGAATTCTTTGAGGAAGTAACGAAGAAATTAGACAAAGGAGAGCCAGTGGAATTGGTTTATTTGGATTTCCAGAAAGCCTTTGAAAAGGTGCCTTACAGGAGGTTGCTAAATAAGCTAAGGGCCAATAGTATTAGAGGCAAGGTACTGACATGGATAGAAGATTGTCTGATAAGGGGGCCCTTTTCAGGATGGCAACTGGTGACTAGTGGTGTTCCACAAGGGTCAGTGTTGGGACCACAACGTTTCACAATATCCATTAATGATCTGGGAGATGGAACTGAGGGCATGGTTGCTAAATTTGCAGATAATACAAAGATTTATAGAGGGACGGGTAGTGTTGAGGAAGTGGGGAGGCTGCAAAATGACTTGGACAGGTTAGGAGACTGGGCAAAGAAGTGGTAGATGGAATACAATGCGGGAAAGTGTGAGGTTATGCACTTTGATAGGAAGGATAGAGGTGTAGACTATTTTCTAAATGGAGAAATGCTTTGGAAATCTGAAGCACAAGGGGAGTCCTGGTTCAGGACTCTCTTAAGGTTAACGTGCAGGCTCAGTTGGCAGTTAAGGAGGTAAATGCAATGTTAGCATTCATTTCTAGAGGGCTAGAATATAAGAGCAGAGATGTACTGCTGAAGCTGTATAAGGCTCTGGTCAGACCCCATTTGGAATACTGTGAGCAGCTTTGGGTCCCACACCTAAGGAAGGATGTGCTGGCCTTGAAAAGGGCCCAGAGGAGGTTCACGAGAATGATCCCAGGAATGAAGCGTTTGTAATATGAGGAGCGGGTAAGGAGTCTGGGTCAATACTCAGTAGAGTTTAGAAGGATGAGGGGGGATCTAATTGAAACTTACAGAATAGTGAGAGGCCTAGATAGAGTGGAGATGAAGAGGATGTTTCCACTAGTGGAAGAGACTAGAACTCGAGGGCACATCCTCAGAGTGAAGGGACGCTGCTTTAGAACTGAGACAAGGAGAAATTTCTTCAGCCCGAGGGTAGTGAATCTGTGGAACTCATTGCCACAGAGGGTTGTGGAGGCCGGGTCACTGAGTGTCTTTAAGACCGAGATAAGTAGGTTCTCAATCAATAGGGGGATCAAGGGTTACAGAGAGAAGGCAGCAGAATGGGGATGAGAATCATATCAGCCATGATGGAATGGTGGAGCAGACTCGATGGGCCGAATGGCCTAATTCTGCTCCTATATCTTATGGTCTTAGCTGACGTGGTGGGATTCGAACCTGGGTCCCCAGAACATTAGCCGAGTTTCTGGATTACTAGTCTACTAGTTACTAATCCAGAAACTCGGCTAATGTTCTGGGGACCCAGGTTCGAATCCCACCACGTCAGCTAAGACCATCACTTGTCCTTATAAGCATGTTACTTTATCTCACAGCTACATTACAGATGGGGAGAGCGCTTCACGAATAAGTGAATGAGAATCAGAATCTGTGGTTGGAATTGCCCTCGCTTCACTCTCTGAGTGATCAATCAAAAGATTTATTCGCTCAATTACACCACCTCTCAATCGGGGGTTTAGTGGAGGGGGTTCATCTATAATTTGGCTCCTTGCGTCAGTTGGTAAATTGACAGTTGTGTGCTCCTGTTGCTCGTAGATTGACATTGATTTCTGCAAAAATTCATTGCCTTCCAGCCAATCTTCTTTCTCTCGTTAGAGATGAGAAACAGAAAGACATGAGTGCTGGAAACCCAAAATAATGCCAGCCAGCCGACATCTGGAAGCTAAAGGTTCAGCTGCAACCTTCCTTTTTTATCAGCATTTTCTGTTTGATTTCGTCCTGCCATCTCGGGATTGTTTTGTAGCTTCGGGCAATTCTCACCCACCAGCGATCTGCGAATCCTTCTTAATGAAGCAGGTAACACGCAGCGCTGCATCGACCGTTTTCTTGTTGCGGAGGGCGGGGAAACATGTTGTTGATGGTGGTTTAGTCACCCCCACAGGTTTCAAAGAACAAAGAACAAAAACAGCCCGGGAAACAGGCCCTTCGGCCCAACAAGCCCGCGCCGCCATTTTAACATTACCAGTCCCCCCCCTCCACCCATGACCCCTATCTATTGTTTTATGGCCATCCACATTGAGGGAATCTAATTTAGGGACAATTTATTACCTCCAATCAGTCTAATAGCACATCTTTGGGGTGTGGGAGGAAACCGGAGCACCCAGAGAAAACCCACACAAGCACGGGGAGAATGCGCAAACTCCCGCAGACACTGGCCCAAATCCATGTGTCTGCACAGCAAACAGTGATAGTCACTGAGCTGTCGTGTTGCCCAGTACCTGGTCCAGTTTAAGCACACGCTAACGACATGAAGCACTAGGCCACTCTCGAACATCCAAGAGCAGCCCAAGTACGACCCATCGCGTGTACGCCCCTCATTGGACAACAAGGCGGAACGACTCAAAACCTGTGAATTAAAAGAGAAAAACATTAGTATCATTCCACATCCTTATACATTACCAGGGATGTCCCAATGCTAATGAACCTTATTTAAAGCAATCTCCTATATCCTCCCATCTCCAACCCGCTCATGTGCCTGTCTAAGTTACTCTTAAACAACTCCAGCGTGCCTGCCTCCACCACCTAACTTGGCAGAGCATTCCATACCCCCACTACCCTCTGTGTGAAAAACCTCCCTCTAATATCCGTGTTATACCTCTCCCCCCTCACCTTAAGCCTGTGGCCCCTCGTACTGTGTGTCCCTAACATAGGAAATAGCTTACCTCTGTTTACTCTATCTATACCCTTCATAATCTTATATACCTCTATTAGATCCCCCCTCAGTCACCATCTTTCAAGGGAAAACAGCCCCAATTTGCTCAATCTTTCCTCATAACCCAGTCCTTCCATACCAGGCAACATCCTGGTAAACCTCCTCTGCACTCTCTCCAGATCGTGTTTCGATCAACAACCTCCACAGGTTAGACTTTGGAATGGTTTCAAAATTCCCTGGGCTTCGACATCTTTAAAGCCTACCATTTGCCAATAATTGCTGCTGGCCCCTGACAAAGTTCAATCATTGACAGCAAGATCACTGCTTTCAATTTTTTTTTATATATCACAAAGCTCAGTAAGGAAACAAACACCAATCTCGGGATTTATTTTCACCTCACCAACGGTACAAACCTGAGGTGACCTTTGAGCTGAGTAATTACGTAGACTGCACAAGACCGCAAGGAACTGCAAAGGGTTGTGTACGAAATGTTCGTACTTGCCAGCCCCGAACTAGTCTCCATGCAGAAACAACCTGGTTTGCCAGCTACTGTAAGAAGGATCTCATAACACCAGGTTAAAATCCAACAGTTTTGTTTGGTAGCAAACGCCACTAGCTTTCGGGGCTCTGCTTTCAGGGATTGCTACCAAATAAACCTGTTGGACTTTAACCTGATGTTGCGTGACTCCTTACTGTGTTTACCCCCCAGTCCAAAGCCGGCATCTCCACATCTTACCAGCTATTGGCAAAGTAACCAGACCGTGCTAGGGTTGTGAATGTAGCCCAGTCCATCAGGCAAACCAGCCTCCCATCCATTGATTCTGTCTACACTTCCCGCTGCCTCGGAAAGCAGCCAGCATAATCAAGGACCCCATGCACCCCGGACCTTCTCTCTTCCATCTTCTTCCATTGGGAAAAAGATACAAAAGTCAGAGGTCACGTACCAACTGACTCAAGAACAGCTTCTTCCCTTCTGCCATCAGATTTTTGAATGGACCTACTCTATATTAAGTTGATCTTTCTCTACACCCTAAGTGTGACTGTAACATTACATTATGCATCCTCTCCTTTCCTTCTCTATGAATGGTATGCTTTGTCTGTACAGTATGCAAGAAATAATATTTTTCACTGTATCCCAAAACATGTGACAACAATAAATCGAATTGAATCAAATCAAATGGGCTTTGTTGGTGTTTATATTTCACATGGGAAAAGCCCACTCTGCTTCATCTCACCCTATTGCTAAATCCTTTTCTTCCTCCCTTGTTTAATTTTAATGAGTTGATGCTTTTCTCACCACTTCCCTCAACGAAGGAGTACAATACGGTGGCACAGTGGCTGGCACTGCTGCCTCAACAGTGCCATAGACCCAGGTTTGATTCCCGGCGTGGGTCACTGTGTGGAATTTTCACCGGGTGCTCTGGTTTCCTCCCATAGTCTGAAAGACGTGCTGGTTAAGACCCAAACAGGTGCCGGAATGTGGCAACTAGGGGAATTTCACAGTAACTTCACTGCAGTGTTAATGTAAGCCTTACTTGTGACAAATAAATAAACTTACAACCTTAATCCAATCTGCATCGTCCTCACTTCCAAGCTGAAGGAGTTGGAATGGTTTCAAAATTCCCTGGGCTTCGACATCTTTAAAGCCTACCATTTGCCAATGATTGCTGCTGGCCCCTGACAAAGTTCAATCATTGACCACAAGATCACTGCTTTCAATTTTTTTTTTATATATCACAAAGCTCAGTAAGGAAACAAGCACCAATCTCGGGATTTATTTTCACCTCACCAACGGTACAAACCTGAGGTGACCTTTGAGCTGAGTAATTATGTAGACTGCACAAGACCACAAGGAACTGCAAAGGGTCGTGATCGAAATGTTCTGACTTGCCAGCCCTGAACTAGTCTTCATGCAGAAACAACCTGGTTTGCCAGCTACTGTAAGAAGGCTCTCACAACACCAGGTTAAAATCCAAGTTTTATTTGGTAGCAAACGCCACTAGCTTTCGGGGCTCTGCCCCAAAAGCTAGTGGCGTTTGCTACCAAACAAACCTGTTGGACTTTAACCTGATGTTGCGTGACTCCTTGCTGTGTTTACCCCCAGTCCAAAGCCGGCATTTCCACATCTCACCAGCTATTGGCAAAGTAACCAGACCGTGCTATATGGACAAAGCATACCTTGAACTAGATGGCCAGTGGCTGTCAAACTTAAGAATGGATGGAAAATGTGCTATGTTGCAAGGTCTGGGCATTCGGACGTACAGTATTGGCCTCTCTGCTGCCCTCTCTGTTGGGCAGGTATACATAAAATTAGTTCAACAATGACTGCCTGCATTTGAGCATGTGTTAGTCCTTCTCAGGGCAACACACAGCATAGGTGTGACGATGAGGTGGGGATGGAATTTTCTTTTCCACTTATTTAGAAAAATTAAAGACTGGAGAACATTGTGTGATGCTGAGGGAGAAAAAGAGCTTCATTTTCTTTGTTCGCAATGTCTCTTTAAGAACAACATGGACGGGGATTATGTTGAAAAGAGTTAAATTGTTTCCTTATCTTAGGGATCAGATTAGAAACTCCAAGGTTTGTTATGAAATTAGACTAGACTCCAACTACTTGCTATTTTGGCATTAGTGTGAGCACAAGGCATTTCAGTCCAGGCATAATCTTATTGACACAGTAGGAAGATTTTACCAAATAAAACTTTATTTAACAATACAGGTTAACAAAAAATTAGCATAACTTTTGCCAATTGAAATACTTATACATGAAAAGATCTTTATTAGTTCCAATTTAAGCAATATTTCCATAGATGTATACAGAGATACTGAGAGACACCTAGTTTCTATCAGACAGCAGCCTCCAGAGAAAGACTTGCTTTCACACAGCAGAACTCCAGGGAAAAAGAGAGAGGGAGAAAACATATCTTGCCTTTTTTAGACCACTGGAGAGAAATGCCTATTTGCTAGCAGCTCCCATACTTCAATTTCTAGAGTGAGAGAGAAAGAGAAAGCTGCTCCTTTCAAGTTGATTCAGCAACTGCCTGCTTGTCTCTCTGTAAGCCTAGTTCTGCCTATTTACACAACTTTCTCTTCTTGTCAAGCAGTCTAATTAAACCCTGCTCTGGAACCCCAGGGGACAACCCAAAAAAAAAAAGCCTGCATTAACTCAGAGTAAAACAAACACTCCAATAATTAGGAACAGTTATTCTTTTGCATGTTTATGCATGTGGGCTGCCAGTTGTAGAAAATCAGCGCCATAATCAGAGCTGAAGTATAAAGAAGTCCCTTCACAATAAACATGATCAGCCATGATCTTATTGAATGGCAGAGTAGGCTCCAGGGGCCAAATGGTCCACTCCTGCTGCTAGTTCTTGTGTTCGTATGTAGATCCTGGTATTAAAGCATGTCTCTGAGAATAGAACAGTGAATGTGTCACCGTGTGTGTTGTACAGTTGGAAAGGGCAGAAAACTGAAGACAGGAAGAGAGAGAGTGTGGATTGAACAATACCCATTGGTGCTATTGACTTGGTGCCCGAGGCCACCAGACCATTTAAAGATGGTTGGAGAAGCAATCCCTTAAACAACCACAGAATTGCTTAAACTCAAGTGAGAGAGGGTTCGCAGATCTGTGCCTTGTTGATGGTAGCCATATCTGGGGATGTTGGATGAAATCTTGTTGCTGGTGAATGTGACCCAAGAGCTGCAACAATTGGATGGGAAGGGAGAGATTTCACAAAATTAAGGTTGAATTGGAAAGACTGAGATTGTGTGTAGAAGCACATTTGTGAATGCTTGTAACTATGTGAGGTGCAAGTTTGTTTCATCAACAATTTAAGGTGCAAATGTGTCTTTTTTATTTGAAAAATCCTGTTAATTGATATTTAAACCATGGTGATTTTAGCTGGACTGTTACAGTAGAAGATTTAGAAAGTGAAATCTTGTCCAGTAGCTGTCTTTGCATCAGTGTCAAGGAGATTCATACTGGGGGTCATGACAATTGTGATACATTTTTTGGAACTGCTAATGTTGATTTTGAGTGAGTTGAACAATTTGAAAGATTGCTTCATGTGTACACTGTATTCAGGTACACAGTGAGCCAGCATGGGATATAATAAAAGGAAATCCCCATAGGCAGACACACAGAGAGACAACTGGTGGGATTGTTGTTAGTGCATGCTCGATGGGCTGAATGGCCTCTTTCTGTATTGTAGGGATTCTATGATAAGAATGTGGTTGTGTCAGAGGGGCAACGCAAACAGAGCTACTGCAATGGTGTGCACCAGCCATGAGAACAGGTACACAGAAGTGACTCTTTGTGTCTCACACAAGACCTATCTCTGATTCCCCCACCCCTAAGATAGATCATCCTTTGGGTATCTAAAAGAGGAAGAGATGTCCAAGGGGGCAGTGTCACGTCAGACTACCCGACACTTTGCCAGCTCACATACCAGCACTTTGGAGGGATGCAGTGCATAAGTAGAGTCAGTGGCACAGAGCGGAGGCCACTACACCAGAGTGTAGGAGGGGATGTCAGGGTCACAGAGATCTCTGCACAGTTCCCCCCTCAGAGGAGGGACAGAAGTTACGATGGTGTGCCTGGGGATGGGAATGTGAAGTCTCAGGAGTCATCTATTGGGGATGAGTGTTTACCCAAAAAGCAGAAGGTGGGTGGACATCTGGTTCTGAGTTCCCTGAGCCATTGGGAGCTCTTGGACTGTGCATGGAGGAGGCCATCAATGTCTTCCTCCAAGGCCCTACAAAGGTTACCACAGCCTTCAACTTTACACTGCTGGATCACTCCAAGTGATGTCAGAATTTTTATAAAAGCCCCTTACATTGATGCATTCACCTTGACAACTTTGGGAATTTCTTTCCTCAAAAGATATAGGGATGACATCCATTTATCAATTGGCACAGCTAGTGACCAAGACTTCCTCTGCCTATGCAAACTCTGAAAATCTCCCTTTCTGTGTCCTTCAGCCAAATACATCATGTAGATAAATATTGGATAAATACACTTTGCCAATCTTTTTTTGAAGCTGACATTTTGTTGGAGAAATAATTTATTCTTTATCCACCATCAAGCATTGTGGCCAATTGACAGGGAGGTGTGCACATCTCAGCCCCAAAGACAGCACCTTTCCATCACTGTACCAAGTCCAGTAACACCTCAAAGGCAAATATCTCCAGTGATGGTAATCCACTCTCAAAGGGCATGCTGTTTTCTTTTAAATAGCAGTAGCACCTCTTTAACTGCTGCTGCTGTGCTTGACATCACTGCCGCAAATTAACAAGATCCAAGCTCCAAGCCCAACATACGTAGGTATGTGGAGATTTGATTTGATTTGATTTGATTTATTATTGTCACATGAATTGGGATATAGTAAAAAGTACTGTATTGCGCACAATACAGACAAAGCAAACCGTTCATAGAGGGTGCAGAGTATAGCATTACAGTCATAGCTAGGGTGCAGATAAAGATTAACTTAATTTAAGACAGGTCCATTCAAAAGTCCGAAGGCAACAGGTAAGAAGTTGTACTTGAGTTTGTTGGTACATGATCTCGGACTTTTGTATCTGTTTCCTGGTGGAAGAAGGTGGAAGAGAGAATGTGTCCAGGGTGAGTGGGGTCCTTGATTATGCTGTCTGCTTTTCCGAGGCAGCGGGAAGTGTGGACAGAGTCAATGGGCCCTATTTTACCATTCTGCTTCTAAGTGCTGGGCGAACTTGAAACTGGGAGTGTTTCAGATCCGGCTTTTAGACTTGTTCTCAGGCGCTCTGTCTGAAAAAAATATCAGCGAGCCTGAATCGTGCTGCACAAGCCTGTGGTTGGGGCTGAACATTCCCAAAATCCTGCAGTTCCGATCAGCACTTCCAACTACGCATGCACAGAAAAAAAATGATGCAATGCTGCTCAACTGCCACATTCTTCCCAGGCTGGATAATACCTCCCCCATAGTCCCCACAGACATTGTCCTATCCCCACGACATTAGTGACCCCCTTATCCCCCCACCCCCCCCCCGCCATCCAGACCAATCGCTCCTCCCCTCCCCACCGATCTGAGGCAGAGTGGCAGTGGACCCCCCCTTACCTCCCCCACCGATCTCAAGCAGGATAGCAGCAAATCCCCCCGACTGATCTCGTGCAGATGGCAGTGGACCCCCTTTCACCCCCCCCCCCACTGATCTCAAGCAGAGCGGCAGTGGACACCCCCCGCCAAGTCTCACTGATCTCAAGCAGAGAGCCTTCGGGTGCTAGGGACTTATCTCCCCACTAACCGGAGTGCCTGAATCGGATGTATATGGAGCAAGTCTGTTTCGTGCCGACTCTGGATGGGTGAATGCGTTGGTAAAGTGGGAAGTGCCAGTAAAGTTGGGCGTGCAGCCCGTTAAGTCAATGTCAGTGCATGCAAATGTATTTAAATAGCCGTCTCACCTGTTTCCAGCGTGGTCCCAATCATAGCCATTTTCGGGCCTTGGTAAAGGGGGAACTGTCACAGAGGTGAGTGCAGATCGTGCTACTTGCCTCATGCCCCATTGTACCAACTTTTTGCACCCAAAAACGGGCACAATACAATAGTAAAATTGGTTCCAGTGAATGGGAGGCTGGTTTGCATGATGGACTGGGCTTCATTCAGAGCCCTTTGCAGTTTCTTGCGGTCTTGGTCAGAGCAGGAGCCGTACCAAGCTGTGATACATCTGGAAAGGATACTTCCAATGGTCCATATGTAAAAGTTGGTGAGAGTCGTAGCGGACATGCCAAATTTCCGTAGCCTCCTGAGAATGTAGAGGCATTGGTGGACTTTCTTAACAATAGCGTCGGCTTAGAGGGACCGGAGAAGGTTGTTAGTGATCTGGACGCCTAGAAACTTGAAGATCTCGACCATTTCCACTTAATTAATAGATGCTCACCACCACTTTCTCAAGGACAATCAACAATGAGAATGAAAACTGGCCTGGTTAGTGTCACCTGCATCCCAACAACAAACAAAATGAGCTTACCTCATAAATGCTGTGAAATATTTCCTTCCTTTATAATCGTAAGAAGAATAAGGTAATTGACCAGTGTACATATGGGGAGACCTAGTGGTATTAATTGCTGGACTATTAATCCAGAATTAAGCTGAAATTCTGACCCAGGTTTGAATCCCATGCTGGCAGCTGGATTCAATTTAAAAAAATCTAGCATTGAGAATCCACTGATGACCATGAGACCATCGTCGATTGTTGGAAAATCCGATCTGGTTCACTAATGTCCTTTAGGGAAGGAAATCTGCCATCCTTACCTGGTCTGGCCTATGTGTGACCCCCCCAACCACAGCAATGTGGTTGACTCTCAACTAGGAATGGGCAGTAAATGCTGGCCAGCCAGTGACGCCCAAGTCCCACTGCCGAATAAAGAAAAACTAATTTGCACCACTATCTCCAATTTCATCCACCACGATCACATACCAACTGAGTTGGAAGGAATAATAGCTGCCATGGCAGGAATACACAAATAATTGGAACAGACAGTTCTGTCTCATCTCTAAATAATATCTGCGTGCTCATGTCTCACCCCAGAAACAGTGTGCAGAATGCAGATAGTCTGCTCTAATTAACATTCACAGCTCGGCTCCTGATCAAGGTGTGAGGCAGCAGGTACCTGGGAGGTAGCAGAGGTGCAACTCAGAGGCTCTTTGGTGTGTCAGGCATTAACTCGTGATCTTTGAGTGAGTTTTAACACATGCTCCCACTAGGAGGCCATCATCAGAATTTTAAACTTCGGCAACAATCTTTTTTTATCGTCAAATTACCTCTCTACTAACGTCGAGAAAAAGTCCTGAGTATGAAGACATTCACGCTGCGCACATCATCTAGATGCAAGGGGTTCGGTGAAGTGAGAAGTGATTATTCACTCGAAGGGTGGGCATGGTGGCACAATGGTTAGCACTACTGCCTCACGTTAAAGAAGCCATCCCCTACGGACAAGCCCTCCGTATACACAGGATCTGCTCAGATGAGGAGGATCGCAACAGACACCTCCAGACTCTGAAAGACGCCCTCATAAGAACAGGATATTGGACTTGACTCATCGATTGACAGTTCCGACGCGCCACAGCGACAAACCACACTGACCTCCTCAGAAGACAAACATGGTGGACAGAGTACCTTTCGTCATCCAGTACTTCTCCAGAGTGAAGAAGCTACAACATCTTCTCCGGAGCCTTCAAGATGTCATTGATGAAGACGGACATCTCGCCAGGGCCATTCCCACACCCCCACTTCTTGCCTTCAAACAACCGCACAACCTCAAACAGACAATTGTCCGCAGCAAACTACCCAGCCTTCAGGAGAACAGTGACCACGACACCACACAACCCTGCCACAGCAACCTCTGCAAGACATGCTGGATCATCGACATGGATGCCATCATCTCACGTGAGAACACCATCCACTAGGTACACAGCACATACTCTTGCAACTCAGCCGACTTTGTCTACCTGATACGCTGCAAGAAAGGATGTCCCGAGGCATGGTACATTGGGGAGACTCTATGACAACGGATGAATGAACACCACTCGACAATCACCAGGCAAGAGTGTTCTCTTCCTGTTGGGGAACACTTCAGCGATCATGGACATTCAGCCTTTGATCTTCGGGTAAGCTTTCTCCAAAGTGGCCTTCATGACACATGACAACGCAGAGTCGATGAGCAGAGACTGATAGCCAAGTTCACACACATGAGGACGCTGTCAACCAGTACTTGGGTTCACGTCACACTATCTGTGACCCACACGACTTGCCTGGGCTTGCAAACTCTCACTAACTGTCCTGCCTGGAGACAATACACATCTCTTTAACCTGTGCTTGGCCCTCTCACCACTCACATTATCTGTACCTTTAAGACTTGATTCCTGAAAAGACTCGCGTTCCAACCATTATTTTGTAAATTGAGTTTGTGTCTTCATATGCCCTGTTTGTGAACAGAATTCCCATTCACCTGATGAAGGAACAGCACTCCGAAAAGTTATGATGCTTGAGCTACCAAATAAACCTATTGGACTTTAATCTGGTGTTGTGAGACTTGTCCAGGGAGCATAGAATTAAAGAGTAGGAAATTTAGAGGGGATTTGAGGAAAAACCTTTCCACCCGGTGAGTGGTGGGAGCCTGGAATTCACTGTCCAAAAGGGTGGTGGAGACAGGGATCATCATAACAGTTAAGAAGTATTTAGATGTGCACTTGCAATGCCAAAGCGATAGGCCAAGTACTGGAAAATGGGATTAGGATAGTTAGTTGGATATTTCTGATTGTCACAGACGTAATGGACTGAAGGGCTTCTATTGTGTTGTCAACCCCAATTACTTTATGGATGTGGGCATCACTAACTGGTTAGTATTTATTGTCCATCCCCAGTTGCCTGAGGGCAGTTAAGAGTCAACCACATTGCTGTGGCTCTGGAGTCACATGTAGGCCAGACCAGGTCAGGACTTCCGCGAACCAGATGAGTTTTTTTTTCCAAACAATCAACAATGGTTTCATGGTCTTCAGTAGATTCTTAATTCCAGATATTTATTTTTATTGAATTCAAATTCCACCATCTGCCGTGGCGGGATTCGAACCTGGGTCCCCCAGAACGTTAGTTGAGTTTCTGGATCAATAGTCTCGCGATAATACCACTAGGCCATCGCCTCCCCTTGTGACCAGACAACTCGTCAAATGGGAGAAATACGGAGAAGGCAGAAAGGAACTGAGATTATAGTCTGATATAGACATCATTGGATAGAGAGACCGGCTGGGTGAGAGAAGGGTGAGGGAAAGAGAGGGATTGAAAGAACTGAATAAGAGAAGTCAAAGATCAAGGTGTTCCTGTGATCTTGCCAAGCTAAGGAAAATTTGAGCCCATATCAACGTATGGAGTACAATTAGCTAGGTCGACAAAAGGAAGGGGCTGAGGAGCCAGACTGATGGAACTAGGAAGGAGGGGAAATGTCAAATAACTCAATAAATGATGCACTGTGGAAGATGAAGGCGGTCAAAGTGGAAGATGAATGGCGAAGAGACAATGCTGCCTTCACAGGGGGCCTCCTTTTTCTATTGCCTTGTCTCCCAGGGGCAATACAGGTCCAAATGTCGCATGTCTGGATGAATAAATTTAAGAGATAGCTTCATTCAGTTCGGGGTCTATTTAATTCATGACCTGTCTGCACTGGTACTCTGCGGGTCACTAATACATTCACACAGAAAGATTAAAGGCTATGACATCGTTACTGCAATTTTTTTTAAAGAAATAATTTGAGATCAATTGCTGACATCCAATGGTCAGCACGCGGTACAATTAATTTGCATTCAGTTTAATACAATTTGCATCAGCCAGGAATGTGAATAATTGAGAAGAATGTTTTCTCTCTGTTCCATCCGTGCCAGTCCTAATATATTCAATCCCGGTTCAGCGTTTTGCTTGGACGTGAGCATTTTTCCCTGTAGGAATACGATCATGGTATTCAGGGTCAAAGAAAAAATACAAAATCCGAGGACACAGGAGAGAAATCGCATGGAATACAGGCGTGCATTTTACTGAAATGAATTACCCTGAAAACAAAGAAGGAAAATAGGAATATAAAAGGTCAGAGTAAACACTCGCAGCGATGGAGCATTAGACGGAAGGATCTTGTGGGAGGTCTGCTGTATCAGTCTATTTAAATACCTTTGGCAGCCTGTGCAAACTGTGAATATGGAGATGAACTGCTGAACCATGGCAACAGTGCTGTCCCATGTTCCCACATAGTAATTTACCATCTGCGGTAACTTAAAGCGTCCAGTGGAGATAAAATTCTGCGAACAAACCACCATAATGACCACAAATGAGTATATTGACCTTTGTTAATGAGCCTGGCCGCTGTCCAGTGTTGTCTAAAATGGTGTCCAAACCAAAATTCATTGGCAAGCTGACGTTTGAGAGAAAAGGAAGTGTCAGAGACTGTTGGGGATTAACCCAAATAATGCGCGGTGAGCACTCAAATCTTTCAAGTTTTTTTATTAACCTGCTAGCAGGAAGAACAGACTGAGTGAATTTCACGATGGTGTTCTGTTGATGCATACTGATAATTAGCAGTTACAGTTAATTACAGCAAATGAGAAACAAGCAACTTTCTAATCCTTCATTTGCATACATAATCCACCAAGCATAGCGTAGCATTTTGCCTTTTCTTATCCATTGAGAACCATCTCCTTCATTAGTATCATATCTTGTTATTTAATAACTATCAAGGTAACTTGTCCTTGTTTTCAGCCTGTGTCCTAGCCTGGAATGTAATGTTTATGAAACTGGCGCAAGGTTAGATTAGTCTCTTATCCTGAATACATAAACGCTGGCCTCACTGAAGGCCTTGTAGGCCAATAATCATTTTCCATTACTTAACAGAATTATTTGTCATAACTTAATTTTCATAAACCTAGTGTTAGCCTTGGCTCAATGGCATCATTTGGACCGCCACTTCACCACATTAAAGCATTTGTTTAAAGAATTCTGCACTTGATCCAGGACAACCCTTGCTAGAGAGGGAGTACAGCGAAGGTTTACCTGGGACAGCAGATCTGTCATATGAGGAGAGACTAAATTGGTTAGGATTATATTCATTGGAGTTTAGAAGAGTGAGAGGGGAACTCACAGAAACTTGTAAAATTCTAACAGTTAAACAGGGTAGGTCCAGAAAGAATACTCCCAATGTTGGGGGAATCCAGAACTAGGGGTCATAGTTTGAGGATAAGGGGTAAACCTTCTAGAACCGAGGTCAGGAGAAATTTCTTCACCCAGAGAGTGGTGAATGTGTGGAATGCACTACTACAGAAAGTGGTTGAGTCCAAACCCATTGTCTGATTTCAAGGAGAATTAGATATAGCTTTTGGGGCTAAAGGGATCAAGGGATATGGGAAGAAGGGGGAAATCGGAATATTGAATTTGATGATCAGTCATGATCACAATGAATGGTGAAACAGGCCCGAAGGGCCAAATGGCCTACTCCTGCTTCTATGTTTCTTCAGTGCTTACTTTCCTATTTTTCATTGCGTCATTAGCAAACTTAGCAAGCACATATTCAGTCCCATCATCCAAGTCATTGATGTAAATTGTAAATAGTTGGGGCCCCAGCACTGATTCCTCTGGCACTCTACTCATCACATCCTGTCTAGTTTCTATGTAACACCTCAGTGAAGGAATGGAAGAACAGCATCAGAAGGGCCAACCTGAGATGTAACATCCAGCTGAAGTCCTGACCACTTGGGCAGACATTGAAGATCCCATGGACCAATTTAAAGATCAGTTGCATTCTCCAAGTGTCCTTCAACGTGTACAGAACTGAACATGTATTTTCAGATGACGAGGAACTCATTTTTGTTCACTGTGTATCTGCCTTTCGATAGTCGACTGGATAATGAAATATGAGTCTCAGAACATTGGAGTTGGCTTCAAAGAACTTTCTAATTTGATTTCATTTGATTTATTACTGTCACATGTTTTAGGATACAGTGAAAAGTTTCTTACGTGCTGTATAGACAAAGCATACTGTTCTAGAGTGCATACGGGAGAAGGAAAGAAGCTGCAGGATGTGGTGTTTCAGTCATAGCTAGGGTGTAGAGAAAGAACAACTTAATATAAGATAGGTCCATTCAAAAGCCTGATGGCAGCTTGGAAGAAGCTGTTCAGTTGGTACATGATCTCAGATTTTTGTATCTTTTTCGTGATGGAAGAAGGTAGAAAAGAGTATGTCTGGAGTACGTGGTCCTTGATTACACTGGCTGCTTTTCTGAGGAAGCAGGAAGTGTAGATGGAGTCAATGGATGGGAGGCTGGTTTGCGTGATGGTCTGGGCTACATTCACAACCTTAGCATGGTCTGGTTACTTTGCCAATAGCTGGCAAACCAGGTGGTTTCTACGTGTTGACTAGTTAGGGGCTGGCAAGTAAGAACATTCTCCCAATTAGAATGGAATCTTGCTATTGGATTGAACAATTTCCATGCACTTGAATTAAATGTGGCTTTACCTCCTGCATTAAAGTTATCTGGTTATCCTTTACCCCGAGCCTCAAATGGGATGAGGACTTGTGATCTTTCATGAGTAAGTAGTCTTTGAATGCTAATCTTCTGGTCCAGTTTAAGTTCAGGCATCTGAAACCAAACCCAGGCGATTGGTGAAGGATATTTCCCCATTATCTATAATTATAGTCAATTGTTTCATCTGGTTTTTATATTCTATTTTAGCCCAGAAGGGCTTGCAGTGGGGGTCCAGAATAAGATTCCAGTAAAAAGTAATTTGTCGTAGGGACTCTCTAACTTTTTTTCCATTTATTTTGATAATACAATGAGTGACCATCTCAAAATCACCTTTACGGTTTTGTGTTGCCATTTACTTCTTGCAATTTATACCAGTGGCTTAGATGAGGGGAGAGAAGGTATGATAGTTAAATTTCCAAGTGACATAAAGGTAGGCAGGAAGGTATGTTGTGGAGGGGTCATAAGGAGGTGGATATGAACAGGTTGAGTGAGTGGGCAAAGTCTGGCAGATGGAGTATAATGTGGGAAAATGGGAAGTTTTGGCAGGAAGAATAAAAAAAAGTGTTATTTAAATGGAGAATGATTGCAGAATGCCGAGGTGCAGAGGGATCTAGATGTTCCAGTGCATGAGTCACTCAAAGTTAGTATGCAGATACAACATCAATAAGTGCCACTTATTATGAGAAGAACTGAACATAACAGTAAGAATGTTATGCTTCAGTTATACAGGGAATTGGTAAGACCACATCTTGAATGCTGTTTGCAGAATTGGCCTCTTTATTTAAGGAAGGATATAAATGTGTTAGAAGTGGTCCACAGCAGGTTTACCAGGTTGATACCTGGAATGAATGGGTTGTCTAAAGAGGAAAGATTGGACAGACTGTGCTTGTCTCCATTGGAGTTGAGAAGAGTGAGGGTTGATCGAAGTTTATAAGATCTTGAACAGTCTTGGCAAGATAGGTGTGTTCGGACCAAGACTGCAAGAAACTACAAAGGGTGTGAACATAGCACAGCCCATCATGCAAACCATACGTTGAATCTATCGCAAATTGTTGTAAAAAGACAAGTGGGCAGCGCAGTGGCACAGTGGTTAGCACTACAACCTCACAGTGCCAGGGACCTGTGTTCAATTCCCGGCTCGGGTCACTGTCTGTGTGGAGAGTGCCCGTTCTCTCTGTGCAGGTTTCCTCTGGGTGCTCCGGTCTCCTCCCACAGTCTAAAGATGTGCGGGTTAGGTTGATTGGCTGCATCCCTTTGTATCGGGGGATTAGCAGGGGTTACAGGGATAGGACCTGGGTGGGATTGCTGTCAATGCAGGCTCGATGGGGTAAAATGACTTCCTTCTGCACTGTAACGATTCTATGATTTGACTGAGTGTGGCATCAAGGAACCCTGGCAAAACTGGGGTCAGTGGTAATCAGGGGGAAAACATTCTGCTGGCTGGAGTCATACCCAGCACAGAGAAAAGATGGTTGTGGTGGTTGGAGGTCAATTATCTCAGCTCCAGGACATCCATGCAGGAGTCCCCCGTTGGATCTGGAATTACACACGGGCCAAACCAGGTAAGGACGGAAAATCTCCTTCCCCATAAGGTGGCACGGTGGCACAGTGGTTAGCACTGCTGCCTCACAGCACCATGGACCCATGTTCGATTCCCGGCTCGGGTCACTGTCTGTGTGGAGTTTGCACATTCTCCCCGTATCTGCATGGGTTTCCCTCAGGTACTCACTCCGGTTTCCTCCTAAACTCCAAAGATGTACAGGTTAGGTTGATTGGCCATTCTAAATTGCCCCTTCGTGTCAGGGGGTGAGTAGGGTAAATAAGTAGCGTTATGAGGGTAAGCCTGGAATGGGATTGTGGCCATGGTAAATGTATGGGGTTATGGGGAGAGGGCCTGGGTAAGGTACTCTGTCGGAGAGTGCAGGCTCGATGGGTCGAATGGCCTCCTTCCACACTACAGGGATTCTGTGATAAGGCAAAATGGTTTCATGGTCATCATTAGACTTTTCATAGAATCGTAGAATTCCTACAGCGCAAAAGAGGCCATTTGGAACATCGAGGCTGAACTAACTCTATGACAGTGTATCTTATGACAGTGCAGAGGGACCTCGGGGTCCTTGTGCGTGAGTCGCAAAAACCCAGCTTGCAGGTGCAGCAGGTGGTCAGGAAGGCGAATGGGATGCTGGCCTTCATAGCGAGGGGGATTGACTATAAAAGTAGGGAGGTCTTGCTGCGGCTGTATAGGGCATTGGTGAGGCCGCAGCTGGAGTACTGTGTGCAGTTTTGGGCGCCGCACCTGCGCAAAGATATTTTGGCCTTGGAGGGAGTGCAGAGGAGGTTTACTAGGCTGATACCGGAGTTGAGGGGGTTGAGCTATGAGGAGAGGCTGAATAAACTGGGCTTGTACTCGTTAGAGTTTAGAAGAATGAGGGGAGATCTCATTGAGACGTATAAGATGATGAATGGGATGGATAGGATAGAGGTGGAAAGACTCTTCCCGCTCAGAAAAGACAGTAGGACTAGGGGGCACAGCCTCAAGATAAAAGGAGGGCGGTTTAAAATGGAGTTGAGGAGGAACTTCTTCACTCAAAGGGTGGTGAATCTCTGGAATTCTCTGCCCGTTGAAGTGGTGGAGGCTGCCTCGCTAAATATTTTTAAGACGCGGGTTGATGGGTTTTTGATAAGAGAGGGGATTAAGGGTTATGGGGAGAGGGCGGGAATGTGGAACTGAGCCACGACAGATCAGCCGTGATCTTATTGAATGGCGGGGCAGGCTCGAAGGGCTAGATGGCCTACTCCTGCTCCTATTTCTTATGTTCTTATTCTTATTTCTTACCCAGGCTCCCAACCAATCAATCCCTGTAACCCCACACATTCACCATGGCTAATCCACCTAACCTGCACATCTCGGGACACTAAGAGATAATCTAGCATGGTCAGTCCACCTAACCTGCACATCTTTGGACTGTGGCAGGAAACCCACGCAGACACGGAGAGAATGTGCAAACTCCACATAGACATCACCAGAGGCTGGAATTGAACCCGGATCCCTGGAGCTGAGAGTGTTAATCACTGTGCCACCCAGATTCTAGATTTTTTACTGAACTCAAATTTTATCATCTGCAGTGGTGGGATACGAATCCCGGTCTCAGAGCATTATCCTGGGTCTCTGGATTACGGGCAGCATGGTAGCACCGTAGTTAGCACTGCTGTTTCACAGCTCCAGGGACCTGGGTTCGATTCCCAGCTCAGGTCACTGTCTGTGTGGAGTTGGCACATTCTCCTCATGTCTGCGTGGGTTTCCTTCGGGTGCTCTGGTTTCCCCCCACAGTCCAAAGATGTGTGGGTTAAGTTGATTGGCCATGCTAAAATTGCCCCTTAGTGTACTAGAATGCTTAGGTTAGAGGGATTAGTGGGTAAAATATGCAGGGATGTTGGGGTAGGGCCTGGGTGGGATTGTGGTCGGAGCAGACTTGATGGGCTGAAGGGCCTCTTTCTACACTGTGGGGTTCTATGATTCTATGACTAGTCCAGTGACAATACAGCAATGCCACCACCTACCCCCAGCCAAGCTCGGAATGAAAGGTTTGTCATACGAGAAGTTGAGGAGACTGTGTCTTGAGTTTTGAAGGATGAGGAGGGATCTAATTGAAACTCACTGACAGTCCTAGATAGAGTGGACATGGACAGGATATTTCCACTTGTGGGAGAGACTAGAACTCGAGGGCACATCCTCAAAGTGAAGGGATTAAACTGAAATGAGGAGCAATTTGTCAGCCAGTGAATCTGTGGAACTCATTGCCGCAGAGGGCCAGGTCTCTGAGTGTCTTTAAGACAGAGATAGATAGCTGCTTGGTCAATAAGGGGATCAAGGGTTACGGGGAGAAAGCAGGAGAGTGAGGATGAGAATCAGATCAGCCATGATTGAATAGCGGGCCAGACTCAGTGGGCCAAATGGCTTAATCCTGCTCTGATATCTTATGGTCTTATGCGTGGATTTGAGGGGAGCTTCCAATGCTGGTGTGTGGTGTCTGCTGCCCTTGTCCTTCTAGATGGTAGAGGTCACATGTTTGTGCGGTGCTGTCAAAGGAGGATTGGCGAGATATGGCAGTGTAATGGAAATACGTTCTGCCTGGATGTTTAGCTCCATTCTCTCCCCAACTATAAAGATAGACACAGCAAATGCAATGAAAACACAGTTTTCACTCTCTCTTTTCAGCTCAATTCTCTCATTTCTTTTCCCAGCCTTTTCAGATGTGAAGTGTTCAGCTGCCATCTGGATCGAGCCTCGACAGACTATTATCATTGGGTGTACAGCTGTAGGCTTTACTCCAGCAACACAGATAGAGAACCCCCTGGGTCGTGAACATTGCACTGCCAGGCACGGGCCAGCTGGCACAGGAAGTTGTGGCATAAAATCAGACGTACCCAGAAGCATTATCCAATGGATGTGGTGAGTGCGGATGCAGGAACAACTGTCTTGGAAATGGCCAACTTGACGAGGGCTAAAGAAGGAACACCATTTTGTCCAACACCTGATCTGTAGCTACTTTGCGGGCACCGTTCTCCCAGCTACAGTCATTTTCCTCATCTTGAACACTCATCATGTCCCCTGAAAAGGGAGTTATCAGCTGCTTCTGGGCATCTCCCAGAAATACACCCCGGCGCACTTGTTTTGGTCAGTTTTTAGTTCCTAATGTAGTCTAACCAGCCCCGTCCTACCTTGTCCTCTGGAGATCGGTGCTCTGGGTCCTCTGGGTCGGTGCTGGGGCCTCAGCTATTTACCATTTATATAGATGATCTGGAGGAGGGAACCGAGTGCAGGGTGTCGAAATTTGCTGATGACACCAAGATTGGGGGAAAGGCAAATTGTGCGGAGGGTGTGGAGAGTCTGCAGAAGGATCTAGACAGGCTGGGCGAATGGGCCAGGAAATGGCAAATGGAATTTAATGTTGGCAAGTGCGAGGTGGTCCACTTTGGTAGGAATAATGGTAGGAAGGACTATTACTTACGTGGCGAAAAACTGCAGCAGGCGACGGTGCAGAGGGACCTCGGGGTCCTTGTGCATGAGTCGCAAAAACCCAGCTTGCAGGTGCAGCAGGTGGTCAGGAAGGCGAATGGGATGCTGGCCTTCATCGCGAGGGGGATTGAATATAAAAGTAGGGAGGTCTTGCTGCAGCTGTATAGGGCATTGGTGAGGCCGCAGCTGGAGTACTGTGTGCAGTTTTGGGCGCCGCACCTGCGCAAGGATATTTTGGCCCTGGAGGGAGTGCAGAGGAGGTTTACTAGGCTGATACCGGAGTTGAGGGGATTGAGCTATGAGGAGAGGCTGAATAAACTGGGCTTGTACTCGTTAGAGTTTAGAAGAATGAGGGGAGATCTCATTGAGACGTATAAGATGATGAATGGGATGGATAGGATAGAGGTGGAGAGACTCTTCCTGCTCAAAAAAGACAGTAGGACTAGGGGGCACAGCCTCAAGATAAAGGGGAGGCGGTTTAGAACGGAGTTGAGGAGGAACTTCTTCACTCAAAGGGTGGTGAATCTCTGGAATTCTCTGCCCGTTGAAGTGGTGGAGGCTGCCTCGCTAAATATTTTTAAGAAGCGGGTTGATGGGTTCTTGATAAGAGAGGGGATTAAGGGTTATGGGGAGAGGGCGGGAAAGTGGAACTGAGCCACGACAGATCAGCCATGATCTTATTGAATGGCGGGGCAGGCTCGAAGGGCTAGTTGGCCTACTCCTGCTCCTATTTCTTATGTTCTTATGTTCTTATCATTGGCAGAGTGGTAGAAGTATGTGTTTTAACATTCCCTTCATGTAGTCTGAGAATGAGGGTCACTGGCAATAAGCCAGCTGGCACAACTGGTCCACTGGAACTAACAAACTGCATCTGGAACTGTGACAAATATCTGCAGTGACATAGTGGCTCAATGGGTTAGCGCTGCTGCCTCGCGGCACCAAGGACCGGGTTCGATTCCCACTTGGGTCACTATCTGTGCGGAGTCGGCACGTTCTCCCCGTTGCGTGGGTTTCCTCCGGGTGCTCCGGTTTTCTCCAAAGGTTAGGTGGATTGGCCATGCTAAATTCTCCCTCAGTGTCAGGGGGATGAGCATGGAAAAGGTCCATTCAGAAGTCTGAAGGCAGCAGGGAAGAAGCTGTTCTTGAGTCGATTGATACGTTACCTCAGACTTTTGTATCTTTTTCCCGACAGAAGTAGGTGGAAGAGAGTGTGCCCTGGGCGTGTGGGGTTCTTAGTTATGCTGGCAGCGGGAGGTGTAGACAGAGTCAATGGATGGGAGGCTGGTTTGCGTGATGGGTTGGGCTACGTTCGCAACCCTTTGTAAATTCTTGCATGGGTTTCCTCCGGGTGCTCCGGTTTCTTCCCACAGTCCATGATATGTCGGTTAGGTGGATTGGCCAGTGTAAGGGTATTGATTGCAGGGATTTCGGGGTAGGGGGGAGGTGCTCTCTTTCATCTTCTTCCATCGGAAAAATGATACGAAAGTCTGAGATCAATTACCAACTGATTCACAAATAGCTTCTTCCCTGCTGCCATCAGACTTCTGAATGGACCCACCTCTCACTAAGCTGATCTTTCTCTACACTCTAGCTATGACTGTAACATTACATTCTGCACCCTGGGTAAGATATTCATTCAGAGAGTCAGGGTAGACCAAATGACATCTTGCTGCACTGTAGGAATTCTATAGCTCCATGTGCTTCTTGTACCCTGGGTAGAGGTAGTCCTGCATTTTGGAACTATTTACCCTTCACTCCACGGAATGGGACTTTAATCTCCTTTCTTACCCTTTAAGCAGTTCATTAGTCTTCTCCTTTATAAAACATTTGTGGAAATTGAGCAATGACCAGAGTACATAATTGATTTGTAATTAGCCATATGCATTTAACTTTAGCTCCAAATAGATTACATTTTCCTGAGTAAGAAGATTCTCACACATCCAGAACACCATTTCAATTTATATTATTTCAAACCAGACTGTGCAACTCTAGGAAGTTAGAAGCAAGGTTCAAATAAAAGCAAAATATTGTGAAAAGGTTGACTTGGACTCTAAACTCAAACATGTGCTGAAGCTAAAAAAAAATTGAAGGCAAGTTCTTTTGCAAATATTGTATTCAAATATTGGATCAGAAGGGTAATCCCTACTTAAACTGTGTGGGTGTTAGTAGTCTTGGATGTAACAATCTATCCACGCCAATGTGTAATAATCTTTAATAAATATTATAGAACAAAGAAAAATACAGCCCAGGAACAAGCCCTTCAGCCCTCCAACTCTGTGTCGATCATGATGCCCTAACTAAACCAAAAAAGAACAGATACAAAAGTCTGAGGCCACGTACCCACCAATTCAAAAGCAGCTTCTTCCCCGCTGCCATCAGACATTTGAATGGACCTACCTCGCATTAAATTGATATTGCTCTACACCCTAGCTATGATTGTAATACTACATTCTGCATTCTCGCCTTTCCTTCTCTATGTACGTATGCTTTGTCTATATAGTACGCAAGAAGCAGTACTTTTCACTGTATGCTAATACATGTGACAATAATAAATCAAATTAAAAAAACCTTCTGCCCTTACTCGGTCCATATCCCTTTACTCCCTCCCTATTCATGTACCCGTCCAGATTTCTCTTAAATGTTGGTAATGTGCCTGCTTCCACCACGTCCCCTGGCAGTGTGCTACAGGCACTCACCACTCTCTGTGTGAAAAACTTCCCCCGCACATCTCCCTTCAACGTTCCCCCTCTCAGCATGAACTTGTGTCCCCTTGTAATTGACACTTCCACCCTGGGAAAAAGCCTCTGACTATCCATAGTCTGTGCCTCTCATAATTTTGTAGAGTGCTGTCAGGTCTCTCCTCAGCCTCCGTTATACAATGACTGAGCTGGTTCCTGTTCTCAGATGTGGCCCTTTATACCCAATGTTCCTGTGGACAACATTATTTCCAAGTTGGGATACCCTCGCAGTTAACAACAGCCAGGTTTGAGAAACTATCAGTAAGGAACTGGATAGATAGTTGAAAAGGGAGGAAATTGCAGGGAAAGAGGCAGTGTCAGAAATGCAAAGAATTATGGGAGGACCAAGAGGGTGCAGGCAATAAAGCAGAGGATGGCAGAATATAGAAACTGAGAGGAGTAGGCCATTCGGCCCTTTGAACCTGCTCCACCGTTCAATGTGATCATGGCTGGTCCTCTATCTCAATGCCATATTCCTGCTTTGAGACAGATTTGTGAAGTCCAAGCTCAGTGGTGGACAACCCAACCAGTCAGCCATTTCCTTTCACCTCATTTAGTTGACTCCTCATCAGCTGCACCTGGGTCAGGATGGTCAAATGTCGTACGCCCCACCCCCACTGCCAGGGAGAATGGAACGTTTGGAGCTCAGCCTAAACCCTCCATTCACAAAGCGGAACCAGCGAATCACAGACATTGTTGAGATTGAAGAATTCTGGCCCTTAAGTCTGAGGATCCTATCTCTCTGTTTGGGAAGGGAAAGGACAGCGTGGCTGGATATTCTATTGATGATTCAATCAACTATAAGTCAGTAGCAGTCAGTTCCTGTTAGCCTGTCTTGGTAAGGTCATTAACCTTCTTTCTGTGTGTGAGATATTAGACTAGACATTGGTGCACAGACCACCTATTGCTACTCCCTCTAAGGTGTCCAGGTTTTTGGGTCCTGCGGCAAATTGTAGGAAAGGCAATGGCCTAGTGGTACTATCGCTAGACTATTAAATCCAGAAGTTCAGCTAATGTTCTGAGCACCTTGGTTCAAATCCCACCATGGCAGATGGTAAAATTTGAATTCGATAAAAAAAATCTGGAATTAAGAATCTACCAAGATCTGCACTCCGAATGACACCTCCAAAGGTAATCTTCAGAGTGTGCAAAATAAGCTGTCAGCGCAAGGGTGGCATGGTTGTTAGCAGCACTGCTGCCTCACAGCACCAGAGACCTGAGTTCAATTCTGGCTTTGTGTGACTGTCTGTGTGGAGTTTGCACATTCTCCTCATGTCTGGATGGGTTTCCTCCCACACTCTAAAATAGTTTTAAGGGATTGGCCATGCTAATTTGCTCCTTTGTGTCCAAAGATAGGTGGATTGGCCATGCTAAATTATCCCTTAGTGTCCAAAGATGTGTAGATTAGATAGATTGGCCATGGTAAATGCGCGGAGTTTTGAGGATAGTGCTTGGGTAAGATACACTGTCAGAGAATCGTTGCAGACTCAATGGGCTGAATAGCCTCCTTCTGCACTGTAGAGATCCTACCCTAGGTACAGAGAAAGAATCCCCTCACACAAGGGATGCAAACGTTACTTACTCCATTTCTTGGCTTCAGCTGCCCTCACTTCCTCACTTTGACCAGCAAATTCCACAGAGACCATGTTAAAATTCCGAAATTTTTCCATATCAATGTGATTGAGCAGCTCAGAGTCGGAAAAAGACCTGGGGGCGGTTGCTCTACACAGCCCAGCATGTTACGGCTGAACGTGAGAGTCAGTCATTGGGAGCGGACAGCCTGTATTTTTCCAGCACCCGTACCACGTACCCGGTTAAAACACCTCCCCATCGTTCTATCAGAACACAGATGGTGCCCCATCTGTTGAGCGTGTTACAGGACCTGCTGTTTACATCTCCGTTTGCCAGCAATGGGAATTGTATTTCTATGACGGTGTCATTTTGATAAATGGGACGGTAATCGCCCATCAGCTTCATACTGTCTGAGATCAGGCACAGTGGCGCGAGAGTTTAGCTCGGCTGCCTCACGGAGCCAGGGACCCGGGTTTGATTCTGGCCTTCGGTGACTGGGTTGGTGTTGGGGGGGTGGGCCTGGGTGGGATGCTCTGCCATCCAATCTGTGCAGACAAGATGGGCTGAATGGCCTCCTTTCGCACTGTAGGGATTCTATGGTTCTGTGGATTCGGCTTAATTCAATGCAAACGCATGCGGAGAGAGCGCATCAACAGAGCTCCTGTTCAACTAAAGTACAGGAAAAATAATGCAAATGCCAGTTTTTAATTGTGAGCACCGTGCATATAGACCCACAGGATCCTACAGCACAAAAAGACAGCATTCAGTCCACCTTGTCTGAAGATACAAAAAGGTTACAAAAAGGCACAAAGATACAGAAGTCTAAGGACATGTAACAATTGACTCAAGAACAGTTTCTTTCCTGCTGCGATCAGACTTTTGAATGGACCTACCTCATATTAAGTTGATCTATCGCTACGCCCTAGCTATGATTGTAACATTACATACCGCACCCTCTTCTTTCGTTCTCCCACAATACTCTATGAATGGTATGCTTTGTCTGTACAGCGCGCAAGAAACAATACTTTTCGTTGTATCCCAATACACACTGTGGGGATTCTATGATTCTATAATGTGACAATAATAAATCAAATCAAATCAAACTTAGAAAAGACATACAATCGATCCCATTTCCTACTCTTTCTCCATAGCCGTGATCAATATTCCTGTTTGTATATCTATCTAATTCCCATTGAATTGGTTTCCACCACATTTTCAGCGAGCGTGTTCTAGATTACAACAACTCACTGCGATAAAAAAATGGTTCTGCATCTCCCCCCCCCGGTTCTTTTGCCAATACCCACGGTGGCACAGTGGTTAGCACTGCTGCTTCTCAGTGCCGGGGACCCGGGTTCAATTCTGGTCTCGGGTCACTGTCTGTGTGGAGTCTGCACTTTCTCCCTGTGCCTGCGTGGGTTTCCTCGGGTGCTCTGCTTTCCTTTCACAGTCCAACGATGTGCAGTGTAGGTTGATTGGCCATGCTAAATTGCCCCTTAGTGTCCCAAGATGTGTAGGTTAGGGGAATTAGCAACGTAAATATTTGGGATTACGGGGATAGGGTCTGGATGGGATTGTTGTCAGCGCAGACTCAATGGGCTGAATAGCCTCCTTTTGCATTGTAGGGATTCTACGATTCTATGAATTATCTTCAATCTGTGTTGTGTGTTTATTGACCCCCCACCCCCGCGCCAATGGAAACTGTTGCCTGATTTACTCCATCGAAACCATTCCGAATTTTGAACCCGTCCCTGAAATCCCCTCTTGATCTCCTTGTACCCATTGTGTTAAGGCTCCATTAATTTTAGAGCAATGAACCTCCAGTATATTTTACTCCAAATTCGGAGAGACAGTGCGGAGAGATTTAACCGACCCATTTGCCACGGGTGCCAATCCCGTCACAGCAGCTAAATCTCACGAGAGGGCCAGAACAGGACTTATTTCTTTAGTCATTCGTAGGACATGAGTGTCGCTACCTGGCCAGCATTTAATGACCATTCCGAGTTGCCCTTAGCGGGCAACTGATCGTCAACCACATTGCCGTGGATCTGGAGTCATACGTTGGCCAGACCGGGTAAGGGCGGCAGATTTCCTGCCCTAAAGGGCATTGGTGAACTTGATGGGTTTTTCCGACAATTGAAAATGGTTTCATGGTCATCAGTAGATTCTTAATTCCAGATATTTTTTAGTGAATTCAAAATCCACCATCTGCCACGGCCGGATTCGAACCCAGGGCCCCAGAACGTTATCTGAGTTTATGGATTAATAGTCTAGCGATAATACCACTAGGCTATTGCCTCCTCATTATGGTGATGGGATCTCAGTTTGAGATCTTTCCTCCCTTCTCTCCCATCAGAGACACTGGCCCGATTTTACCATTTTGATTCTAAGTGCTAGGCGGACTTGAATCTGGGGATGTTTTAGATCCGACTTTTATACCCGTTCTCCGGCGCCTCCATTCGCACCCTGCCTGAAAGAATATCAGCAATTGTGAATCGCGCTGCACAAGCCTGTTGGTGGGGCTTAACACACCCAAAATCCTGCAGCTCCGATCAGCGCCTCCAACTGCACATGCGCAAAAAAATAGACTAATGCTCCCCGAACACTTTGCTTCTGGGCTAGATAATGCCTCCCCCTGGCCCCCACAGACATTGCTCCACCTCCATAACATTACTAACCCCCTTAACCACCCCCTCATCCCCGTCATCCAGACAATTCGTGAGTCCCTTCCCCCAACCCCCCACCAATCTCAGGCAGAGAGATCCATCCACCCTACAGATCTCAGGCAGGGTGATCCCCCTCACCCTCACCCAGGACCTTCCCGCACAAGACCCCATCTCCTCTGGACTCTGATGCCTATGTGGCACCTTCCCCTCTCTCCCCTGTCCCCAATCATTGAGGGACAGATCCACCCCCAGCCACACACTCCCCACAATCACAGCCCCCCCAATTCCCCCAGCCACATTCTCCCCACAATCACAGCCCCCCCCAATTCCCCCAGCCACATTCTCCCCACAATCACAGCCCCCCCAATTCCCCCAGCCACATTCTCCCCACAATCACAGCCCCCCCAATTCCCCCAGCCACATTCTCCCCACAATCACAGCCCCCCCAATTCCCCCAGCCACATTCTCCCCACAATCACAGCCCCCCCAATTCCCCCAGCCACATTCTCCCCACAATCACAGCCCCCCCAATTCCCCCAGCCACATTCTCCCCACAATCACAGCCCCCCCAATTCCCCCAGCCACATGCTCCCCACAATCACAGCTCCTGGTAAAGTTGAGAGGCTGCAGCAATACGATTTGCTAGGACTTTGTGCACATCCTTCAGTGGAAGTGAGCTGAGTGCACTAGGACCCAGCAGCACCACAAGGCCCGAGGTCAGTGCTGAGACCCTGGGTCCCTGCTGCAAGTTGGGCATCGGAGACCCTGTAGAGCAACAGCCCCCCACCACCCCCCCTCCCCCACACACACACTCACAGGGCCACCACTGACCCGAGACAGAAAATGGCTGCAACAAAAGGGCACCTTTGAGCAATAGAGAGCTGTTGGACGCTACGCACTTACCTCCTCACTAACCCTCACTCATGGAGTGCCCGAATCGGATTTTTATGGAGCATATCTGTTTTGCGCTGATTCCGGATTGGCCAATGCGGTGGTAAAGGACAAGTGAAGGTTAAGTTAGATGTGCCGCCCATTAATTCAATTTACACGCATTCAAATCCATTTAAATGGCCATCGCACCCTGATCGCGTCCAATCTTGGGCTTTAGTAAAGGGAGAACCAGCGCGCAGGCAGACACGGTTTGCGCTATTCACCTCGTGCCAGACTTTACCAAGTTTTTGTGCCCAAAAACGAGCGCAACGTGACGGTAAAATCAGGCCCATCATCAACTTCAAGCCCAGAAAGGGCATGATCCTGATTTACATGCACTGAAATATAATTATATGGACTTACGCCATCGTGTCTGGTCCCCTGGATCGCACGCTCACCCCCCACCTCACCCCTGCTCCCCCCTCCCCCACCCCACCTCACACACACACACACACACACACACACACCACCCTCGGCAACTTGACATCACGCTGTCGCAATTCCCTACTGGTTTTCGATAACGCTAACCAGTCAGGATGACCGCTGTGGTGGCTGGACATTTGAAATTTAAGAATTGGGCACTCTAAATTAAGCTACAGTCGGCAAATAGCTTGCAAAAAATTGGACCTGGCCAAAGCTCGAATAGCCATGATGTGGAGATGCCGGCTTTGAACTGGGGCGAACACAGTAAGAAGTCTCACAACGCCAGGTTGAAGTCCAACAGGTTTATTTGGTAGCACAAGCCACTAGCTTTCGGAGCACTGCTCCTTCGTCAGGTGAGTGGGATTTGAAATTAGTAAGATACAACACCACGTTGGGGGTGCGGAGGTGTCCCGGGGGTTGAGGCCCAAGGCTGAGCTTTATCCCCGGTGCTGCCCCCCTGTGGGGGCACCAAGGTGAAAGCTGCAGTGGGAACTCAAGGGGGGAGTTGAGTTTCAACTTGTGGGGGTTCCCTTATGTGTGTTGGTGGGGTGGGGGAATAGGGGTGTGTGCTGACCACAGCATGCATGGGGGGAGAGCACCACCTCCCCCCCACTCCCCGCCCCATCGATATCTCTGTGGTGGGGCCTGGGGGGGGATATTCTGAAGCTTGTGGAGCCGGCCTTGCTAGCTCTGTCAGGCCCCCCTTCCCACCCTGAGCGATTGTACAACCTCCGACGCCCCAACCCCCCCACCCCCAACACCCCCCTTCCCCACCCCCTGCCCGTTTTGTTTTTTGACAGAGTGGTGTCAGAAGGTTTGGTGAGAAAATCTCGCTGTGTCCCTGGGCAGAGAGACGTGAGTTTTTCAGTCGGATCAGGCACTTTGCCGTTTTCCATGTTGACAGATCCCGAACCGTCAACGCCTGAAGACACAACCGTGTGTAACACGGCGAACCAGCATCAATCTGTACAAATAACCAGGCGTTAGTGAGGAAGCGTATTGACATTCTCTGAAACATACCATTAGCAGCAGAGGATGAGAAAGAATCTACAACCCATTGACCTCACTTCACAATTTGAATATCGCCTTGACAGGGGAGTGGAAAATATATTAGCTCACCGAGCTACCCAGATGTACAAAAGCATGAGATTTTTAATTAGCCTTATCTTGTCACCGGGCTGTCGTTTTAAATTTCTAAATGTGCAGTGACAGTAACGTGTAATACAAGAGCTTTAAACTCAGGCTCCATCACAGAGGAAAAATAAATGACCTTTCCTTCATTAGTGCAGAAGAAACTGAGCGGTCTATATAAAACCCTACGGTGCAGAAAGAGGCCCTTCAGCCCATCGAGTCTGCGCCAAACACAATCCCACCCAGGTCCTATCCCCATATAATACCCACTAATCTACGCATCCCTAGACACTAAGGGGCAATTTCTTAGCATGGCCAATCAACCTAACCCGCACATCTTTGGGCTGTGGGAGGAAACCGGAGCACCCGGAGGGAACCCACACAGACACAAGGAGAATGTGCAAACTCCACACAGACAGTGACCCAAGCCAGGGATCAAACCCAGGACCCTGGAGCTGTGAAGCAGCAGTGCTAACCACTGTGCTACCGTGCCTGATGCTTGAATCAGGCTCGGGTGTTGGAAAATTGGGAAGGATATAGATGGGTTAGCTCAGAAGAAATTTTTCCAGTTAGTAGCAGGGTCAATAACTAGGGGTTACAACAAAGATTTAAGATTGGGACAGGCCATTTAGAGGGTTTTCACGCAGAAGGTGATGGGAATCTGGAGCTCACTGCCTGAAAGGATGGTAGAGGTAGTGTAATAAGGGCAGCACGGAGGCACTGCTGCCTCACAGTGCCACTGACCCAGGTTCGATTCCTGGCTTGGGTTACTGTCTGTGTGGACTCTGCACATTCTCCCCGTATAGAGATGGCAGGTGGAGTTTAATCCAGACAAATGTGAGGTAATGTATTTTGGAAGGTCTACTATGGATAGGAAACGTACAGTAAATGGCAGAACTGTTCAGAGTATTGATAGGCAAAGGGATCTGGGTGTACAGGTACACAGGTCACTGGAAGTGGCAATGTAGGTGGAGAAGGTAGTTAAGAAGGCATACAACATGCTTGCATTCATAGGCTGGGGCATTGAGTTTAAAAATTGGCAAGTCATGTTGCAGCTTTATAGAACCTTAGTTAGGCCACACTTGGAATATAGTGTTCAATTCTGGTCGCCACACTACCAGAAGGATGTGGAGGCTTTGGAGAGGGTACAGAAAAGGTTTACCAGGATGTTGCCTGGTATGAAGAGCATTAGCTATGAGGAGAAGTTGGAGAAACTTGGTTTGTTCTCAATGGAGCGATGGAGGTTGATGGGAGACCTGATAGAAGTCTACAAGATTATGAGGGGCATGGACAGAATGGATAGTCAGAAGCTTTTTCCCAGAGTGGAAGAGTGAATTACTAGGGTGCATAGGTTTAAGGTGCGAGGGGCAAGTTTTAAAGGAGATGTACGCGGCAGATTTTTTTACACAGGGAGTAGTGGGTGCCTGGAACTTGTTGCCGGAGGAGGCAGTGGAAATGGATATGTTAATGACTTTTAAGATCCACCTTGACAAATGCATGAATAGGATGGGAATAGAGGGATATGGTCCCCAGAAGGGTAAGGGGTTTTAGTTAAGTCAGGCAGCATGGTCGGTGCAGGCTCGGAGGGCCGAAGGGCCTGTTCCTGTGCTGTAATTTTCTTTGTTCTTTGTGTCTGCGTGGGTTTCCTCCGGGTGCTCTGGTTTCCTCCTACACTTCGACAATGTGCCGGTTAGGTGGTTTTGCCAAGCTACATTGCCCCTGAGTGTCAGGGGGACTAGCTAGGGTAAATGAGGGGTTATGGGGATCGGGCCTGGGTGGGATTGTGGTCAGTGTGGACTCGATGGGCTGAATGGCCTCCTTCGGCACTGCAGTGATTCTATCATTTTAAATAAATGCTTGTTTCCCATCACCAAACACCTCTTTATTGTGCACCAAGGAAGACAGTGGCTCGCAGGAAGGTAGTTCAACACCTCGAGAGCTACAACACTGGTCTGGGTGAAGTAACAGGTTTCAAAGGCCCCCCTGAACACTTCCTGCTGGGCAAGCGTCTGCCTGCTCAATAAGGGAGCTCAAACCCCACAAAGCGCACAGGGAGATCGATCAACAATCCCCTGTGACCTTTGTGGCCATTATAACACTCGCAGCAAGAGTGGCAAGGTAGCACAGTGCTGCCCCAGCACACAGCACTGCTGTCTCGCCATGCCAGGGACCCGGGTTCAATTCCCAGCTTGGGTCACTGCCTCTGTGGAGTCTGCATGTTCTCCCCGTGTCTGCATGGGTTTCCTCGGGGTTCTCCAGTTTCCTCCTGCAGTCTGAAAGAGGTGCTGGTTAGGATGCACTGGCATTGCTAAATTCCCCCTCAGTGTAACCCAAACAGGCGCCAGAGTGTGGCAATTAGGGGACTGTCACAGTAACTTCATTGCAGTGTTAATGTAAGCCTACTTGTGACACTGATAAATACATTTAAAATTAGAAAAGCTGGCACAAGTACGGTGGGCCAAATGGACTTTGTATGTTCTGTATGATTGTATGAATGGTGATAACTGGTGCTCGAGGGAGCGAAATAATTCTCAGCATCCAGCTGTGAAAAACACTTGATCTTTGGATCCGAATAATTAAGAGATCCGCTGATCCCATAATATCAGTGCAAGCGAAGAGTGAACTTTGGGTGTATTGTTCCCTATGGTTTGATAATGTATTATTTAATTGGCCTGACATTGATGCTAATTGACTAAACATTGCAAAAGTGCCGAATTGAAATTGATTGGAGATTGAAAAACTGCCCTCGGTAATTGACAGGCATCTGTGAGCTGCCAAAGAACAATGTTTAAAAGTACTTAAGGTTCCTGACTCATCTGTTGTTTCAATATCTTGACAATTATTTAGCTCTTGAATCTATGTCCGTTGTTATGGAGATGTCAGCCTGGTCGATTTCCTGCTGCATTCGATGTTGAGTTGAAGTGTGTTTCGTAATAATTTCTCGCTAAAAATTGACATTGATATTGCTTTCCCTAATGCCTCTCTAAACAGTGAAATAAATACAGACAGCGCTATTGTTTACGCTGCTAGTATGATCGACAGAGAGTGTTGAGTTAAATCGAAGATAGACAAAGCAAGCGTGAAAAATGTTAGCAACAGTGCAGATTGAAACGATGCTTCAGTTGTAACTGGCAAAGCTTTTTGTGGGCAAGGACCTCACTACCCTCTTGCTCGAATGTTCTTCAGGTCTTCCAATGGCGGGCACCATTACCCAGTGGTGAGTTGCAGCGATTATGACTTTCCACTTACCCCTTGACATTTGCCACCGCAGTGCACAGCAAGCAAAGCCTGAATTTTCAGATGGGTTACGAGCAGGGCAGCGTCCGATGCTGTGAGCTCTGACGTACACCATCCTCACCAGAGTCAGCCTCATTATACCACTAGCTCCAGGATGGTGACAGTTCGCACGTTAGGGTTTAGCAGTATTGTGTTGCTGTTGTATTTCTGCGGTCGCTATCCTTATTTGCAGCAGTTCCGATTCACCCATCAACTTCCTGACCTGCACTGGCACCTAGAATCATAGAACCCTACAGTGCAGAAAGAGGCCCTTCGGCCCATCGAGTCTGCACCGACCACAATCCCACCCAGGCCCTACCCCCATATCCCTACATATTTACCCACTAATCCCTCTAACCTACACATCTCAGGGCGCTAAGGGACAATTTCTTAGCAAAGCCAATCAGCCTTCTTTGGACTGAGGGAGGAAACCGGAGCACTCGGAGGAAACCCATGCAGACACGAGGAGAATGTGCAAACTCCACACAGACAGTGTCCTGAACCGGGAATCGAACCCAGGTCCCTGGAGCTGTGAAGCAGCAGTGCTAACCACTGTGCTACCGTGCCGCCCCATGACAAAATTTCCAGAGTTCAGCAACCCCTCAAATTTAGAACGTGGGAGAGTAGCATGCTGGCACAGTGGTTAGCACTGATGCCTCACAGCACCAGGGACCCGGGTTCGATTCCCAGCTTGGGTCACTGTCTGTGTGGACTTTGCACATTCTCCCCGTGTCTGCGTGGATTTCCTACGGATTCGCCAGTTTCCTCCCACAGTCTGAAAGATGTGCAGGGTGGGTGTGTTGGCCTTGTCAAATTCTCCCTCAGTGTACCCAAACAGGTGCCGGAGTGTGGCAGCTAGGGGATTTTCACAGTACCTACATTGCAATGTTAATATAACTTACTTGTGAATTAACAAATAGACAACTTAACTGAGGTTTTGCTACTTTCAGAACTCTCCTCCCTACCTGTATAATATCCTCCTTTAGTGCTCCTCTAATTCTGGTCTCCAATTCTATCACTCCACCATTAGCAGCTGTGCAGTTTCTTTGTAACCACATCCATAGTCTTGCCTAACAGCACACAGTATGGTGAGCAGTCAACAGACACACAATCAAACACCAAACAGTTGTAAAGTGAAAGGACCTTATTTTAAATGAAATCATCCTAAATAACAACAAGTAGTCACTTCTTGGACTCTGAGTGCCGGCTTTTAATGACAGAAGTAGCCTTTGAGATATTGATGATGGCATCAAAATCAATGGATTTAAGGTTTTGTTTCCACGTGATGATATGGATGATCCGTGTCACCGTCCCTTATAGTTAGTGTCCATGTAATATCCAGGTCTCCTCACTATCACACATTTAGGTGTCCCAACCTATCCTGGTCCCTCCTCGCCAAACCTATAGTTCAGAAAGCCCTCCAATGCTCCTACTTTCTCAGAAAGCTAAGGAAATTCAGCATGTCTGCTGTGACTCTCACCAACTTTTACCAATACACCATAGAAAGCATCCTATCCCGATGTATCACAGTTTGGTGTGGCTCCTGCTCTGACCAAGACAACAAGGAACCACAAACGGTCATGAATGAAGCCCAGTCCATCATGCAAACCCATCCATTGACTATATCTACACTTCCGCTGCCTTGGAAAAGCAGCCAGCATAACCAAGGACCTCACACACCTCAGACATACTCTCTTTCACCTTCTTCAGTCAGGAAAAAGATATAAATGCCTGAGATCACATACCAACTGACTCAGGCACAGTTTCTTCCCTGCTACCATCAGACCTTTGAATGGACCTACCTTACATTATGTAGATCCTTCTCTACAACCTAGCTAGTCTGTACTCTCTCCTTCTCCCCCATGTACTCTATGAACGGCATGCTTTGTCAGTACGGTGCTCAAGAAACAATACTTTTGACTGTATCCCAATACATGTGACGATACTAAGTCAAATCAAACATTTAGGGTGGATATTTACCATCCCGCCTGCCATGGGAATCGTAGTGGGCGGGACATGGACCATGCAATGGTTCACTGATCTTGGGTAGTATTTTCCTGTTTTGGGGAGGCTGGAAAATCCCATCCCTAGTGTTCCACTTTGCGTTTTCATCCAACAGATAAGCGTTGACACTGAGTGACCCCTTGATCTCTTTTGGTCCTGATGGGGATGATGTGAGCTTGTGGTCACGATTTGGCCATTTGATGGAAATCCGTTCTCCGAATTCAAATCATGTTCCCCTTGCATCTGTTCGCTTGTTGAAGTTTGCTTTGTGATTTTTTTTGCTCTGACGGACTGGTTGGATAACGGAGACAGCTTCAGAATGATCAATGCATTCGGGTGAGTAACAGCCAGTTAATCATCTGTCTGGTGTCTTTCTGGTCGGACAGAGTGGGATGGATGGATCTGTGTGTGCCAAGGAGGATATGAATGCGTTGTTCAAAAATTTTCCCCTCTGGTATGTTTGCTCCCAGACTGTCCTTTATCAATCCGTTGAATTGTTCAAATCCGCCACTGGATGTGATGTCAGCTGGCGATGATTTCTGTAACTCTGTGAACTGCTTGAAACAAAACATGTTCCATTGTCTGTAATGATAGTCCCCGGCGAACCCCATTTTGTAAATAACTTGACAAAACTGTCAGTGACTCAACTGGTGGCTTATGGAACTTGTTGCTGTGATTTCGGCCTTTGCTACGTGGCTCATGTAAAGCAAGTAGGAAATGTTGACTGCTAATGGCAGCTTCTGCTTGTTGCCATGGTTTTATTGGCCATGGGGTGGGTTGTAGAGGTGCAGGATACACTTGAATACATTTTTCAAGCTATGTATTTTCTAATGAACTCTTCAGCAATCTATTGCTGGTCACCCCTCTGCTTCAGGAAATTATTGTTTCACCTAAACAACACCCAGATGTCCTTCATAGGCAAGATCATAGAATCCCAACAGTGAAGAAGGAGGCCATTCAGCCCATTGAGCCTGCACCAACAGCAATTCCACTCAGGCCCTATCCCCATAACAAGACATATTTCATAGAATCATAGAATTCTACAGTACAGAAGCAGGCCATTCAGCCCATCGAGTCTGCACTGACCACAATCCCTACTAGGCCCTATCTCCATGCATTTACCCTAGCTTGTTCCTCTGACAACTTAGCATGGCCAATCCACCTTACGCGCACTCCTTTGGACTGTGGGAGAAACCCAGAGGAAATTCACGCAGACACAAGGAGAAAGTGCAAACTCTACACAGTCACCCGAGGCTGGGATTGAACCCAGGTGCCTGGCACCGTGAGGCAGCCGTGCTAACCACTGCGCCACCCATTCAATACATGTTCCTGTATAACTGGTTTAAGAATCATAGAAGCCTACAGTGCAGAAAGAGGCCCTTTGGCCCATTGAGTCTGCACTGAACACAATCCCACTGAGGCCCTACCCCCATATATCATACCCACTGATCCCTCTATCCTTCGCATCCCTGGACACTAAGGGGCAATTTCTTAGCATGGCCAATCAACCCAAACTGCACATCTTTGGACTGTGGGAGGAAACCGGAGCACCCGGAGGAAACCCACACAGACATGAGGAGAATGTGCAAACTCCACACAGACAGTGACCCGAGCGGGGAATTGAACCCAGGACCCTGGAGCTGTGAAGCAGCAGTGCTAACCCACTGTGCCACCGTGCCACCCAACTGCCGGGATAACTGCTCGTGTTCCATGTGTGATACTGTTGGGAAAAAGCACAAGTTCACTGGTACAGGATCAGTTCTTCCTCTGTTTTGTGAGGCCATCCAGTTTTGGAGTGTGTTCTATCTCGTTGATTCTGTCTCCAACTTCTCGCACACAAGATACCTGGTTGTGTGTGAGATCACTGTGATCAATAGTCTTCAATGTCACAGGTTGCTTTATTTTCAGTAGCACTGTTAGTGATAGTAGTGGAGCTAAATAGGTGAGGAACTCAGTCACACAAATCTGCAAGATACTCAACACTGAAGCTGAACTGATGAAGAAGATCTGACCATCTGTAAACGTTGGGATCTTAACATGGCTAACAATGTTGTCGGTGATCTATTGGAGTGTGAATTTTGTAGCATAGAGATACATGCGCCACTAGCGTGGATCCAGGCCTGTTCTTCCTACTCTCCAACAGAGCATTCAAGTGTGAAATATAAGCAATTGATCATTCAGTTCCTTCAACGCACAATGAGAGTGCAGCTCCAATCGCATTTTCTAATGCAACTTTGTGACTTACATTTCCCCATGTGCATTGAAATGCTTGAGGATTGTAAGAAACGCTATCTTATCCTGACCTGCGCAGGTAACAGCTTAGTGGTATTATTGCGAGACTATTAACCCAGAGTCTCAGCTAATGTTCCAGGGACCCGGATTCGAATCCTGTCATGGCAGGTGGTGGAATTTGAATTCAACAAAAAAATCTGGAATTAAAAATCTGCTGATGATCATGAAACCATTATTGACTATCAGGAAATCCCATCTGGTTCGCTAATGTCCTTTAGGGAAGGAAATCCGCCTCCTTTCCTGGTCTGGTCTACATGTGACTCCAGATCCACTGCAATGTGATTAACTCTCAACTGCCCTCCAAGGGCAACTGAGGATGGGCAATAAATTCTGACCAGCTAGCGATGCCAGTGTCCCATGAATGAATTAACAAGAAAACCACTACCTCAAAATTTTAACATAATTTTTGACTTTCAAGTGTTTCTGTTACAATTTGGTGTCAGTACTTCTAGTCTGGAATGAATTGGGTATCAAATTTGATAGCGCACTCAGAGCTAATCACACGTACTCAAAGCTATATCCATACACATTCACATGTTCGGTGCTCTCAAAACTATCCTGTGTGCTCAAGGCTGTCCAATATGCTCAGCAACCTGCATTGAAAAATAGGAGAAGATTACTTACTGAATAATATATGATTTATTTAGTTTTTCATTTAGTCCAAAAAACATTTTCCTCTATACAGTACATGCCAGAAAGTACCACGTGAGTCCTTCATTCAACCCACACAACGCAATCAGTAAGGATAGGCAACACCACCTCCTCCATAATCACCCTCAACACTGGTGCCCCACAAGGCTGGGTTCTCAGCCCCCTTACTATACTCCTTATACACCTATGACTGCGTGGCCAAATTCCCCTCCAACTCCATTTTCAAGTTTGCCGATGACACCACCGTTTTGGGTCATAAGAACATAAGAACATAAGAAATAGGAGCAGGAGTAGGCCATCTAGCCCTTCGAGCCTGCCCCGCCATTCAATAAGATCATGGCTGATCTGTCGTGGCTCAGTTCCACATTCCCGCCCTCTCCCCATAACCCTTAATCCCCTCTCTCATCAAAAACCCATCAACCCGCGTCTTAAAAATATTTAGCGAGGCAGCCTCCACCACTTCAACGGGCAGAGAATTCCAGAGATTCACCACCCTTTGAGTGAAGAAGTTCCTCCTCAACTCTGTTCTAAACCGCCCCCCCCTTTATCTTGAGGCTGTGCCCCCTAGTCCTACTATCCTTTCTGAGCGGGAAGAGTCTCTCCACCTCTATCCTATCCATCCCATTCATCATCTTATACGTCTCAATGAGATCTCCCCTCATTCTTCTAAACTCTAACGAGTACAAGCCTAATCTATTCAGCCTGTCCTCATAGCTCAACCCCCTCAACTCCGGTATCAGCCTAGTAAACCTCCTCTGCACTCCCTCCAAGGCTAAAATATCCTTGCGTAAGTACGGCGCCCAAAACTGCACACAGTACTCCAGCTGCGGCCTCACCAATGCCCTATACAGCTGCAGCAAGACCTCCCTACTCTTATATTCAATCCCCCTCGCTATGAAGGCCAGCATCCCATTCGCCTTCCTGACCTCCTGCTGCACCTGCAAGCTGGGTTTTTGCGACTCATACACAAGGACCCCAAGGTCCCTCTGCACCGTCGCCTGCTGCAGTTTTTCGCCACGTAAGTAATAATCCTTCCTACCATTATTCCTACCAAAGTGGACCACCTCGCACTTGCCAACATTAAATTCCATTTGCCATTTCCTGGCCCATTCGCCCAGCCTATCTAGATCCTTCTGTAGACTCTCCCCACCCTCCGCACAATTTGCCTTTCCACCAATTTTGGTGTCATCAGCAAATTTCGACACCCTACACTCGGTTCCCTCCTCCAGATCATCTATATAAATGGTAAATAGCTGAGGCCCCAGCACCGACCCCTGGGGCACTCCACTAGTCACCATCCGCCAATCCGAATAGCATCCATTGACCCCCACTCTCTGCCTCCTATTTGACAACCAGTCCTCTATCCACGCTAACACCCTACCCCCAACTCCATGTCCCTCGACCTTCTGCAATAACCTCTTGTGAGGTACCTTGTCAAACGCCTTCTGAAAATCCAGAAAGACCACATCCACCGGCTCTCCTCTATCCACCGCCCTAGACACATCCTCATAGAACTCCAGTAAATTTGTCAGACACGACTTCCCTTTAAGGAAACCGTGCTGCGTCTGCTCTATCAAGCAATTCCCTTCAAGATGCCTCGCTATTTCCTCCTTGATGACGGATTCTAACATTTTACCTACAACAGACGATAAACTAACAGGCCTATAATTCCCTGACTTTTGCCTGGCACCCTTCTTAAACAACGGCGTAACATTAGCCGTTTTCCAATCTTCCGGCACTTCCCCAGAATCCAGCGACGTCTGGAAAATAACCACCAAGGCATCCACTATAACCTCCGCCATTTCTTTCAGGACCCTCGGATGCATTCCATCCGGTCCTGGGGACTTGTCCACAATCAGCCCCTCCAGTCTGTCGAGCACCACCTCTCTAGTAACAGTAACGTCATCGAGACCCTCCAGTCCTACCACCTTTTCATCTCTAACATCCGGCAAATTATTCACGTCCTCCTCCGTGAAGACCGAAACAAAAAAGTTATTCAAGACCTCAGCCATATCCCCATCCCCTACCACTAAGTCCCCCTTCTCATCCTCTAAGGGACAAACGTTCACCCTAGCCAGCCTCTTCCTTTTTATATATTTATAAAAACTCTTGCTATCCTTTTTTATATTAAGCGCTAGCCCAGCTTCATAGTTTCTCCTACCCTTCTTTATCAACAATGAGGAAACAGAGTGCAGGAATGAGATGGAGAATCTGGTGAACTGGCGCGGCGACAATAATCTCCCCCTCAATGTCAACAAAACAAAGATTGTCGTCGACTTCACAGTGGAGGGCATGCCCCTGTCTACATCAACGGGGATGATGTGGAAATGGTCGAGAGCTTCAAGTTTTTAGGTGTCCAGATCACCCACAAGTAGTCCTGGTCCCTCCACACTGACACTACAGTTAAGAAAGCCCACCAACGCCTCTGCTTTCTCAGGAGGCTAAGGAAATTCAGCAAGTCCGCTATGACTCTCACCAATTTTTACAGATGCACCATAGAAAGCATTCTTTCCAGATGTATCACAGTTTGGCCTGGCTGTGACTGTGCTGGGGCATGTGTCCCATAGAGATAGCTGAGATCTCTTTGCCTATAACCCTTGCACTGAGTTGGACAAACTGTGTCTATGTCGAGGGTGAAGGTCCATTTCCCTGTATAACCTCTTTAAATCTGAAAAGGTGGATTCAAATTCCACTGACAAGGTTGTGGATTTTCCAAATTTAACTCATCATAGAATCTATAGAATCCCTACAGTGCAAAAAGGCCTATTGAGTCTGTGCCAACTCTCTGAAAGACCTTCACACTCCCCTCCACTCTATCCCTATAATTCTCATGCATTTACCATGGTTAATCCACCTAACCTGAGGAAGCCGGAGCACCCAGAGGAAACCCATGCAGACACAGGCAGAATGTCTGTTCGGAGTCTGCACTATCACCCTAGGACGGAACTGAACCCAGGTCCCTGCCACCGTGCTGCCCTCTCCTACTGCGAGGAGGTGTTCGGAAATTTACGGAACTGAAATTTTTCTGTAAAATTGATCATGAATCAGTTTGTTGGTTAATGTGCCAAATGTACATGCAGAAATCAACTGCTGCAATGCTGCCATTCCCTGAACCTGCCTCTTTGACCTTAAGTGGCTTGATTTGATTTATTATATTAGTATCCAGTGATTAGTATTCTTGTGCACTATACAGACAAAGCATACTATTCATAGAGAAGGGAAGAAGAGAGTGCAGAACGTAGTGTTATAGTCATAGCAAAGGTGTAGAGAAAGATCAACTTAGTGTGAGGTAGGTCCACTCAAAAGTCTGATGGCAGCAGGGAAGAAGCTGTTCTTGAGTTGGTTGGCACGTGATCTCAAACTTTTGTATCTTTTTCCCGACGGAAGAAGGTGAAGAGAGCATGTCCGGGGTGCGTGGGGGCCTTATTATGCTGGCTGCTTTTCCGAGGCAGTGGGAAGTGTAGACAGAGTCAGTGGTTGGGAAGCTGGTTTGCCTGATGGACTGGGCTATATTACCTACCCTTTCTAGTTTCTTGCAGTCTTGGGCAGAGCAGGAGCCTGACCAAGCTGTGATACAACCAGAAAGAATGCTTTCTATGGTGCATCTGTAAAAGTTGGTGAGAGTCGTAGAGGACATGCCAAATTACCTTAGCCTTCTGAGAAAGGAGAGGCCTTGAGGATATATTTCATTTCATCATACCTTTGTGAAATGCCTTTGTGAAATGTTTCATGGTGCTCGAGGCGCTATCTAAATGTGAAGTATTGCTGTGACGTCACAGGCGGAATCCATAGATTTTAATCTCTCTTCAATGTTGGACTTTAATCAGGCAACACCTTGTAGGTAAAGCTGCATGGGTTTGTTTAAGTAACCTATGGTGTGGCGCCTCAGAAATCCTTTCCCCTTGTTGTCAAATCGGTGAGAAACAATTGCACCTACACCCTCCTAGTGTTTATTCCATTGATTTCAATTGAGAGAGAGAGAGAGAGATGTAAATCAGGCTGTTAACTTGTTCCAATATTATCACACAGAGCCAAGACCCATACACTGGACAGTGAGTATTCTCTTTAATTTAGACATAAAACAACAGTATACAGTTGACCAGATTTCACTAATATATTCTCCTTTCTCTGCCTATCGCAATTTCTCTTTGATTGTAGACAGTCATGACCCATGATTGCCCACAAGCGGACACGTGAGACAGAATCATAGAACAAAGGGGATGTCCATTCAGCTCACTGACGTCAGTATAGAGGCAGTCAGATTGGATTGCCCTCCTGTTCGCCCATTGCCTGTACCTGTTGATGGCTGGTTTGGCCAGGGCTCCCCTGGGACGTAGAACCACAGGGTCCCTACAGTGCGGAAGGAGGCCATTTGGCCCACTAAGCCTACACCGACAACAATCCCACTCAGGCCCTATCTCCATAACTACACGTACTTCCCCTGCTAGTCCCCCCCTGGTATTTAGGGGCAATTTAGAATGGCCAATCCACCTAATCTTTACTTCTTTGGACTGTGGGAGGAAACCGGAGCACTCAGAGGAAACCCACGCAGACCTAGACAAACATCTGAGGCTGGAATTGGACCCGGGTCTCTGATGCTGTGAGGTAGCAGTGCTAATGACTGTGCTATTTTGCAGTCAGACACTCATAGATGAATCAGGGAGGTCCCCAAGCTCTGCTTGGTAGCCATGATGTAGAGATGCCAGTATTGGATTGAGGTGGGCACAGTAAGAAGTCTCTCAACACCAGCTTTTTCTACCTTCCTGCATTTATACAATCTACCACTTCAGAGCTGCTATCAGGAGGTCTGTACATGACACCTAATACCATTTCAGATACTTTACTGTTCCTCAGTTCCACCCATAAGGTCTCCACTGGAGGCTTTCCCTTCATTATATCCTCCCTCACCATTACTCCTAATCAATAAGGCTTCTCCACCTACTTTGCCATTTTCCCTCTCCGTCCTGTAGACCTTATCACCCTTATCATTAGCGTGCAAGAAACAGTACTTTTCACTGTATGCCACCTCATATAACAATAATAAATCAAATCAAAATCTAATCATCCGATATATTCAATTCCCAGTCACATCCACCCTGCAGCCATGTCTCAATAATGGCTACTATATCATCGTATCCAATTTGAATTTCATTTATTCCTTACACTCCATATATGGAACACTCATTACATTCTAACCTATCCCTCAGCAGTGATATTTTATTCACCTGTTTATTGTCTCTTTCTTCTGGTTCAATTTATATAATTCTCATAGTTTTGCCATTACCTGCTGTACTTGAAGTCGGATTCCTGACTCTTTCTTTACTTTCTGTCCTGTTACTTGTTTTTACCACTGTACTAATTACCTCTAAGCCTGACCCCCCCACTTACTAGTTTAAAGTCCTTGTGACCATCCTATTTAGCCTCCCTGCTTGGACATTGGTCCCAGATCCGTTCAGGTGGAGCCTGTCCCAATGATACAGTTGCTTGCTGTCCCAAAACTGGTGCCAGTGTTGCACGAAAAAGAACCCCTCTTTCTGCATCGTGCCTTGAGCCACATGTTTACTTCCCTCATTTTCTTATCTCTATGTAAATAAAGTTGAAAGAGTGCAGAGAAGGTTCACGAGGATGTTGCTGGGCCTTGAGAAGCTGAGTTACAGAGAGAGAGATTGAATAGGTTAGGACTTTATTCCCTGGAGTGGAGAAGGATGAGGGGAGATTTGATAGAGGTGTTTAAGATTTTGATGGGTATAGATAGAGTGAATACAAGCAGGCTTTTTCCACCGAGGCTAGGGAAGGGAAAAAAAACCAGACGGCATGGGTTAAGGGTGAAAGGAGAAAAGTTTAAATGGAATATTAGGGGGGGGGTGCGGTTTCACGCAGAGAGTGGTGGGAGTGTGGAATGAGCTGCCGGATAAATGCGGGGTCACTTTTAACATTTAAGAAAAACTTGGACGGGTTCATGGATGAGAGGGGTGTGGAGGGATATGGTTCAAGTGCAGGTCAGTGGGACTAGGCAAAAAATGGTTCGGCAACAGACAAGAAGGGCCAAAAGGCCTGTTTCTGAGCTGTAATTTTCTATGGTTCTATGCCAGTTTGCACATGGCTCAGGTAATAATCTAAGATTAAAATCTTTGAGGTCCTGTTCTTTAATTTTGTTCCTAATTCCTGCTATTCCCCCAAAAGGACCTCTCGTCTACTCTTGCCTACATTGTTGGTCCCAACACGGACCATAACAATGGGATGCTCGCCATCCCTCTCCAATATCCTTTCAAGCTGCTTCGAGATGCCCTCACCCTGGCACTGGAGAGAATACAAAGTGACGATGGCTACTGTGGGTTCTGTGCCCCTTCCTGTTTTTAAGTAGGTGCACTGCCAACCCATGTCCCACGGGCTGCACTGTGTCATTCATTCGTCTCCAGTAATTCTCCTCGTCACCTCGGGAAACACACAATTTTGCTTTCACATTTCTGCCTGTTTTGTTAACTGCGTGGCCTTTGATAAATCCTCTCGTGAGCAGAAGATCTGATAACATCACCTCTCTGACACCTACAATGATATGATCCTGAATTAGTTCTCTTTCAGGGCACCACTTCCAGCTCAGTGATATTAATCATTAATGAAAGTATCAACGTTGTCTCCCAGTGTAGGATGTTCAAAACTTCCCCAGAATTATGATTTATGAGTTTGCACTTTAGAACAGCTATAGAATAGGAAAAATGGTCAGGGAACAGCAGCCTGAGTGTGAATCATACCCCGAGAGACATTAACATTTAAACAATAGCCTGAGACTGACTTCAAGTCTGGTCTCTCCAGAAGCCTCCACAGTGGAGACAACTCCAGATCTGGTGCGAGGATAGTCCACATACCCCATTGATGCCTCCATCCCAACAAAGACCCAGTAACAGACAGTCCCATCAACACAGCTTACCCACAACATCAGGGCAATAGGCCAAATGACCAACACCTAATCAGGTCATCCCGAAAGCAGTTATCACATAATACAAGGCAAAACCAAGTCAAGATTGGACTCACAGATGAGCCACCCGAGCAGCGATAATATGGGTGGAAGAACACGAGAATTTGGTTTTGTTTTTGTTCTTAAGGAAGGAATGCAGTCCAGTTCCAGCACTCCAGGAAGATTCAAGCTTGGCCACCCAAGTGCATCAAGATCAAGTCTTAGAGACATGGAGCCGATATCAGCAATGGAAACCTTACCAAGGAAACAACTGACCTGGAACACAACCGAGGGCTTCAATGTTGTCCAGGATACGGTACCTCCAACCAGCAAAGCCAAAAGGGAACTGAAACTGCATTTTGAAAGCACCTGTCCAGATCACAGTGGTGACCATAGATCCTGGTGCCCCAATCTAGTCAGTCCGGAGAGTTATTTTCCTTTTATAAGGGGGTGGCCACGCTGGCACAGTGCTTAGCACTGCTGCCTCACAGCGCCAGTAACCCAGGTTCGATTCCCAGCTCGGGTCACTGTCTGTGTGAAGTTTGCACGTTCTCCCTGTGTCTGTGTGGCTTTCCTCCGGGTGCTCCGGTTTCCTCCCACAGTCTGAAGGATGTGCTGGCTAGGTGCATTGGCCAAGCTAAATTCTCCCTCAGTGTGCCCGAACAGGCGCCGGAGTGTGGCGACTCGGGGATTTTCACAGTCACTTCATTGCAGCGTTAACGTAAGCCTACTTGCGGCACTAACAAATAAACTGTAAAGTTTAAGCAACACCCCTCAGATTTCTGAGTGGATCTTTCCAGCAAAACCTTACCTCAACCGCACACCGATTCTGCCACATCTTGGCTTCATCCAAGCCTTCCACGTGGTCAAAGTGGTCTGGTGTGGGTGAGATTTTCTTTGCGGCTTCCCTTCACTCTAACCTTTCCCTGAGCTGTGTTGACATTTTTGCCAGGCTGCCCTTGTCGTGCAGTTTCTCCTGCAGCTTGTTCCAGTCACTGGGCTCTAGACTTCGATGCTTTCTCCATCGTCTCTTCCTCCGTCTTCACCTGTTATCGTCAGTAGATGATGGCGCTGTCCTTGTTGGTAAACTTTTTACTTTTTAATCGTACGTCCTGCCTACCTCTGTACAGAACAGGCTTAGCATGAGGCTTGACCCAGAACTATCTCTCAGCGTGCTCTGTTACCATGGGATCTTACATCAGTGATGGTGAAGGGTGAGGGAGAATGTTGTGACAGTTCCATCTTTGCAGTCATCGTCCTCAGGGATGGTGTTTAAGTTGGCTTTGAAACTGTGGGAAGGCTGTGTCTTCTTGAACTTACTGCAAGGACCTGCAGTGGAGATAAAAAGGGGATTTGCTGATGGTGACGCACAATGTTTCAGTGCTTACTCCTGTACATCCGTTTGTCAATGCCCGACTGGAGGCATCTTTACTGGATTGCTGAGAGACACTGGTCTCTCTCCAGGCTCTGACCTGGTCCTCCCCAGCAGGTTCTGAGATCCTCTCCTCATCTTTGGCCAGCATTCTTATATGAGGAGTATCTCCTGCACTCCTCCTGCTTATTGTCAGTGGTATTCTCCCGGAGATTGTCATCCCAATGGATGGATGAGCACTTTACAAATATGTGATAGTTCCTGAGCCCTCTGCAGTAATCATAGAATCCCCGCAGTGCAGAAAGAGGCCATTCAGCCCATCCAGTCTGCACTGACAATAATTCCACCCAGGCCCCATCCCCGCAGTCCCACATATTTACCCCGCTAAGCCCTCTAACCTATGCATCCAGCGACACTAAGGGGCAATTTAGCATGGCCAGTGCACCTAACCCGCACACCTTTGGACTGTGGGAGGAAACCGGAGCAGCCGGTGGAAACTCACGCAGACGCGGGAAGGACGTACAGACTCCACACAGGCAGTGACCCGAGCCAGGATTCGAACCCAGGTTCCTGGAGCTGTGAGGTAGCAGCGCTAACCACTGTGCCACCGTGCCACCTCCAGTTTGACACCCACACTTACCACTGCCACTGGAACCACAGCGCAAAGTGGCAGCCACGCATTCAGTCGATGTAGTGAGTGTGCAACTCAAATTCCTGTCTGACGTCTCTCTGCAGCCACACACTTGCACTGCTTGATGCCCTCGTGTGTTGGTCCTTTAGAGGATGAGAAAGGGGACCTAGTGGTAGGGGATGAGGATATGGCTAAGGTATTGAATAACTTTTTTGTTTCGGTCTTCACGGAGGAGGACGTGAATAATTTGCCGGGTGTTAGCGATGGAAAGGTGGTAGGACTGGAGGGTCTTAATGACATTACTGTTACTAGAGAGGCGGTGCTCGACAGACTGGAGGGGCTGATTGTGGACAAGTCCCCAGGACCGGATGGAATGCATCCGAGGGTTCTGAAAGAAATGGCGGAGGTTATAGTGGATGCCTTGGTGGTTATTTTCCAAACGTCGCTGGATTCCGGGGAAGTGCCGGAAGATTGGAAAACGGCTAATGTTACGCCGTTGTTTAAGAAGGGTGCCAGGCAAAAGGCGGGGAATTATAGGCCGGTTAGTTTAACATCTGTGGTAGGTAAAATGTTAGAATCTGTCATTAAGGAGGAAATTGTGAGGCATCTTGAAGGGATTTGCTTGATAGAGCAGACGCAGCACGGTTTCATTAAAGGGAAGTCGTGTCTGACAAATTTACTGGAGTTCTATGAGGATGTGTCTAGGGCGGTGGATAGAGGAGAGCCGGTGGATGTGGTCTTTCTAGATTTTCAGAAGGCGTTTGACAAAGTACCTCACAAGAGGTTATTGCAGAAGGTCGAGGGACATGGAGTTGGGGGTAAGGTGTGAGCGTGGATAGAGGATTGGTTGTCAAATAGGAGGCAGAGAGTGGGGGTCAACGGGTGCTATTCGGATTGGCGGATGGTGACTAGTGGAGTGCCCCAGGGGTCGGTGCTGGGGCCTCAGCTTTTTACCATTTATATAGATGATCTGGAGGAGGGAACCGAGTGTAGGGTGTCGAAATTTGCTGATGACACCAAGACTGGGGGAACGGCAAATTGTGCGGAGGGTGTGGAGAGTCTGCAGAAGGATCCAGATAGGCTGGGCGAATGGGCCAGGAAATGGCAAATGGAATTTAATGTTGGCAAGTGTGAGGTGGTCCACTTTGGTAGGAAGAATGGTAGGAAGGACTATTACTTACGGGGCGAAAAACTGCAGCAGGCGACGGTGCAGAGGGACCTCGGGGTCCTTGTGCATGAGTCGCAAAAACCCAGCTTGCAGGTGCAGCAGATGGTCAGGAAGGCGAATGGGATGCTGGCCTTCATAGCGAGGGGGATTGAATATAAAAGTAGGGAGGTCTTGCTGCAGCTGTATAGGGCATTGGTGAGGCCGCAGCTGGAGTACTGTGTACAGTTTTGGGCGCCGCACCTGTGCAAAGATATTTTGGCCTTGGAGGGAGTGCAGAGGAGGTTTACTAGGCTGATACTGGAGTTGAGGGGGTTGAGCTATGCGGAGAGGCTGAATAAACTGGGCTTGTACTCGTTAGAGTTTAGAAGAATGAGGGGAGATCTCATTGAGACGTATAAGATGATGAATGGGATGGATAGGATAGAGGTGGAGAGACTCTTCCTGCTCAAAAAAGACAGTAGGACTAGGGGGCACAGCCTCAAGATAAAAGGGGGGCGGTTTAGAACGGAGTTGAGGAGGAACTTCTTCACTCAAAGGGTGGTGAATCTCTGGAATTCTCTGCCCGTTGAAGTGGTGGAGGCTGCCTCACTAAATATTTTTAAGACGTGGGTTGATGGGTTTTTGATAAGAGAGGGGATTAAGGGTTATGGGGAGAGGGCTGGAATGTGGAACTGAGCAGCGACAGATCAGCCATGATCTTATTGAATGGCGGGGCAGGCTCGAGGGGCTAGATGGCCTACTCCTGCTCCTATTTCTTATGTTCTTATGTCATTTTTGATTTGTGTGCATGGTGCCTCTAACATAAGAACATAAGAAATAGGAGCAGGACTAGGCCATCTAGCCCCTCGAGCCTGCCCCGCCATTCAATAAGATCACGGCTGATCTGAAGTGGATCAGTTCCACTTTCCTGCCCTCTCCCCATAACCCTTAATTCCCCTGTCTGTCAGAAACCTATCTACCCGTATTACCTACCTAAGCATATTCAACAAGGTAGCCTCCACCACTTCAACGGGCAGAGAATTCCAGAGATTCACCACCCTTTGAGTGGAGAAGTTCCTCCTCAATTCTGATCTAAACTGCACCCCTCCCCCACTTATCTTGAGGCTGTGCCCTCTAGTCCTGCTGTCCTGCTAACCCAGCAAATCATTCAACCTCTTATTGCTCTGCACCCAGGTCCTGCCATGGGCCCTGTGGTCACTAACCACTCTGCCATTTCCGGCCACTTGGCCAGGGGGAGGGGGAGCTCCTGGGAAATGATACCCCTAACTTTGCCCAGATGGCCTGGGGCAGATCCTGCAGAGAGGCATCACTGAAACACAGGGCCACACATCTTTATCATCTCTGCAAACCTCACTGCTGAATTGTGAGTGTGCTGCTGAATTAAGGTTTTGCTGGCAGTATCCATTCAGCAATCTGACTGATGTTGCTGAAATTTTACCGTTTATTTATTAGTGTCACAAGTAGGCTTACATTAACACTGCAATGAATTTACCGTGAAAATCCCCTAGTCGCCACACTCCAGCACCTGTTCGGGTACACTGAGGAAGGATTTATCATGGCCAGTGCATCCAACCAGCGCATTTTTCAGAGAGGAAACCGGAGCGCCTGGAGGAAACCCACGCAGACACGGGGAGAATGTGTAGACTCCACACAGACGGTGAGCCAAGCTGGGAATTCAACCCGGGTCCCTGGCTCTGTGAGGCAGCAGTGCTTAACCACTGTCCCACCCTCCAGTTCTGAATCTGAGATGTTGCTGGAACAGCTGCCAGTGTAGGTCAGGAAGTAAGGAGGGTTGATGGGAGAACAGGACCTGCTGTGACTAAGGATAATGGACTGTGGGAGGAAACTGGAGCATCCGGAGGAAACCCACGCAGATATGGGGAGAATGTGCAGACTGCACGCAGACCATCACCCAAGCCGGCAATCGAACCTGCGTCCCTGGTGCTGTGAGACAGCAGTGCTAACCGCTGTGTTACTGTGCCGCACACAATATAGTTTGACAATACAGTTGGGGCCCATCATTAGAGAGCGTCAGTCAACTCTTTGTCCATTTTCAGCATTTTCCGTTGAAGCCCGAAGCACCTCTCTTCACAATTAGGGTGATTTGCCTAAAGCTGTACAGAGCTTTGCCCCCCCCACCCCGAAGCACCTGTAACACACATGGACTTGTTTCTCTGTAATATCCTGGGCTTTAAAATTCACCGGTGAGAATTGATAGCCAATGCACATTGAAAAATGTTCCGCGTGGGCGAGACGTTAAATCAGAAATGCAAAATCATTAATTCCTTCTTTCAAGTTTATTTATTAGTCAGAAATAAGGCTCACGTTTAACACTAAAATGAAGTGTCTTGAAATTCCCTTAGTCACCACACTCTGGCACCTAATCAGCACGTCTTTCAGAATGTGGGAAGAAGCCCACGCAGACACAGGGAGAACATGCAGACTCCGCAGAGACAGCGACCCAAGCCGGGAATCGAACCTGGGATTCCTGGCACTGTGAGGTAGCAGTGCGCTACGTGCTGTCCGAATGCACTCCGATTATTCTCAGCGATAGAGAACTAAGCATTTGTTTGCTACCCGAGACAGTGTTGTAAATACAACCCAATGGGTGGAGGGTGTGTTTTCTAGGCAGCCTGCAGAAGCCCTGCAGCGCGAGAGAAATCCAGCCTTCTGTTCCCCTACACAATGCACTCAGCACAATTTTCATCTAATTGCTTGAAGACGGCCACCTGCAGACAGATGACTCAGTCAAGCGTGCAAAGTTTGCTTAACATCAAGGGTTGTAGGTCACTTGGTGGTTGCAAATTCTTAGCTGCAGAGAAAGGTCAAAATCAGTAGACGGAAACGCAAGGGAAAAACCTTTCCCTTACCCAGGACTATAAATATCTGAAGCTCCGATGCTTTAATCAATTAGTGATGATATTCAGCCAGCCAGGTCATCAATAACGATCGTTCAGTGCCCCCCCTTAGATACATTCACAAATGCCAGAGGACCGGGGGTTAGATGAATCTGGGTGAAGCCGGATCAAGGTCATTCAATGCTTAAATCCACAGAAAAAAAGCTGCATATAATTTAACACTAATTAGCAATAACTCCTCTCAGTGACGAGGAGATGAAGGAAAAGTTGGGATGCCTTAGAACAGCGATATTTAAGGCTTTTGACATGTGGACAGGCAGAAGCTGCTTCCAGTTACAGGTAATCTTTTCATTCATTCATAGGATATGGGCAAGACTGGCTAGACCATCCCTAATTACCATTGGGAAGTGAGCCATCTCCTTGAACCGCTGCAGTCCATGTGGTGTAGGTGGACACTGTGTGTAAAGGTGTTGCAGGATTTTGATCCAGCGACAGTGAAGGAACGATGATGTGTTTCCAAGTCTGGATGGTGAGTGGCTTGGAGGGGAACCTCCAGCTTCCCATGCACCCGCTGCCCTTGTCCTTCGAGATTGGTTTGGAAGATGCTACCTGGTGAACTGCTGCAATGCATCTAGTAGATGGTACACACTTCTGCCACCGTTTGTCAGTGGTGGAAGGATTGAATGCTTGTGGATGTGGTGCCAATCAAGTGGGCTGCCTTGTCCTGGATGGTGTCGAGCTTCTTGAGTGTTGTTGGAGCTGCACCCATCCAGGCAAGTGGGGAGTATTCCATCACACTTGTGCCTTGTAGATGGGGGAGTCAGGAGGTGAGTTACTCAATGCAGGACTTCCAGCCTCTGCTTTGTTCCTGTAGCAACGCAATGTATATGGCCTGTCCAGTTGAGTTTCTGGTGAATGGTCACCCCCAGGATATTGATAGTGGGAGGATTTAGTGAGGGTAATGCCATTGAATGTCATGGGGCAGTAACTTGAGGACACAGGTTGGAGATACAAATGCAAAATCCTGCACGGCTGATCCCATATTTCACTCTTCCACCATAAGAGGACCAAAGCAAGCGATGGAATTGCTCTCAGCTTGGACAAGCTCCAACAACAAGGAGTCTACCCCGAGAATGACCTGCACCAAGGCCCTTGGCCAGCAGGTAAATTCAAAAGCAAATGGGTGGAAGGCAGCTCCCACCATGTGAAGTTCCTCCTCCACCTTCACCAATCATTCCAGGTCCCAGCCAGAGAAACATAGAGCTCAGGAACCCGGCTGAAATTTTGCTTTCATGGGATTTGGGTGTCATTGGTCAGAACGGCATTTATTGTCCATCCCAAGTTGCCCTTGAGAAGGTGGTGTTAGAATCATAGAATCCTACAGTGCAGAAAGAGGCCCTTCAGCCCATCGACTCTGCACCGACCACAATCCCACCCAGGACCTTCCCCCACATCCCTACACATTTACCCACTAATCCCTCTAACCTACACATCCCCAGACACTAAGGGACAATTTCTTAGCATGGCCAATCAACCTAACCAGCACATCTTTGGACTGTGAGAGGAAACAGGAGTACCCAGAGAAAACCCACACAGACACAAGGAGAATGTGCAAACTCCACACAGACAGTGACCCGAGCCGGGAATCGAACCCAGGACCCTGCAGTGGTGAAGCAGCAGTGCTAACCACTGTGCTACCGTGCCGTGGTGGTGAGCTGCTCTCTTGAAACGCTGCAGTCCACATGGTTTAGGTACACCCACAGTGTCGCTAGGTCAAAATCTTGGAATTCCCTCCTTAACAGCAGAGTGGTGATATGTTTCCAAGCCAGGATGGTGAGCGGAGGGGAACTGGCAGTGTAGCTTTGGCAGGCTCACTGTGGTGTGAATGTCAGCGTGGCGTGAGTTGATACTCCTTGGAAAGGTGATCATAGAATTCCTACAGTGCAGAAGGAGGCCATTCGGACCATCAATTCTGCACTGACCACAATCCCACTCAGACCCTATTCCCCTAACCCCTCATTTTTACCCTGCCAATCCCCCTGATGATAGGGTTAATTCATCATGGCCAATTGAGCTAACCTGCACATCTGTGGACTGTGTGAGGAAACCGGAGGAAACCCATGCAGACACGGGGAGAATGTGCAAACTCCACAGTGACCCGAGGCCAGAATTGAACCTGCGTCTCTGACGCTGTGAATCAACAGTGCTCACCACCGTGCCACTTTGTCGCCCTGTGTCATTCTTGGAGACCAGATCTTCTTGAGGGCAACACTTGCATTGGGAAAGGTCGGAGTAGCCAAGGAAGTGATGTGTTGATTCTGTCCTCCGCTGAGGTTGGAAGGATATGGATGATGAGAGAGGCAGTCGAGGTGATTGCCCCTCATGCCGTGAGCTATTACAGCTGCGTATGCCCTGTTTGTGAACACAACTCCCCACTCACCTGAAGACGGAGCCTGAGATTCCGAAAGCTTGTGCTGCCAAATAAACCTATTGGACTTTAACCTGGTGTTGTGAGACTTCTCACTATGACAAGACTTGGCAGCAGATATGGAGACAGGGGAGATGGTCTCCACTGCAGCCCTAACTCAAGCCCCCACTGCCTCGTGAATCCATGCTGAGCTGCTGCTAGGACACTGATAGACAAGGGAATTAAGGGTTATGGGGAGAAAGCGGGAAAGTGGAACTGATCCACTTCAGATCAGCCATGATCTTATTGAATGGCGGGGCAGGCTCGAAGGGCTGGATGGCCTACTCCTGCTCCTATTTCTTATGTTCTTATGTTCACTGTCACAATTCCATCCACAAACTCTGACTAAATGATCAGATTGCCTCTTTGACACTCAGTCCTCTATGAGCAGAAAGTCCCTCCAATGAAACACTGGAAAGGCAGAAACTCTTGTTTTTTCAATCTCTGCTTCTAACTCCATTCCCTAATTACCTTCTCCCTGGCAACAATAAGATTAAATTGGACAGAGTTAAAATTCTTCAAATCTGAAATAAAATGCTGGAGATACTTGGTCAGTTAGGCAGAAAAATGACTGACCTGAAACGCTAACCTGCTGACTACCTGAGACTAAATCATGATGTGGAGATGCCAGCGTTAGACTGGGGTAAACACAGTAAAAAGTCTCACAACACCAGGTTAAAGTCCAACAGGTTTATTTGGTAGCAAAAGCCACTAGCTTTCGGAGCTCTGCCCCTTCGTCAGAAGTCTCCACTCACCTGACGAAGGGTCAGGAGCCCGAAAGCTAGTGGCTTTTGCTACCAAGTAAACCTGTTGGACTTTAACCTGGCGTTGTGAGACTTCTTACTGTATCTGAGACTAAACCGGTCTATCATAGCGTTTGATCCCAGGGTGAGCTACAGACCCCATTAATACTCCATTGATGAGACCTCCCATTTATACCTCTAACATTGTGCAACGTTACCCCTGTCTCAGCTCATCTGCTGCTGAATCCTCATCCATCCCTTTGTGACCTCCAATTCTAATACACCCCCAGCTGCTCTCTTGCATCCTAGCCTCCATAGTCTTAAATTCATCCAAATCCCTGCTACCTGGATACTTTGAGCCAAGACTGATCCCCTACCACCACTGTGCTCACTGTGTCACCCAGACTCCCACTGCAAAAATGTTCTGGTTTCAAAGTTCTCATCCTTGTTTTCCAGTCTCTCCATGGTCTTGCCCCACCCTCCGTGGTACAGAGATTAGCATTGCTGCCTCACAGCGCCAGGGACCTGGGTTCAATTTGCGGCTTGGGTCATTGCCTGGGTGGAGTTTGCATGTTCTCCCTGTGTCTGTGTGGGTTTCTTCCAGGTGCTCCAGTTTCCTCCCACACTCCAAAGGTGTGCGGGTTAGGTAGATTGGTAATGCTAAGTGGCCCATTGGTGTCCAAAGATGTGTAGTTAGGAGGATTGGTCATGGTAAATTTCCAGCTGGTGTCCAAAGATGCGAAGGTGAGGAGGATTCGCCATGCTAAATTGCCCCTTAGTTTCCAAAGATGTGTATGCTAGGAGGATTAGCGGGGTAAATCTGTGGGGTTACAGGGATAGAGCACAGTGTGGGCTTGAGTAAGATGCTCTGTTGGAGAGTCAGAGCAGACTCGATGGCCCGAATGACCTCCTTTTGTGCTTTAGGGATTCTATGAGACATTAAACTGACCTGCACAATGGAACAGTGGTTAGCACTATTGCCTCACAGCGCCGGGGATCCGGATTCGATTCCCGCCTTGGGCCACTGTCTATGTGGAATCTGCACATTCTTCCCGTATCTGCGTGGATTTCCTCTGGCTGCTACGGTTTCCTCCCACAGTCCGCAAGACATGCTGGTTAGGTGCATTGGCCGTGCTAGATTCTCCCTCAGTGTATCTGAACAGGCGCTACAGTGTGGCGACTGGGGGATTTTCACAGTAACTTCATTGCAGTGTTAATATAAACCTACTTGTGACAAAAATGAAATGAACACAAAGTTTAAAGTTTATTTCCCTGGCTCTGTGAGGCAGCAGTGCTAACCATTGTGCCACCAGTCCAGTGCCTTCAAGATGTTTACAAAGGAAATTCTATGTGCTTTGTTCTTGGGGAAGCCAATGTAGGTAAATTGCTGAGATCTCATTGTCAGCACAATCTTTTATTATCAGTGTTAGCATTATTGGGTTTGACTGTGTACAATTCCACTTGCTCCTCAGTAGACAAGTTGACTGATGAGGTGGATTGACAAAGGCGCAATTATTGCTTTCCTGTCAGACAGTAAAGATTTTTTTTTTCACACTTCAGTTTATAGTTGCCATTTATTAATTCTAATAATGAACGTTAAAAACCTTGCTCCTTGTTCTCTTTCCAAGTCCTGGAGTCCGTCATCAACCCAGCAAGATAGCGGCCAATAACTGATGGCACGTATCGGACGGGTCATACCTCACGTCTGGAGTGAGCTGCAATTAAAGACAAAAGACAAAGGCTAAAGGAATACATCAAGAAAATATTGAATCCCCCGCGAACAGCTTTCTTGTACAGGCCTCACTGGTTGCAATATCCCTCATGGGGGCCAGTAACTATGGTAACTCAACCACACAAAAATGGGACTGAAATCTGAATATATTTTGAATAAAATTATTAACACAATAATAGAAACCTGATAAGCTCACAACTTACACACATTACCTGGAACCTAATTCCAATGAGTCATTATACATTTATTAGTTTGGTAGTGTTTTATTTTACTTAATTTTCTCTCTGACACAGGATAGAAAATCATAGAATTCCTACAGTACAGGAGGAGGCCATTCGAGCCTGCATCGACAACAATCTCACCCAAGCCCTAACCCCGCAACCCCGCGTATTTACCCTGCTAGTTCCCCTGACACTAAGGGGCAATTTATCACGGCCAATCAACCTAACCTGCACATCTTAAGACTGTAGGAGGAAACTGGAGCACCTGGAGGAAACCCACGCAGACACGGGGAGAATGTGCAAACTCCACACAGACAGTTACCCTCGGACGGAATTGAACCCGGGTCCCTGGCACTGTGAGGCATCAGTGCTAACCACTGTGCCACCCAAATCAACGTGGTCTATGCTGTAAAATGAAAATTCTCTACATACTGAACGGATTATTCCAATAAATGCACATTATCGTAATCTCAAGTGTTGCAGGCAATGATTAAGCATGATGAGAAAGGACATTATCGCAACCCTTTGCGCATAATCTCCTGCGTATCTTAGTGAGCAACACTTGTCTTAGTTTTCCGAATACCTTCTTCAAACTGAATCCCATACGGAACAACTCTTCCGATGATTGTTTGGCAGTTCAGTAAGTGAATTCGAGTGATTACAATTAAAATAGAGTTAATTTTCCATGCTGCTCGCATTATGAACCCATTATAAATAGATTTTTAAAAATTCTTTCATGGGATATAGGCATCGCTGGCTAGATCAGCGTTTATTGCCTATACCTAATTGCCCTTGAGAGGGAGCTGGTGAGCTGCCTTCTTGAAACACTGCTGTCCCTGAGGTGTTGGTACACCCACAGTGTTGCTTGGCTTAACTGGATAAGTGTTTTTATTTATTTTTTTGGCGCCACAAGCAGGCTGACATTAACACAACAATGAAATTACTGTGAAAATCCCCTAGTCGCCACACTCCGACGTCTGTTCTGAAGGAGAATTTAGCATGGCCAATGTACCTAACCAGCACGTCTTGTGGACTATGGGAGGAAATGAGTACCCAGAGGAAACCCACACAGATACGAGGAGAACGTGCAGCCTCTGCACAGACAATGACCCAAACCGGGAATTGAATCTGGATCCCTGGTGCTGTGAAGTAGCAGTGTTAACCCCTGTGCCGCCCACTACTCCACTGCGTCCCTTAATGTGTTCAGGGTTATGAAGGAGTTTGGTGTGATATAGAGAGAAACTGCCCTCCTGAATGTAAAGGTTAAGTGGAGGTTTAATAGAGTTTGTTTTTATTCATTCATGGGATGTGGGTGTTGCTGGCTGGACCAGCATTTATTGCCCATCCCTAATTGCCCTTGAACTGAATGACTTGCTAGGACATTTCAAAGGGAAGTTCAGAGTCAACCGCATTCCCGTGGGTCTGGAGTCACATACAGTCCGGGTAAGATTTTCTTCACCAAAGAACACTAGTGAGCCAAAGGGGTTTTTACGACAATGATTTCATGGTCATCATTAGACTTTTAACTCCAGATTTTTATTGGATTCAAATTTCACCATCTGCCATGGTGGGATTCGAACCTGGATCCCTGGCGCATTACCCCGGATTGCAATTGTCCACTGACAATTCCACTACTCCACTGTGTTCATCCAGAAAGAACTCTTCAAATGTAGACATTATAACAAAACTTACTCCAACTTATGAGTCAAGGAAAAGGTTTAATAAAGAAACTTCATGACTTGAGGCCTCAACCTGGGCTATTCCAGGCTTCCCACAATGCCCAACATCTTCTGAGTCAGCTGACCATAACATCATTCTGTCATTGGTTACATGGTTTACTGGGTCAGCTGACCCTTATAGCTTGTCACCATTGGTCACGCTACAACAGATCTAATGTTATCACCGGTTACATTCAAACACACTGCCTCCCCTCAGTATTGTAGAGGAGTTTGATGGCGAATGTATGAAGAAAATCTTTCTAGTAGCAGTGTGGTCGATAACCAGGAGCCACAGATTGAAACTAATTGACAAAAGACCCATTTTTAACAAAATGAACTGGAATGCTATCCAAAACTTGAAAGGGTCAGTGGGGGCAGACTCAACAGAGCTGTTTAAAAAGGGAATTTAACACTAACATGTCATGGGACGGGGAGAGGGCAGACGAACTGCATTAGTTGCAGAACTCACCGGTGCGATGGTACCGATCGATCTCCTCTTCCACGCTAAGGTTCTATAAATCAGCCAGTGTCATTGCTCAGAATAAAACGTTCTCGCTTGCTTTCTGTCCTTCTGGATGAGGTTTTCCTTCCTTTTCGAAGGAGAGAAGGAAGGAAGGGAAGGAGGGAGAGACGGAAGAAGGAAGAAATGGAGGGAGGGAGGGAGGGAGAGAAGGAGGGAGGGGTGTTCCTCATGCTGGCAAAATTGTGCAGCAGGACTCTACACTTTGTCAACCTGTGCTGCTGCATTGCAAAGCACCTCCAGAGCAGTATGGACAGCAGGCATATTGTTTCAGTGCAACAGTAGTCTGCTCTGTCACATTCCACGTGGAGGGACAACTTTTCTTGTCTGCATGCTGTGCGTGTGTGTGTGTGTGTGTGTGTTACACCTCATGCTGTAAATGGACAGTTCCTGTTGACCAATACCCATCTTTTAGCTTAAATGAAGGAGTAATCAGTGGTGAATAAATCCCAGCAACACCAAAGAAACAGTTTAAGAACATAAGAACATAAGAAATAGGAGCAGGAGTAGGCCATCTAGCCCTTCGAGCCTGCCCCGCCATTCAATAAGATCATGGCTGATCTGTTGTGGCTCAGTTCCACTTTCCCGCCCTCTCCCCATAACCCTTAATCCCCTCTCTTATCAAGAACCCATCAACCCGCTTCTTAAAAATATTTAGCGAGGCAGCCTCCACCACTTCAACGGGCAGAGAATTCCAGAGATTCACCACCCTTTGAGTGAAGAAGTTCCCCCTCAACTCCGTTCTAAACCGCCTCCCCTTTATCTTGAGGCTGTGCCCCCTAGTCCTACTGTCTTTTTTGAGCGGGAAGAGTCTCTCCACCTCTATCCTATCCATCCCATTCATCATCTTATACGTCTCAATGAGATCTCCCCTCATTCTTCTAATTCATTTTATTCATTCATGGGAGTTGCTGGCTGGCCAGCATTTATTGGCCATCCCTAGTTGCCCTTGAACTGAGTGGCATGTTAGGACATCCCAGAGGGCAGTTGAGAGTCAACCACGTTGCTGTGGCTCTGGAGTCACATGTAGGCCAGACCAGGTAAAGACGGCAGATTTCCTTTCCTAAAGGACATTAGTGAATCCGATGGGTTTTTCTGACAATCGACAATGGTTTCATGGTCATCAGTAGTTTCTTATAATTACCACTAAGCCATCATCTGCCCCTTCAGATGTGACTTGAAGTTTGAACTGTTCAAAGCAGAGAAGCAGGGAATTGAAATGTCACCTGGCACAGAGAATTCAGAGGAAGAGGATGATTACAACGCTGAATCTGAACAACGCATATTTGTCATTAGGAGTTTCAGTGCTGTGCTGAATGCATTATGCATGAACCCGTTTAATGGTGCAGTGCTAGATAGAGCTTGCACTTCAACAGTAAGTAGAAGATGTCAGTTGACATTTTCTACTTATGTTCTCCCTGTGTCTACATGGGTTTCCTTCCAGTGCTCCGGTTTCCTCCCACAGTCTGAAAGACATGCTGGTTAGGTGCACTGGCTGTGCTAAGTTCTCCCTCAGTGTACCCGGATAGGCGCTGCAGTGTGGCGACTAGGGGATTTTCACAGTAACTTCAATAAGTGTTAATGTAAGCCTACTTGTAACACTAATAAGTAAATAAATTTAAGCTTAACTTAAAGAATGGGGAGCTCTGGGTGAATTGCTCCTCCAGCAGGAACAGGAGGAGGAGCAGGAGGCAGAGTCACTGTGGGCAGTCCCTTTCGGAGGGCAGAGGACAGGGTGATTGACGTGGGATCTCGTGTGTCACAGACAAGGAGAATCATTCTGAACCATCAGAGGTGAGATCCCTACGCATGGAGATCATTGAGGCATTCTGGCATCTTGGGCTGCCAGTGGGGAATCCATAGGGCAATGTGTTCTTATCATAGAATCATAGAAACACTGCAGTGCAGAAGGAGGCCATTCAGCCCATCAAGTCTACACCGACAATAAGCCCTACAGCCATACACATTTACCTGACTAATCCCTCTAACGCATCCCTGGACACTATGGGCAATTTTAGCATGGCCAATCAACCTAACCCGCACATCTTTGGACTGTGGGAGGAAACCAGAGCACCCGGAGGAAACCCACGCAGACACGAGGAGAACGTGCAGACTCCACATGGACAATGACGCAAGCCGGGAATCAAAACCAGGTCCCTGGCGCCATGAGGCAGCAGTGCTAACCACTGTGCCACCATGTCGCCTGTGTATGCCCTATGACGGCTCAGGGATGTAATGGCATGAGAGAGTGACCATCCTTTTGGAGATAAGATGCTTCACCATTCTGAGTGTGGAGAAACGCTCAGTTGAAAAGGTAACTTTGAAAGTATTTGTATCCATTAACCCCACATTTGTGGGAGTGTAGATCAGTCGACCTAAAAGCCATAATTCTTCAGGATGGTATTTTTCAGAGTGAAGTGTTTCTGAAACCGTTCAAGATGGCAGCAAATGGTCAGGAAGGCTAATGGGATGCTGGCCTTCATAGCGAGGGGGATTGAATATAAAAGTAGGGAGGTCTTGCTGCAGCTGTATAGGGCATTGGTGAGGCCGCAGCTGGAGTACTGTGTGCAGTTTTGGGCGCCGTACTTACGCAAGGATATTTTGGCCTTGGAGGGAGTGCAGAGGAGGTTTACTAGGCTGATGCTGGAGTTGAGGGGGTTGAGCTATGAGGAGAGGCTGAATAAACTAGGCTTGTACTCGTTAGAGTTTAGAAGAATGAGGGGAGATCTCATTGAGGCGTATAAGATGATGAATGGGATGGATAGGATAGAGGTGGAGAGGCTCTTCCCGCTCAGAAAGGACAGTAGGACTAGGGGGCACAGCCTCAAGATAAAGGGGGGGGCGGTTTAGAACAGAGTTGAGGAGGAACTTCTTCACTCAAAGGGTGGTGAATCTCTGGAATTCTCTGCCCATTGAGGTGGTGGAGGCTGCCTCGCTAAATATTTTTAAGACGCGGGTTGATGGGTTTTTGATAAGCGAGGGGATTAAGGGTTATGGGGAGAGGGCGGGAATGTGGAACTGAGCCACGACAGATCAGCCGTGATCTTATTGAATGGCGGGGCAGGCTCAAAGGGCTGGATGGCCTACTCCTGCTCCTATTTCTTATGTTCTTATGTTCTTAAATGCAGAAGGAAAATGACAAAATCTAAGGAAATGTGTCTCCAGTCTGAATGATGCTTTCAGGGTATGGACATTTTTCAGTGAAATCTGTTTTACTGAATATAGGTTTCATTTAACTAAAAGCAGATGGTGCAATGTTTCACGTGGAGTATTGTGTGCAGTTTTGGTGTCCTTTATCTGAGGAAGAATGTCTTTGCTATAGAGGAAATGCAGCAAAGATTTTCCAGGCTGATTCCGGGGATGGCTGGTCCGTCATATGAGGAGAGACTAAGTCGGTTGGGATTATATTCATTGGAGTTTAGGGGATCTCATCGCAATTTATAAAATTCTAACAGGGTTAGACAGGGTAGATTCGAAAAGAACGTTCCCAATGGTGGGGAAGTCCAGAACTAGGGGGCATAGTTTGAGGATAAGGGATAAACCTTTTAGAACTGAGGTGAGGGGAAATTTTTTCACCTACAGGGTGGTGGATGTGTGGAATTCACCACCAAAGAAAGTAGATGAGGCCAAACCACTGTCTGATTTCTATAAGAAATTAGACATAGTTGTTGGAGCTAAAGAGTCAAGGGGTATGGGAGGAAGAGAGGAATCAGGATATTGAATTTCATGATCAGCTGTGATCAAAATGAATGGCAGAGCAGGCTCAAAGGGCCAAATGGCCTATTCCTGCCTCTAGAATCTATGGGTGGGATTTTATAGCTCGCTCAGACGAGGTCAATGGATATTTCCCTTCTCGGACCCTCACCCATGCCGATTCCATGGTGGGCGAGGTGGTAGAGTTCCGGCCTATGTTTTTGTACGTCTTAATGGAAAACTTTCAGGAATCTTTCTGATACACGTTAACGATTCCCTACGGGGTAGCACTGCAGAATTTGACATATCAATGTGACTGAGTGCAGTTTCTTCCCTGCGATTTTGGCAAAGGTTGTCAAAGGATACAGAGCTCAGGCAGACAAATGGGGCTGAGCTGCAGATCAGCAATAATCTCACTGAATGGTAGAGCAGGATTAAGGGGCTGAATGGCCTCCTGCCGTTGTTTTGTCCTTGGGGCTAATCCAAACCTTTCATTTCTCAGCAGTCTGTGTAAACTCCGTGCCCTGTAACAGAGGGCAGCTGCGGGTGCCTGCCTGTAGGATCCGTTCATTCCATTGAATAGACGAAGACAGCACTGGCATGGAGTTTAAATGGATTTCTTTTATTGAACACAACTTAAAATTAGATCATTACAAAAGCGAAAAGAGAAAAGCTAGAGAGAGGGACTGGTTTCTTCTGCCAGTCCTGTACTGATCAAAACAGAACTCAAAAACAAAGCTGATCTGAACTAAACACATAGAATTGAAACTATATGTTATTCGTTATCTGTGTTATTGAAATTGTTTGGCACATGATGTCTCTAACTTGGAGAAATAGACCTTGCAGATATTGTTTATGAAAAACTTTTATTGGCTTATGAAAAACCTGGTTTGCCAGGTTTGTACCTTTCAAAAATGCAGTCAATTTCTAATAAACCCAGCATGCCTTCTGAGTTTGAAAATATAGTCAAGTTGAAGCTGAGTTATTTAATTTTTTAAGCTGAGTATTTAAGTGTAATTGCACAGGCAGAAATATCTTAAAATGAAGTATTTGTGTAAATAAAGCAAACCATACACAGGATTAACACTGCCCTATTACTTTCTCTACTTTACTCATGCACAGTGACTCGCCTGATATTTGGGTTGGATTCCTGGCTGTGCCACTGAGTGCAAACCTTGGTTATCTGCCTTGCTCAGTGCTGGAACTCTCGATTCCTCCAGCCTTTCAAAAACAGAAGAAGGAACATATGTCAGAATTTTTGCTTTGCCAAGTGCCTTGAGGGGGTGCTTTAATAGTAACACACTGCGGGGTAAACCCTACTGTAAGCTGGCTGACTCAGAGCTTCACGTGCTGTGAGCACAATATGGAGAATCCAGGCAAGATGCCCTCGCCACCAAGGCTCAGTGCCCACCTCCGCCACCCGCAGGTTCACTCCCCGTAACGTCACTGACACTAACACCCCGCAGCTTGACAGGCTGCTGTGGCCAATTAAACATAACTGGGTCTGTTAAGATGTTTAAATGTTCCTCTGGTCACACCACTGTGTGAAAGTCAATGGCCAGAATTCTTCAGCCTCCGAGCTGTGTGTTTCGGTGGGAGTTGGCGCGTTGTTTGCTCGCGGTGGGATTCTCTGGTCCCGCCACTGTCAATGGGAATTCCCATTGACTTTACCCCACACCGGTGGGGAACCCACGGGCAGGCGCGCACTGCCACTGGGACCAGGGAATCCACTGGAGAATTGCAGTCAATATGTATGATTGACGTGTGTAGCTAAAAATACCAGCAAAAATCAAGTTACCCCATAGAATCTGTCCAGTGCAGAAGGGGGCCATTCAGCCCATTGAATTTGCACCTACTCTCTGACAGATCGTCTTACCCAGGCACACCCCACCACCCTATCCCCATAACTCCATGCATTCACAATGGCCAATGCACCTAATCTGCATATCTTTGGGCGGCGTGGTAGCACAGTGGTTAGACACTGCTGCTTCACAGCTCCAGGGACCTGGGTTCGATTCCCGGCTCGGGTCACTGTCTGTGTGGAGTTTGCACGTTCTCCTCGTGTCCGCGTGGGTTTCCTCGGGGTGCTCCGGTTTCCTCCCACAGTCCAAAGATGTGCGGGTTAGGTTGATTGGCCATGCTAAGAAATTGCCCCTTAGTGTCCCAGGATGTGTAGGTTAGAGGGATTAGTGGGTAAATGTATAGGGCTACGGGGATAGGACCTGGGTGGGATTGTGGTCGTTGCAGACTCGATGGGCCGAATGGCCTGTTTTTGCACTGTAGGGTTTCTATGTTCTATGAAACTGGAGCACCCGGAGGAAACCCACGCAGACACGGGGAGAATGTGCAGATTCTGCACAGACAGGTGATCCAAGGCTAAATCGAACCTGGGTCCCTGGCACTGTGAGGAAGCAGTGCCAACCACCTCACCGTTCTCCCAGTAATTCACCATGAATCTCAAGCATAGCAGTTTAAATTCTTTTATTTTCAGACTTTGTGGCAAAGGGGCGTGACCTTACCTGGTCTCTCAGCATGGTGAGCCAGGAGGATAGATGAGAGGCCAAAAATCAGGTTCATACCCGGTGCGAACCTGATTGCCACCTTCCTGGGCCCTTTCATACTGACAAGAACAGCTTCTTGGATGTGAGGCCTATTCACGTAGGACTGCCTGCATTTACATAGTGGCACAATGGTTAGCACTGCTGCCACACAGCACCAGGGACTCGGGTTCAATTTTGGCCTCGGGTCACTGTCTGTGTAGAGTTTGCACATTTTCCCCGTGTCTGTATGGGTTTCCTCTGGGTGCTCTGGTTCGGTGGATTAGCCATGCTACATTACAATCAGGGGGATTGGCAGGGTAAATATGGGGGAGTTACAAGGATTGGAAGGGATTATTGTTGGTGTAGTATTGATGGGCTGAATGGCCTTCTGCACTTTAGGGATTGTATGAAATTGGAAAGGAGAGTAGATGTGACAGGAAGCAAGAAACAATTGGTTGGACGCTGCCGGAGGCTGATCACAGCCGGTAAACCTCATTTCCCTTTCAGCTCCCTCTGTCTTGCTTGCTTTTGGTGCCTTTTTTTATTGATTGCTAGATTGCTTTGCTCGACTTACCACTTGAATGTCTCTCGCTGCCACAGTTAACAAGGTGGCCAAGGGGCTGAGCATGCAGCCTATTTCTTCAGCCCAACCTCAGCTGTCGGTAAAACCGTTTTGTCCAGAGGATGTGAGTGTCGCTGGTCAGATCAACATTTATTGCCCATTCATCACTGCCCTTGAGGAGGAGCTGCCTTCTTGAACTGCTGCAGTCCACGTGGTTTATGTACAGCCACAGTGCTGTTAGGGAGGGAATGGGAGAACGGCGATATATTTCTAAGTCAGATGTGGTGTGGCTTGGAGGGAACTTCTAGGTAGTGGTGTTCCCAGGTATCTGCTATCTTTGTCCTTCTAGATGGTAGTGGTCATGGGTTTGGAAGATTCTGCTTTAGGAGACTTAGAATTGAGTCACATAAAATCCCCACAGTGCAGAAAGAGGCCATTCAGATCCATCAGATCTGCGGCGACAACAATCCCATCCATGCCCTATTCAAGTAACCCTGCACATGTACCCTGCTAATCCCCTGAGGCTCGGATCATTTTTTTTTTTAGCATAGCCAATCAATCTACCCAGCACATCTTTGGACTGTGGGAGGAAACCGGAGCACCCGGAGGAAACACGTGCAGACACGGGGAGAATGTGTAAACTCCACACAGACAGTGACCCGATCCTGGAATTAAACCTGAGCATCTTGTAGACGGTACACATGGCTGCCACTCTGTGCTGGCAGTGAAGGGAGTGGATTCACAAGGTGATAGTTGGTTTGTCAATTGAACGGGCTGTTGTTTCCTGGATGGTGCTGAGCTTTTTGGGTGTTGTTGAAATTGCAGCCATCCAGGCCAGGGGAGAGGGTTATGTTTACGGCTTACATGTCGACAAAATAAATTAAGGAGTTACTATGCGTGGTTTCGTAGCAGGCTTATTGAGAGCTGTCCATTGAACAGGGACGAGATCCCATCCAAGGCAACACCTGTGACATCATAGTGATCACATGATCACCCTCTTAAAGTGACCGTGCATCAACACAACAACTCACAGGTAGAGAATATTCCATCACTCTCACAAATTTGAAGACACCACGTTGTGGCTTCAAGCAATAATGGATTAATTAACAATTTTATATATGTATATAATAAATACACAAAAAGAAGTTTGACAGAATGACAAAACATGTCTATTCTCTTCTCTCCCATTAATGTCTGTATAGGCTGTTGTATGTTTATTGATGTCTCTTTTTTACATCCACAGGTGATTTGGTCGGCCTTGTTGTCCAACAAGGGGCGTACACGTGGTGGGTCGTGCGAGGGCTGCTCTTGGATGTTGCTTTGAGAGTTGCCTAGTGCTTCACGTCGTTAGTGTACGCTTAAACTGGACCAACTGATGGGCAACACGACAGCTCAGTGACTATCACTGTTTGCTGTGCAGTTACAGGGACCCGGGTCAGATCTCCGCCTTGGGTCGGTGTCTGTGGGAGTTTGCACATTCTCCCCGTGCTTGCGTGGGTTTTCTCCAGGTGCTCCGGTTTCCCCCCACGCCCCAAAAATGTGCTCTTAGGCTGATTGGTGTTAATAAATCGTCTCTAAATTGGATCTCCCTTAATCTGTATGTGGACAAAAGTCGGAGGTAGAAGGAGGATGGGAATGAGGCACTCACTGAGTGTTAAAATGGGCAGCGCAGGCTTGTAGGCTGAAGGGCCTGTTTCCTGTGCTGTTCTTTGTTCTTTGTTCACTGGTTCCAACCGAGGTTCCTCGCCATCAGGACGTGTACCCTCGCTCCCGATTGGCTCGGCTTCCCAACTGGCCTCTCCATAGGCTCCAGCCCGATCACCTGGCCCGCAAAGAATCACCTGCTTAAAGGGGCCATGTTACCACAATCATGTTCCTGACTTATACTGCGGAAATTGTGGACCGAATTTGGGGAATCAGGAGGTGAGATACTCTCTGCAGGATTCCCAGCCTCTGGCCTGCTCTTGTGGCCCACAGTATTTATGTGGCTGGTCCAGTTCAGTTTCTGGTCAGCGGTAATTACCAGGACGTTGATAGCGGGGGATTCAGCGATGGTAAAGCCATTGAATGTTAAGGGGTGACGGTTTGATCTTCTCTCTTTGGAGATGGTCATTGCTTGGCACTTGTGTGGTGTGAATGTTGCTTATCACATATCAGCCCAAAGTCTGGATATTGTCCAGGTCTTGCTGCAGTTGGATTTCAGTATCTGAGGAGTCAAGAATGGTGTTGAACATTGTGCGTATCCCCACGTCTGACCTTATGATGGAAGGAAGACCTAGCGAGATCTGTGTGAACAAATTATGGGCAATTCATCGAAAGCAGTGTCCTAACAAAAGAAATTCCAGAAATAATAGCCTGGGCAGCAACAGCCAGTGAATGTTGGATAGACTACGTGAATAATATACATAAATCAGTGTACAAATTGGATAAGTGAATTGAGTGCCTTTTTGTACCAACAGTTGAGATCAGAATTCTGTTGGATTATTAAATGATGATTTTTTTTTACCGACTGGTCAATTAAGGCAGGCTCATTAAGGCCGTTAGCAAATGAGTCCCTTAATGTCTGTTAAGTGCTTTGTGAATGGAGGACCTTCTCCATAGATCAATCTTTACAGCAGTGAGATCATATTGTAGAAGCACAGTAATATATAATCCACATCCTGAATACCTCATACCATTATATCAAGCATACCCCAGACACTGCTGCTAGTTATTGGTCCTTTGGGTTATTGCTGAAGTTATATATGATCATTATCACATTAGCGCTATATCATGAGACAAAGACCCAGTTTCTCTAGTTGATTTGGTTTGATTTTGATTTATTATTGTCACATGCATTAATGTAGAGTGAGAAGTATTATTTCTTGCGCGCTAGACAGGCAAAACATACCGTTCATAGGGAAGGAGAGGAGAGAGTGCAGAATGTAATGTTACAGTTGTAGCTAGGATGTAGAGAAAGATCAACTTAATGCAAGGTAAGTCCGTTCAAAAGTCTGACAACAGCAGGGAAGAATTGAGTCAGTTAGCATGTGGTCTCAGACTTTTGTATCTCTTTCCCAAAGGAAGAAAGTGGAAGAAAGAATGTGTGTGGGGTCCTTAATTATGCTGGCAGCTTTGCTGAGGCAGCTGGAAGTGTAGACAGAGTCAGTGGATGGGAGCTGATTTGCATGATGGATTGGGCTCCATTCACAACCTTTTGTAGTTCCTTGAGGTCTTGGGCAGAGCAGGAGCCATACCAAGCTTAATACACCCAGAAAGAATGCTTTCTATGGTGCATCTGTAAAAGTCGGTGAGAGTCATGGCTGACATGCCAAATTTCCTTCGTCTTCTGAGAAAGTAGAGGCGCTGATGGGCTTTCTTAACTACAGTGTCGGCATGGGGGGACCAGGACAGGTGATCTGGACACCTAAAAACTTGAAGCTCTCGTCCCTTTCTACTTGGCCCCAGTTGATGTAGACAGGGGCATGTTCTCCTTTACACTTCCTGGAGTCGATGACAATGTCTTTTGTTTTGTTGACATTGAAAGAGAGATTATTTTTGCTGCACCAGTTCACCAGATTCTCCATCTCATTCCTGTACCCTGTCTCATCATCGTTTGAGATCCGACGCATTACAGAAGTGTCATCAGCAAACTTGAAAATCAAATTGGAGGGGATAGGTGTATAAGGAGTATAGTAGGGGGCTGAGAACACAGTCCTGTGGGGCACCGGTGTTGAGGATGATTGTGGAGGAGGTGTTGTTGCCTATCCTTACTGATTGTGGTCTGTGAGTTAGAAAGTTCAGGATCCGGTTGCATAGGGAGGTGCTGAGGCCCAGGCCACGGAGTTTGGAGATGAGTTTCGTGGGAATAATAGTGTTGAAGGCTGAGCTGTAGTCAACAAATAGGAGTCTGACATAGGTGTCCTTGTTATCTAGGTATTCCAGGGTTGAGTGCAGGGCCAGGGAGATGACATCTGCTGTGGATCTGTTGTGGCGGGAGGCAAACTGTAGTGGATCCAGGTCATCCGGGAGACTGGAATTGATTTGTGCCATGACTAACCTTTTAATGCACTTCAGAATGATGGATATCAGAGCCACTGGCCAATAGCCATTAAGGCTTGGTTTTTCTTAGGTTCAGAGATGATGGTCATCTCCTTGAAACAGATAGGGACCTGAGATTGTTGTAAGGAATGTGAACCCTCGCTAGCTGATCCACACAGGATCTGAGTGCACGTCTGCGTACCCCATCTGGGTCAGTCGCTTTTCGTGCATTGACCTTCAAGAGGGCTGCGCTGATATCTGCAGTGGTGACCCCAGATACAGGTTCATCCAGGGCTTCCAGGGTGGAGGGCATGCTCTCACTCACCTCTTGCTCAAAATGGGCTTAGAATGCATTGAGCTCATCAGGGAGGGGTGCGTTGGAGTCTGCGATTTTACATGCCTTCATCTGGTAGCCTGTTAGGTCTTGCAGATCTTGCCATTAGCAACTCTGGCCAAATGAATAACATATCATCAGTGATTAAGGTACACAGTTTTAGACCTATTAGAGTGACAAATGTCACACACAGTATGTAAAGACGCTGAGTACACTCAACATGGTCTCTTCGAAATTTAGGAAGTGGTCAAAAGGAATTATGGATACAGAGGTGGTCTCAGAAATACTGATGGCAGCCCTGGGGTGGCACGATGGTTAACACTGCTGCATCACAGTGTCAGGGACCTGGGTTAATTTCCCAGATTGGGTCACTGTCTGTATAGAGCCTGCACATTCCTCCAATGCATCCATAGGTTTCCTCTGAGCATTCCTCTCTCAGTCCAAAAGACTTGCTGGATAGGTGCATTGGCTGTGCTAACTTCTCCCTCAGTGTACCCGAACAGGTGCCGGAGTGTGGCGACTAGGGGACTTCCACAGTAACTTCATTGCAGTGTTAATGTAAGCCTACTGGCAAGACTAATAAACAAACTTTAAAACTTTATGCCCAGGGATTGGTGAAAGATGTTAAAATGCCACTCCTCAATAGCAGGGGAATGAGGGGACACAAATAACTCCAAGCTCAGCAGGTCTGAAACCTCCACCCTAGTGGAACAGAAGGCAGAACACCCTTTTTGAAAACCATGTCTAATACTCCTTATCAAGGATTGTAAAAGTTGTGAAATGGCTCTTAAAGGAAATAGTGGTCAAATTCTTGATACACATTGCTGCATTCTGTTCATGTTAACCTAATGCAATGACTTCATCACTAAAACAGCAAAGAGATGTCAGATGAAGGTCTCAGTCGCTAAAATCAGACTATTTTACAACCCAGTTATATCTTCACTCAATTAGAAGTCTCCTGTCATTCCCTGTATTTCCTGTCCAAGTTAATTTAAAACAAACCCAATGTTTCACTTTAATTTCTTCAATTAATTAACTCATCCCTTTATCTTCGTGTTGTTCTTCCCTTGCCAGCTCTGTCCAGTCACTTTTCAATAATGTCACAATCAATCAAGGGTGGCATGGTGGCACAGTGGTTAGCACAGCTGCCTCACAGCGCCGGGGGCCTGGGTTCAATTACAGCCTTGGTCACTCTCTGCGTGGAGTTTGCACATTCTCCGTGTGTCTGCGTGGGTTTCCCCCGAGTGCTCCGGTTTCCTCCCACAGTCCAAGGATGTGCAGGTTAGGCGGATTGGCCGGGCTAAATTACCCCTTAGTGTCCAAAGGTTAGGGGGAGTAATGGGGTAAATGTGTGGGGTTACAGGGATAGGGGTGGGCCTGGGAGAGGTGGTCTGTCAGGGAATCACGGTGGACTGTAGGGATTCAACGGACTCTATGATTTTATGCCCTCACTGATAAAAATTGATGTTTGGATCAATAACTATGATCAGTCTTCACATCAGTCCATCAAACGCCCTTATGGCCTACATTGGCCCAAACGTCACTGAAAGTGTTTACCAGATGGGAAGACAATGAAGTTAATACAAGACCGGGATATATCTCTTTCGAATATTAATCTAAGCTGGATCACTGCTGAGTTCACATTCAGGGTACCAGAAGTACCAGAAGTGTCAGTGAGTGTTCGCCTCTAGGGGGAGCACTTTACCACTGAACCACCCTTCCCAGTCCCATTGAGGGCACCCTGCTGTCAAGAAGCTATCACTGCCTTGGAGAGAATGTCTGACGACCATTCCAAGACTTGTCTCTCAGCTACAGGCTCAGGGAATGAAGCTCCTTTCCAGTTGCCAATGTTTGAGAGGTGAGAATGGTGCAGATTTTTTGAATACGGTGTGGACACTGGATGGTGCCTGGCGTTTCAAATATTGGGTTCAGAGTGAGGGAGTTAAACAGGGAACTTGCATTTATATAGCGCCTTCCACAACCTGAGGACATCCCAAAGCACTATAAAGCTTCAGTGAGGAATCCTATGTATGCTTTGCCCTGTTTGCATCAGTCTATGCAAAGACTTCGTTTTAAGATACTTATGCCATCTTAAGATATTTATACAATTATATATTTTTTCCAAGATGGCACCCCAGTGTGGCGACTTCTTGCAAGTTTTACCCACCATACCTCCTAATTCTATCTTTTACCCTATGCTTCACTACATTCTGCTTTTCCTTCTCTACGAATGCTGTTTTGTCTGTATAGCGTGCAAGAAACAATATTTTTCACTGTACGTTAATATATGTGACAATAATAAATCAAATGAAATCAAATCAAACATTTAAATGCTAGGCTGTTGGGGTTAACTAACTCTGTTAAGCTGGACGATTGTAGCTTGCTTGACGACATGTAGAATCAGAAAGCATGATGGGTTAGCTGAAAAATTGACTGTATTTCTGAAGGATACACAATGCAGGCAAATAATAGTTTCCCATAACAGCAAGAATGAGGGTCATTTTTCTAGATGGAGACAACATGTGAAAAACACTTCCAATAATGAGATTAGGGTTGAAATATATTTTGACCTTAGATCATACAACTCTACAGTGCAGGAAGAGGCCATTGAGTCTGCACCGACCACAACCCCACCCAGGCTCAAATCCCCCATATCCCTACACGTTTACCCACTAATCCCTTTAACCTATGCATCCCAAGACACTAAGGTGCAATTTTTGCATGGCCGATCAACCTAACCCATGCATCTTTGGACTGTGGGAGGAAACCAGAGCACCTGGAGAAAACCCACACAGACACAAGGAGAATGTGCAGACTCCACACAGACAGTGACCCGAGCCTGGAATCGAACCCAGGTCCCAGGAGCTGTGAAGCAGCAGTGCTAACCCACTGTGCTACCGTGCCGCCTGGTGTACCTTAGAGTGTGTATGTATTCAGTTCAAGTTCAGTTCACTTCAGTTCTTAGATTAGAGGGCCTGGCTGAGAGGCCAGTCTTCAAGTTCGCTTTCCTGCTTCTGTCGTGCTAATTCTTTAAGTTCTTTTCAATGAAAGAAAACCATTTTAAAACTTGTAACAGGTGCTGTCCTATCATCATTTCGAATGAATGATTGGACCCAACATTCAGTGAATGAAGTACGTTTGTTAGTGTTGTGACTGCTGCAATGCCGGGAATGCGGCGGCCAATTTGTACACAGCAAGATCCCACAATGATCTGTTTTGTTGATTGAGGGATACCGGTCAGGAAACTTGGGATTATTCCCCAGACTTCCTCGAAACAGTGTCATGGGATCTTCCACATGCACCTGTGAGTGCAGAACAAGACACCCTTAACAACTCATCAGAGAGCCAAAAAAAAAGTTGACCAATCGGAGGCAAAGATTGAAGTCTGAATGAATTTTTGACAAGAAACGGAAGATACCACTCTTATTGTTAAGGAAGGATGCATGTCGATCCTCTTCACATGGCCTCAGTGAAAGCTGTGACCAGGCCTGTTAGAGCTGAAGGAAACAAGGGGAGTGGGATAAAAAGATTGTGGAAGTCCATGCAGGAAACACCAATCTGAATCGAACCATGGCCAGAATTTTACATTGCTAGACTCAGCATGTGCCTGACCTGTAATTGTGTGAAATCATGTGAGACAATGTTGGGCATGCATCCCAGTGTCATTGCATACTTGAGCAATATTTCAATGGGTGGACACACACAAGAGTCGCAAACGCATTTGCCAGTGATCAAGCAGGCAACTTAGCCCATTAAGGGCAAATTGAATGCAATGGGTGGCACAGTGGTTATCATTGCTGTCTCACAGCGCCAGGGATCTGAGTTCGATTCCTGGCTTGGGTCACTGTCCGTGTGGAGACTGCACATTCTCCCCACGTCTGCATGGGTTTCCTCCGGGTGCTCTGGTTTCCTCCCACAGTCTGAAAGACGCGCTGGTTAGGTGCATTGGCCATGCTAAATTCTCCCTCAGTGTACCCCAAACAGGCCCCAGAATGTGGTGGCTAGGGGATTTTCACAGTAACTTCAATGCAGTGTTACTGTCAGCCAATTTGTGACTAATAAATAAACACTTTAACTCTATTTTCCATGGCATTCTTTAATTAATTAAATTTCGATTGGGGTAATGTTGGGATAAAAGGGAGGAATTTCTGGAATATGTTCAGGAGAACTTTCTTGAACATTACAGGGACGATTACCCTGTAGCTCAAGTAGTGCAACGGGCAGAGAGACATCAGCGAGCCTGTAATGGGATTCGTAACCGGCGTCCGGCCAATCGCGAGATACCTTGGTCCTTTCTTTTCGCGTAATCAGCCCTGAGCCAGAAATCGGTGCGTGGTTGATCACCATATCGAAATTGCCATTTCAATATGATTAGCGAGGCAGGGATGGTGGTCTCGGGGTCTGCTAATGTCTCTCCTCCCACTGGGAGATGTCCCCACCAACAGGGATTACAACTGGTTCCCATCAATAGGGACTAGGCACACTCACTCTGCTGGTGGAGACAGAGGACAGTGAGGCCCTCCCCAACGCCCCCTGGACCGGGAGGTTGGAGGCGAAGGCGGGGGGGTTGCCCCATGAGCAGTGCTAGCCTGCCACCCTGGCATTGTCCACTAGGCACCAGACAGTGCCAAGGTGGCGGGGGGGGGAGTGGGACCAGAGGGGGTGGGGCCTACTGGGGGCTGATTGGTGGTTATGGAGGGGAAACCTGCTGCAATGGGATTGTTGGGGTTGGGAGGGAGGAAGCGATTGGGGCCGTACCTGGGGGAAGGGGATCGGGGCTGCACCTGGCCCCGGGGTGGGGGGGGGGGGGGGGCGGGGGAGTGGTTAGTGTGGCTGGTCATGGGAGCTGGCCCAAGGGCAGTGGAGGATGGGGGTCGGGTAAGCCAGCGACTGGGGCATAGTTTGGGAAGCCAGCAATCGGCAGAAGGAGGCCAGGGATTGGGAGAAAGAGGCTGGCGATTGGGAGGCCAGTGATGGGGGGAGGGGGGGTGGGTCCTGTGCACATGCACTGATCTCCACACTGACATATGGACCGCTCAGCGCACTGATTCAGCAGGACGAGGACCCACCTCCCACTTTCTGGTGTGAACCACCTTGAGGCATTCTTTGACGCGCTGGAGATTGGTCCAACTAAGTACGCCCAAGATTTGGGCAGGAAATTCTCCCATTTCCCTGCCGGTTGGGCACTTAGTTTTTGTTGGGGAGAATCCTGGCCTATGTTCTCGGTCCAACTAGGCAAGGGGGCATTGCTTGATCTGGGACTGGAGAATGACCCATGGGCCAGTGGGTTAAGGACATTGGGTAAAAAAACTAGGCTTTGTATCATTTGATTAGTAATGGAGAAGGCAAAGAAATAATCGACAGTGGAACTTCTAAAGCGGGCGGCATGGTAGCACAGTGGGTTAGCACTGCTGCTTCACAGCTCCAGGGACCTGGGTTCGATTCCCGGCTCAGGTCACTGTCTGTGTGGAGTTTGCACATTCTCCTCGTGTCTGCGTGGGTTTCCTCCAGGTACTCCTGCTTCCTCCCACAGTCCAAAGATGTGCGGGTTAGGTCGATTGGCCATGCTAAGAAATTGCCCCTTAGTGTCCAGGGATGTGTAGGTTAGAGGGATTAGTGGGTATAATATGTAGGGATATGGGGGTAGGGCCTGGGTGGGATTGTGTTCGGTGCAGACTCGATAGGCCGAAGGGCCTCTTACTGCACTGTAGCGTTCTATGATTCTATGAATAAAGTGGAATAGGGAAAACTTGAATGAAATGCGAGGGCAGTGTTGGTGGTTTAACCATATCGCCCTCACACTCACCCAAGTGTGAGTGATACTCACTCAAGAGTAAACACAGTAAGAGGTCTCACAACACCAGGTTAAAGTCCAACAGGTTTATTTGAAATCATGAACTTTCAGAGTGCTGCTCCTTCACCAGGTGCTTACCCCAGTCCACTGCTGGCATCACCACACGCTGACTCAAGAATGAGTGACAAGTGACCAGGCACCTCTCCCCTCCAAACCCAAACAATTTTCCTTCTAATTCCCTACTCCCTATTCCATGAAAAAGCTCTCCTTGTTCCCGAAATACAACTGGCCTTTTAAAAAAGAACGTGGGAAGAGATATCTATCTGCCTTGCCAAGTATTCAATACTTTCCATTCCTGTCTCCTTTTCTGTCTCTGCCCCTCTCCACCAGCTCTCTTGTCTGACCTGTGTAAGAAACTGGAATTTCTATGCCAGGTATGTCAGAGCTGATAACTTGCCAGTCTAGCTTTTGAAGATTAATGCAGTGTCAAATGAAGAAAGCATTATCTTCCTCCTGAGTTTAATTCAGTGCTTAAAGTTTATAGACTGCAATAAAAACTGCATTGGAACGCTATCCTTTTAACTGTCCGTACGCTCATGGAGCCCGTTTGTGTCATTTTTCACAAAGAACAGGGAATCTCAGTAAACTTTTCAAATGTTTTGGCCTCTTGTTTAAATAAAGAACATTTGGAGAGAATCTACGGAACAAAAAATGCTAAAATCTCAAGAGAAACAATCATGAGGGGCATAGATAAGGTAGGTAATGAACATCTTTTCCCAAAAGTCTAAAACTGAAGGGGATAGGTTTAAGGTGAGAAGGGAGAGATACAAAAGGATGCAGAGGGGTAATTTTTTCACACAGAGGGTGAAAATGTCTGGAATAAGTTGCCAGAGATAGTAGTAGAGGCAGGTACAATTTTGTCTTTTAAAAAGCATTTAGACAGTTACATGGGTAAGACGGGTATGGAGGGATATGGGACAAATGCAGGCAATGGGGACCAGCTTGGTAGTTTAAAAAAAGGGTAGCATGGGCAAGTTGGGCTGAAGATATCAGCTGTGACATTATCTGACACAGAAATTCCAATTTCCTACGCATGTCAGACAAGACAAGTTGGTGGAGAGGGGGCAGAGACAGAAAGGGAAACAGGAATGGAAAGTACTGTAACCTCTCTGACTCTGAGCTGACTAAACAGCACTGATGTCTCTGGTTGAATTTGAGATGTTGCACATTCCAAGACTGTACAGTCCGGTTCAGCTCTCTGAGGTACAGCTCCGGCAGAAATATCTCAGCTTTAGGAAAGGATGAGACCTTTGATAAAGATTTTAATCGTGTTTTCATAGACCATTGATGCATTCAATCAGCCGTGCTAAATTCTCCCTCAGTGCACTCTAACCACTGGAGTGTTGACTAGGGGATTTTCACAGTAATTTCATTGCAGTGTTAATGTAAGCGGTACAGTGGCATGGTGGTTAGGACCATTGTCTCACGGCACCAGGGATTTGGGTTCGATTCCTGGCTGGTGTCACTGTCTGTGTGTGGAGTTTGCGCATTCTCCCTCATGTCTGCGTGGGTTTCTTCTGTGTGCTCTGATTTTCTCCCACTGTCCAAAAGATGTGCGGGTTAGGTGGATTGGCCATGCTGAATTGCCCCTTAGTGTCAGGGGAACTAGCAAGGTAAATGCACGGGGATAGGGCCTGGGTGGGATTGTCATTGGCGCAGACTCAATGGGCCGAATGGCCTCCTTCTGTACTGTAAGATTCAATATTTGTGATACTAATGCATAAACTTTAAAAGCTCTACTTCCCCAGTTTGTATGGAGAAAGAGGAGGAGAGGCCTATAAACAGCTCCCCCAGCGTCTCCTTCCCCCTGGGTTATTTTTAGCTCCATTCAAGCTGATTTGACGTCATAATATTTTGAGTTTAAATTCTCATTTCTCTGTATTCCATCCCTTATTCACCTCACCTCCTTTAAAATGTTGCTTATCTGTACTAAAATCCTGGAATATTATTGTCCCCAGATTTGGCCACTTTGCGACCACGGATGAGATTCTCCGGCCTTCCAGCTGGGTGTTTCCCCTCAGCGGGAGGTGGTGTGTTGTTTGCGAGTGGTGGGATTTTCTGGTCCTGTTGCTGTCAATGGGAACATTCGATACATTCAGTCAATGTTACTCTGAAGCACGTGTTTTTATATTTATATATTCTCAAGCACAAATCCCTATTTTGGTGGGGAGAAATTTTACTTGCTGATAGGAACACGCTGCATTAATAAATTTCAGGAAACATTCGTAGAGACATGATGATCAGATTATGTAAATCACAGGATAAACTGATAGTTATTTAACATTAAAAAGACCCATGATTGCACCATCTAAAGGCGTATTAGGCGCTACAGATGTTATAATGAGTTTTCCATCTCTACATCTCACTACAAATTCCTCATTAATCCTTCAGTGAAACACCAACCATGGCTCTAAATAATTCTTCGCTGCAGTAAAATGCCAATCTCCCCTTCCCCCAAGTAAACTAATGACTCATTACTAACGCACTAGATACTCTCAATTAGCCCCTCCACTTGGTCCTAATATACCAGGCCTGAAATATATGACCTCTGGTTAAACAGTGAGACCTCCCCCAGCTACACCGAGCCCCAGAGTAGCCCCAACTGGACCTGTCCCGCTGGGAGATTTGCTTCCTGGATGCTTGAGGGAAGGTTCTCCATCCTTGACTCCAAGGAATGACTGCCAGGGCCAATCTAACCCCAGGCAGCTCCCCTGTAGCTTCCAACTGGCCCCCACATCCGTGCCAGGCCCTAACCCTCTTGCTTGCCATCGCTTGCCAACTCTCTCATTCTCAGTGCCTTTCTCCTGCTCGCCACTCCCCTCCATGACGCTCACGCATTCCCGTTCTCCGGCTCACTGTCCCTCCTGCTTACTAATTCTCTTGCCCACTCAATCCCTTTTCCCAGCAACCCCCTCCACCCAGTCTCTTGCCTATTCTCCCACTCACTGCCTCTCTTCTGCCAACATGTCCATCCCTGATTTTCCTGCTTGCTGACACTCGGCCAGTTAATGCTGGGCAGGGCAGTATGTTGCTGGAACTGTCCACCGTTCTTCTTCATCTGGCTTGCACTCATTACTTGTACAACATTGCAACGTGCAAATTGGCCATATAATCACATGTGGCATATCATCATAGAATGGTTATGGTGCAGAGGAGGCCATTTGGTTCATCCTCTGTGCTGGCTCTCTAAAGAATCAATTCACCATGAGCCCTTCCCAAAGCTTTGCACATTTACCCTCCAGACAATAAGCCAATTCTCAATCCTTCCACTCTGCCCGGACCTCTCATGATTTTGAACACCCCTTTCACGATAGCACTGTGGTTAGCACTGCTGCCTCATAGCACCAGGGACCTGGGTTTGATTCCCGGCTTGGGTCACTGTTAGTGGAGTCTGCACATTCCCTCCATGTCTGCGTGGATTTCCTCTGGTTGCTCCGGTTTCCTCCCATACTCCCAAGATGTGCTGGTTAGGTGGATTAGTCATGGTGAATGTGTGGGGTTACAGGGATAAGACAGGGAGAGGCCTGGAAAGGAACTCTGTCTGAGACACAATGCAAACTTGATGGGTCAGATAGCCTCTTCTGCACTGTAGGGATTCCACGATTCCAAGAAATCTCTTCTCCACGGAAAACAGTCCCGGCTTCTCCAGCTTATTGGCAGAACTGAAGTTCCGCATCCCGAGGACCATTCCTGCGAATCCTTTCTACACCGTTCTCTAACGCCTTCACACGTGGCACCTTCAATGTAGAGAAATGTTTCAAAGCATTTCAAGGGAGCAGAAGGAGAATGATAGACAGCCAATGAAGGAGATAATTGAAGGGGGTGACCAAAAGATTAATCAAAGAGATCAATTTAGATGAAGGTCATAAAAGAGGTGGCGGACGTTGTGAAGTGGAGAAGTTTCCTCAGGAGAGCATCTGCATTATCTAGGATTGCAATGGGGTCTTCTTGATCAATTGGGCCACTGGGCTGATGAATGGCAGATGGAGTTTAATTTAGATAAATGTGAGGTGATGCATTTTGGTAGATCGAACCAGGGCAGGTCTTAATCAGTTAATGGTAGGGCGTTGGGGAGGGTTTTCAAGCAAAGAGATCTAGGGATGCAGATTCCTAGCTTCTTGAAAGTGTAGACACAGGCAGACAGAGTGGTGAAGAAGGCATTTGGCATGCTTGGTTTCTTTTGTCAGAATTTTGAATAAAGGAGTTGGGAAGTCTTGTTGAAGTTGTACAAGACACTGGTAAGGCCACACTTGGAATACTGCGTACACTTTTGGTCACCCAATTATAGAAAGAATATTGTTAAACTTGAAAGAGTGCGGAGAAGATTTACTAGGATGCTACTGGGACTTGATGGTTTGAGTCTTGTTGATGTCTTGTTGAAGTTGTACAAGACACTGGTAAGGCCACACTTGGAATACTGCGTACACTTTTGGTCACCCAATTATAGAAAGAATATTGTTAAACTTGAAAGAGTGCGGAAAAGATTTAATAGGATGCTACTGGGACTTGATGGTTTGAGTTATAAGGAGAGGCTGGATAAACTGGGATTTTATTTTTCCCTGGAGCGTAGGAGGCTTAGGGGTAATCTTATAGAAGTCTATAAAATAATGAGGGGCATTGATTAACTAGATTGTCAATATCTTTTTCTGAAGGTAGTGTAGTCTAAAACTAAAGGGCATAGGTTTCAGGTAAAAGGGGGGAGATACAAAAGAGTCCAAAGGAGCAATTTTTTGACACAGAATGAGCTGCCAGAGGCAGTAATAGAGGCGGGTACAATTTTGTCCTTTAAAAAGCATTTAGATTGTTACATGGATAAGATGGGTATAGAGGTTCATGGGACTAGCTTAATGGTTAAAAAAAGGGCGACAGGGACAAGTTGGGCTGAAGGACCTGTTTCCATGCTGTAAACTTCTATGACAAAAGCAAAACATTAGCCGCGAAGTTGATTGTAAACTGATGAGAAGTGATGAAAGGAGAGACTGTAAAGAAAATTCTCTGTTTAGATCAAGGCCCCAAAAGGACATGAAACAGTCATTTGTTCAGAGTTTCTTTGTTAGTGTCCATGCTCGAGACAAATATTGGACTGGAATGGAGGCTGTCGTGGACCTGAGCATCTCAGGATTAAAAAAAAAGACTCATTATAACAAGAAGTCTGAGGGGTGATCTTTAAGATTGTAAGAAGATGGACAAAGAGAAAGCCAAGGAGCTCAAAATCTGGGCTGTAAACGTCAGGACAGCTGCTGATAAATCCGATTGGGAATTCAGGAGAAATATCTTTACAGAGCGAGAGTGAGAGAGAGAGAGAGATGTGCCAGTGTGAAAGTTGCTATCACGGTGAGCAGTACAAACAGATTGAAAGGAAAGCCAGACAGATGCACGAGGAGGAACAGAATCGAAGGATTTACTGAGAGGGTGAGGTGAAGAAGAGTGGAAGCAAGATTACTTTTGTTCATTTCTTAGTGTCACAAGTAGGCTTACATTGACACTGCAATGAAGTTACTGTGAAAATCCCCTTGTCGCCACACTCTGGCACCTGTTCGGGTACACTGAGGGAGAATGTCTTTTTTAGCATGGCCAATGTATCTAACCAGTATGTCTTTTGGACTGTGGGAGGAAACTGGAGCACCTGGAGGAAACCCACGCAGACACGGGGAGAATGCACAGACGGTGACCCAAGCCGGGAATCGAACCCAGGTCCCTGGTGCTGTGGGCAGTTGTGCTGACTACTGTGCCACCCGTACAACGCCATTAATAGAGCAGAGATCGTTAAATCTCCAGGTCAGAATGACATTACAGGAGGTGTTGTGCCTTGCTTATTGAGGATTGTGCTTTATTTGCTCATTCGGAGATGCTTGCTGCTCTCAGTCACGGTAAGATACCTATACACGTGTTGAGAGCATGGAACACGCAGTTTAATTCTCTTCCCGCCTTCCCGAGTGTGCACGGAAAAGCTGATACATGGGCATCATGCAAAGAAGTAGCTGGCAGAACATTGAAAAGATGTTTGGATATGAAGAATAAGTGGCTTAACAACAGAAGAGAGTAAAGGCAAGGATAACTCTCCAGATGACCATAGGCTGCTTTCCACTTTGAGGGGGAGAGCTGACTGGTGGTGATTTAACCTGAGGGTCACCACACCTCAGGCAAGGGGCAAAGTTGAGAAGGTGGGGCCTTCATGAATAACCTCGGCTGGTACGGGAATTGAACCCACGCTGCCGAATTCACCCCTTGAAACTACAAAGAGACGTGAACGAAGGCCGGTCCATCACTTAAACCAGCCCCCCATCCATCGATTCCTTCTACCCTTCCCGCTGCGTCAGAAAAGCAGCCACTGTAATTAAGAATCCCACGCAACCCAGACAGACTCTCTCCCACCTTCTTCCATTGGGAAAAAGATACAGAAGTCTGAGGTCATGCGCTAACCGACTCAAGAACAGCTTCTTTCCTGTTACCATCAGACTTTTGAATGGATTTATCTTGCATTGAGTTGATCTTTTTGTGTCCCCTAGCTACGATTGTAACACTACATTCTGCACACTGTCCTTGGATGAACCAAATGGCCTCCTCTGCACCGTAACCATTCTATGATGATATGCCATGTATGATTATATGGCCTATCTGCATGTTGCAATGTTGTACAAATAATGAGTGCAAGCCAAATGAAGAAGAACGGTGGACAGTTCCAGCAACATACTGCCCTGCCCAGCCGAGTGTCAGCAAGCAGGAAAATCAGGGATGGGCGTGTTGGCAGAAGAGAGGCAGTGAGTGGGAGAATTGGCAAGAGAGAGGGTTGTGGGGGGGGGGGGGGGGGCGGTGTGTGGTGTTGGGCTGAGAGGGCAAGATAGCTGCTAAGCAGGAGGGACAGCGAGCCGGAGAAAGAGAATGCGTGAGTGTCATGGAGGGGAGTGGCGAACAGGAGAAAGGCACTGAGAATGAGAGAGTTGGCAAGTGATGGCGAGCAGGAGGATTAGGGACTGGCACGGATGTGGGGGCCGCTTGGAAGCTACAGGGGAGCTGCCTGGGGTTAGATTGGCCCTGGCAGTCATTCCTTGGAGTCAAGGGTGGGGAACCTTCCCTCAAGCATCTAGGAAGCAAATCTCCCAGCGGGACAGGTCCAGTTGGGGCTACTCTGGGGCTCGGTGTAGCTGGGGGAGGTCTCACTGTTTAACCAGAGGTCATATATTTCAGGCCTGGTATATTAGGACCAAGTGGAGGGGCTAATTGAGAGTATCTAGTGCGTTAGTAATGAGTCATTAGTTTATTTGGGGGAAGGGGAGATTGGCATTTTACTGCAGCGAAGAATTATTTAGAGCCATGGTTGGTGTTTCACTGAAGGATTAATGAGGAATTTGTAGTGAGATGTAGAGATGGAAAACTCATTATAACATCTGTAGCGCCTAATACGCCTTTAGATGGTGCAATCATGGATCTTTTTAATGTTAAATAACTATCAGTTTATCCTGTGATTTACATAATCTGATCATCATGTCTCTACGAATGTTTCCTGAAATTTATTAATGCAGCGTGTTCCTATCAGCAAGTAAAATTTCTCCCCACCAAAATAGGGATTTGTGCTTGAGAATATATAAATATAAAAACACGTGCTTCAGAGTAACATTGACTGAATGTATCGAATGTTCCCATTGACAGCAACAGGACCAGAAAATCCCACCACTCGCAAACAACACACCACCTCCCGCTGAGGGGAAACACCCAGCTGGAAGGCCGGAGAATCTCATCCGTGGTCGCAAAGTGGCCAAATCTGGGGACAATAATATTCCAGGATTTTAGTACAGATAAGCAACATTTTAAAGGAGGTGAGGTGAATAAAGGATGGAATACAGAGAAGAGAGAATTTAAACTCAAAAGATTACGACGTCAAATCAGTTTGAATGGAGCGAAGAATAACCAAGGGGGAAGGAGACGCTGGGGGAGCTGTTTATAGGCCTCTCCTCCTCCTTCTCTTTTGCCTTACTAACAGGGAAATTAGAGTTTTTAAAGTTTATGCATTAGTATCAAAAATATAGAATCTTACAGTACAGAAGGAGGCCATTTGGCCCATTGAGTCTGCACCAACGACAATCCCACCCAGGCCCTATCCCCATGCATTTACCTTGCTAGTTCCCCTAAACACTAAAGGGCAATTCAGCATGGCCAATCCACCGAACACGCACATCTTTTGGACTGTTTCAAGGAGCTATCAACCTGTACCCCTAGATCTCTTTGTTCTATAACTCTCCCCAACGCCCTACCATTAACTAAGTAAGTCCTGCCCTGGGTCGATCGATGAAAATGCATCCCCACGCATGTATTTAAATTAAATTCCATCTGCCATTCATCAGCCCATTGGTCCAATTGATCAAGGTCCCGTTGCAATGCTAGATAACCAGCTTCACTTTCCCCTATGCAACCAATCTTGGTGTCATCTGCAAATTTACTAACCATGCCTACTAAATTTCTCATCCAAATCATTGATATAAACGACAAATAACAGTGGACCCAGCACTGATCCCTGAGGCACACCACTGGTCACAGGCCTCCAGTTTGAGAAACAACCCTCCACAACCACCTCTTCAAGCCAATTTTGTATCCATTTGGCTATCTCACCCTGGATCCCATGAGATTTAATCTTATGCAACAACCTAACATGTGTTATCTTGTCAAGTACTCAGAGGAACCCACACAGGCAGGGGGAGAGCGAACAAACTGCACACAGCCAGTGACCTGAGACCGGAATCAAACCTGGGTCCCTCGCATTTTGAGGCAACGGTGCTAACCACTGTGCCACCGTAGCCTTTGTTTGAAGCTGTTCCCTGGCAATCTTCTTGAGCTTTCCCTCAGGTCAGAATGATTCTTCGAGGTTTTTCTTTAGTTTTGATAGATTTTTATTTTTTTCTGCATTTTGTGCGAGGTTTTGGGGTTTTTCCCACTCACTATTAAGGGGTGTTGGTTTCCATTTGATAGGTCTTAATGAAGTCTTTGTAGTCTTAAGTCAGTTAGTTGTGTGTATTTATTAATTACAGGAACAATATCTGGAATTTTCCAGCCGTTCACACCAATGGGATTCTCCAGTCCCGCTGGCAGTACAGTCCGCCCACAGGTTTCCAGTCGGTGTGGGGTGATGTTAACGGGAATTCCCAATGACAGCGATGGGACCAGAGAATCCCACCGCTGGCAAACAACGCGCCACCTCCAGCCAGCAGGAAGCATGCTGCTGGGAGGCTGGAGAATCTTGCACATGTACTCAGTATAGGGTTCAAGCTAAGAGCTGTCGCCATGCTTACTTGCGCACAAGTCTCTATCCAATACTAAGCTGACACCTAGGAGCAATACTGTACTCAGCCCCCCATTAACCCTATAAGTGCCAGACTCTTATATTACAACTTTGTCTTTCCTTATGTCCTTGCTAACCTACAGCATCAGTTTTACAATCAAAAGTAGTCGATCTGTTTAACTAACACTGGGGAGGAAGAGAGGGAGGGATGCCCTTCCTGTTACTGAATGCCTGTATGAGGTTAAGGGAGGATGTTAGCAGGAATGTGGAGCCACACTATGGCAGTGTATGGACATCAATTCAATGCTACATGCTGAGCAACCTTATAGTTTTCCTAGCCTGCCAATACCTGGTGGATGTTCCCTGCGCCCACGAAGAGGCAGTCCCCTCGAAAGCTTGTGAGTATATTATCAAATAAATAGGTTGGACTAAAACCTGGTGTTGTCAGACTTTTTACTGTGTCCACTAATACCGTCAGAGCCTGAAGCTGGAGTTTGTGGATGTCACTGGGGGCAAAACACCTTTGGTGATGGAGAAAAAAACTGGAGACAAAGCAGCCAAATCTCTCAGCCTACGAGGTGTAAATACCGGTTTTATCTGTGTACAGAATCCGTGGACAGAAACTACCGCAATGTTTGAGATGGTCTTGGTGCAGAGAAGAAAGAAAGATTTGTCACTGTTTTCGTAATTTATCCCAGGGCCATCTTTCCACAGCAGGAGAGAGGAACATCCATGGGTTTAACAAAGTATAGCCGTGGACTGGATGCCAGCTGCATTATGAGTTGCAGGAAGTGTATTAGATGATAAGAGTGTGGGTACCATTGATCTTTATTTCCTCTTATGACAAGTTGCTAGTCTAATAGCAATAACCTGAGGGGCAGTGTGCCCCGCTGTAATATAGCACATCATCGTACAAGGTGTCAGGCAGAATATGGTAACTGAGACTAATGGTACTGTTCTTGAATTCAATCTCACACAGCACGCATGCCCCAGGGATACACCTTGTAACTTTTTTTAAATATGTAAACTAAGGCTTTAATCTGACTGCCCATTGGCTTCCGAACACAGTCTCATCGGCACATTTCCAGAGCTGTTCCGGGTGGCAGCCTGGCAAAAGCAAGTTTATGATATGAAGCAGATTTGTTCGTCAGGGCTATTTTCCCCAAGATCGACTAAAGCACATTTCGGGGTTGCGGTGGGGGGGGGGGGGGGGGGGGTGGGGGGAGGGGGTAGATTTAAATATTAAAATTAGCCTTGTGTCCTTCTCGGGTGCGAGGGCGATTTCATCGACCCTTCGGGGCTGGTAACATCACGAGAGGCAAGAAACCGGGCGTGAATGCAACTTTTCACCTCTCTTGCAATCTTCCCGGTTTGTCACACCGATCGAGCTAGCCCTTCTCTTACATTGCAGAGGTCACAAATATAAGAATGTCATTAATGAATCCAGTGGGGGATCCAGGAGAAACCTTACCCAGAGTTGTTAGAATGTGAAACTCACCACTGCACGTGGATGATGAGGTGAATAGGTGCATTCAAGAGGAAGCTGGAAGACCACGCGAGGGGGAAAGGGATAGATGGATAGGGTGAGGTGACAAGGGATGGGAAGAGCTCATGTGAAGCATAACTGGTTTTTTATTCATTTGTGGGAAATGGGTGTTGCGGGCTGGCTAGCTTTTATTGCAAATCCATAGAACACAGAACATTACAGCGCAATACAGGCCCTTCGACCCTCAATGTGGCACCGACCTGTGAAACCAATCTAAAGCCTATCTAACCTGCACAATTCCAATATCATCCATATGTTTATCCAATGACCATTTGAATGCCCTTAGTTGGCGAGTCCACTAATGCTGCAGGCAGGGCATCCCACGCCCTTACTACACTCTGAGTAAAGAACCTACCTCTGACATCCGTCCTATATCTATCACCCCTCAATTTAAAGCTATGACCCCTCGTGTTAGCCATCACCATCCGAGGAAAAAGGCTCTCACTGTCCACCCTATCTAATCCTCTGATCATCTTCTCTGCCTCTATTGAGTCACCTCTTGACCTTCTTCTCTCTAACAAAAACAGCCTCAAGTCCCTCAGCCTTTCCTCATAAGACCTTCCCACCATACCAGGCAACACCTGGTAAATCTCCTCTGCACCCTTTCCAATGCTTCCACATCCTTCCCATTAATCCAGAACTGTACGCAATACTCCAAGTGCAGCCGCAACACGGCTCCAAAACTCAATCCCTCTACCAATAAAAGCTAAAAAGTTTCTCAACTGCCTCAGGGCAGTTGAGGGTCAATCACGTTGCTGTGACTCTGGAGTCACATGTGGGCCAGACCAGGTAAAGCATGGCAGATTTCCTTCCCTAAAGGGCATTAGTGAACCAGATGTTTTTTTCCAATGGTTTCCATTATGATTAATTCCAGAGTTTTTTTCATTGAATTAAAATTTCCACCAGCTGCTGTGGCAGGATTCAAACCCAGATTCCCCAGAACATTATCTGAATCTCTGGATTAATAGTCTAGCAATAATACCACTGATCATAGAACCCTACAGTGCAGAAAGAGGCCCTTCGGCCCATCGAGTCTGCACCGAACACAATCCCACCCAGGCTGTACTCCCATATCCCTACATATTATACCCACTAATCCCTCTAACCTCTGCTACCCTGGACACTAAGGGACAATTTCTTAGCATGGCCAATCAACCTAACCTGCACAGCTTTGGACTGTGGGAGGAAACCAGAGTACCCGGAGGAAACCCACACAGACATGAGGAGAATGTGCGAACTCCACACGGTCAATGACCCGAGCCAGGAATCGAACCCAGGACCCTGGAGCTGTGAAGCAGCAGTGCTAACCACTGTGCTACTGTGCCGCCCACCAGGCCATCGCCTCCCTTGAGCATGGACCAGGTGTGCTAAATGGCCTGGTTCTTTGCTGTAGACTCATTATAACTCAATGTAACTGATCTCTCCCAAATGCCCACTGACTTCAGCTCAGTTCTCCTCAAAATCCAACCAGATGTTTAGTCACCTTCCTCAACTATCTGGGAATACATGGCCAGTTTGTAATGGACATGTTGTTGTGATTGTCTCTGGAAAGCTCACATTAACTAGGTGGGGGACTTGCGTGGAATTGTATATCCAGCGCACGGCGGGGACTACACATCTCTTATGTTTGATATGTAGCACACTGCTGGGAGACAGTGATCATGCCTCCATGTAGAACCAGCCTCAGGACTCCCACAAAGTCAGCAAACAGCAGAAACCACTGGCAGGCTGGCCAAGTGTCCCCCTCAGGAGGCCTGCAAATCCTGCCATTATTCAAGAAGAGTGAATCAGTCACCTGCTAAATGCAGCGGATGTTTTCCACTGGTCAACGGCAGCAGAATTAATCTCAGCTTCCAGGAATGGTTCCCTCGCAGAGAATGTGTTAGTGTCAGTAACAGCAGTACAGATGTAACAGTTGTGTTCCGAGTCTGGGCCTCTGGGTGCATTTGACTGCCACAGCTCAGTAATGATCTCCCTCTGGACTCTCAAACCTCCTGCTCTCTAATGCATGATTAATTAAAGGTCGGAAAGTGAAGCCCTTTGTCCATTGAATCAACTTACTACTTCCTCTTGACTAATCCAATGTTTCATAAAATCATAGAATCCCTACAGTACAGAAGGAGGCTATTGGGCCCATCAAGTCTATACAGACCACAATCCCACCCATGTCCTATTGCCATACCCCTCATTTACCCTGCTAAGCCCCACTGACACTAGCATCAAATTAGAACGGCCAATCAACCTAACCCACATGTCTTTCGGACTGTGGGAGGAAACCCATGGAGACTCGGGGGAAAGTGCAAACCCCACACAGTCACCATCACAGACAGGGAGTGGTTATAGAGGATTGTTTTTCAAACTGGAAGCCTGTGGCCAGCGGTGCGCCTCAGGGATCAGTGCTGGGTCCACTGTTATTTGTCATTTATATTAATGATTTGGACCAGAATTTAGGAAGCATGGTTAGTAAGTTTGCAGACGACACCAAGATCAGTGACGTAATGGACAGTGAAGAAGGTTATCTCCAATTGCAATGGGGTCTTGATCAATTGGCCCAGTGGGCTGATGAATGGCAGATGCAGTTTAATTTAGAGAAATGGAAGGTGATGCATTTTGGTGGATTGAACCAGGCAGGACTCACTCAGTTAATGGTAGGGTGTTGGGGAGAGTTATAGAACAAAGAGGTACACATTCATCGCTTATTAAAAAAGTGGAGTCGCTGATAGACAGCGTGGTGAAGAAGGCATTCGGCATGCTTGGTTTCATTGCTCAGAACACTGAATACAGGAATTGGGACATCTTGTTGAAGTTGTACAAGACATTGGTATGCATTTCAGGGCACTGAAGAGCAATTTAGCCTAGCCAACCTACCTAACATGCACATCTTTGGAATGTGGGAGGAAACCGGAGCACCCTGAGGGAAACCCATGCAGACAAGGGGAGAATATGCAGGCTCTGTACAGACAGTGACACAAGGCTGAGAATCAACCCAGGCCCCTGGTGCTGTGGTGCAGCAATGCTAACCACTGTGCCACCATGCCGTCTTTTTTTTATAGTCTTCGGGGGATTAACTGTTAAGACGTTATTAACAAGTAAATCTAATTTTACATGTACAGCAAAGGATAGGAGCTGTCTCCAAGATTAGGTCTCTATTAGATTCTGTCCTACACCAACACTGAAAAGTAATAAAAGCCAGAAATGGTTCCACACACTTTCGACAGGATCAATAAGTCCTTCTGGCAGGCTAGAAATACAAAGCAAGAGGGTTGCCATGGAAATCCAAAATTTTGGGAAGAAAACTTCTTATCTGATAAGTAATGATAGATTTTGAGAGTTCTACAATGACATCTGCGAAAGACTTTGATCTACACACTACTTCTGATGAAAAAGGTGAGAGTATTGTAACCCATTTTCACTTTTGTCAAGATGTGTGTGGGCAGCTGACAGTTTGTGGAGCTCATAGTTCAGGAATTAAAATGGATCTTCGAATTAATCCCATTTGTTTTCTTCAGCACATAAATAAACTGCTCGAGTCTCTACTTGAAAGGTCAAGAATTAGATATTCATAGGCTGTTCCGGAGAAGATTGTGAAATGTGTCTAAACTACACAAACTGCTGAGATATCGCCAGTAATCCTTTCGCTGTCAAATTATACAGAGTAGGGCAGCCCCTGGTCTGAAAGTCCTTATATATGTTTCAATATCCCTGCGTACTCATGTTCCATAAAGACTAAACTTTAGCAAGCAGCCCACTCAGCTCGGGTATAAACCAGGGCTACCTTAACATTCAATGGCATCACCATCACTGAGTCCCCCACCATCTATGGACAGCACAGTGGTTCGCACTGCTGCCTCACAGCACCATGGGACCCAGGTTCGATTCCTGGCTTGGGTCACTGTCTGTGCAGAGTCTGCGTGTTCTCCCCATGAGTTGCATGAGTTTCCTCCGGGTGCTCTGGTTTTCTTCCACAGTCTGAAAGGCATGCTGGTTCGGAGTATTGGCTACGCTAGATTCTCCCAAACAGATGCCAGAGTGTAGCGACTGGAGGATTTTCATAGTAACTTTATTGTAGTATTAATGTAAGCCTACTTGTGACACTAATAAATAAATTTTAACAACGTCCTGGGGGTTCCCATGAACCAGAAACTGAACTGGACCAGTCATAATAACTGCTCTGACTACAAGAGCCACTCTGTGGAGAGTAACTCACCTTCTGACTCCCCAAAGCCTGTCCACTATCTATGAGGCACAAGTCAGGAGTGTGGTGGAATACTGTCCATTTGCCTGGGTGAGTGCAACTCCAACAACACTCAAGAAGCTCAATACCATCCAGGACAAAGCAACCCGTTTGATTGGCACCTCCTGTACCACCTTCAACATTCACTCTCTCCACCACTGACGCTCAGTAGCAGCAGTGTGTATCATCTACAAGATGCACTGCAGTGACTCACCTGCAGCACCTTCCAAACCTCGACCATCTAAAAGAACAGAGGCAACAGATACCTGGGAACACCACCTGGAAGCTCCCCTCCAAGTCACTTATCACCCTGATTTGGAATTATATTGCTGTCCCTTTACTGTCGCTGGGTCAAAATCATAGAATGCTTACAGTGCAGAAGGAGGCCATTTGGCCCATCAGGTTTGCACTGAGTATCTCTTTTCCCCACCCTACCCCTGGAACACCAGACATTTACTATGGCAAATCCATCTAACTGACACATCTCGAAAGTTTTCCTGGCTTTTTTTGCCTGGTAGAAGGCTTGATTCTGATTGGGTAGTGTTGCACTAGATGTGATGTCACCATGGCAACCCATCATGGTAGGAATTGTTTCCTCTTCTTGGTACTGGCTGGTCTGGGTGTGACTCATGGGTATGACAATGTCACTCTCAAACTAATGTGGAATTAAATTGCATTATGCTACTATGTCCCTAAAGAGAATCTTTCATTGTCAGGTCATTGACCAATAATACATTTGAAGTGGTTTGGTTGGTGGCACAGTGGTTAGCCCAGCTGCCTCTCAGCAGTGGGGACCCAGGTTCAATTCCCAGCTTGGGTCAGTGTCTGTGTGGAGTCTGCACATTCTCCCCGTGGGTTTCCTCCCACATTCCAAAGATATGAGGGTTAGGGTTATTGGCCATGCTCCCTTTCCCCTTAGTGTCAGTGGAATTGACAGGGTAAATATGTGGGATTATAGGGATAGGGGCTGGATGAGTTGGCGCAGTCTTGGGGGGCTGAATGGCCTCCTTCTGCACTGTAGCGATTCTATGGAATTTGACAAACTATTGATTGCTCTTTGATATTGCTGACAAACATAAACAGCCAAATAGCCCCTTGCATACTGTATTGTCCTACAATTCCTTGATTCTAGAATCCCCACAGTGCAGAAGGGGGCTATTTGGCCCATCAATTCCCTGAAAGAGTATCTTACCCAGGCCCATCCTTGCCACCCTATCCTCATTACCCCCATGCATTTTGCTATGCAGCTTTGGAACGTGAGATAGAAACGAAACTAGATTAGAGAGAATTGAAGGGCGAGTTAGATAAACACATGAGCAAGAAAGGAATAGAAGGGATATGCAGATAGATGAAGTGAGGGGGCTCTTGTGAAGCATTGAGATCACTGTTGGGCTGAATGGCCTATTTCTGTGCTGTCTCTTTAGTCTAGTTCTATGCGTTGGATAAAAGATTGTGATGTCAATAACTGTTGACTGTGGTGTCACAAGAGACAGGGAGGTTAAAAGAATGCTCTCGGTAATGATGCCACATATTCTGTGAGTATCTGGCAGCAAAGTGTTGGACAGAGGGCTGTCTGGAAAATACAGTTTCAAATGTGGCTCTCTTTGCTTTCTGTGTTAATTTTCTCGTTAAGTGCCGACTCCTCAGAAGCCATTTTCCGCCCAGGTTGGTTCCGGGTTAGAAAGGAAGATATCCCTGAGGACCTTGCTGTCATACAGCCTGACTTTTCACAGTGGTGTCCAACGTATCCACTCAGTACAATATGCTTTGAGAATGGGACGCAGGTCCTGGGATGGTTAACAAGTCAAGGCTTTCTATTCCAAGTCTTGGGATTGCTGTTGTTGGTCTCCCTTTTAATCTTTCTGAAGAGAAGGTGGACTAGGACCTCACGAGGGGTAAGTGCTGTTCCTGTGGGTAAATATCAGCCAGAAATATGTCTTGCGAACTTTTGAATTCTTCCTGAATTGAAAAAGATCATAATTACTGAATCCTTGTCTATATTAATGCAATTCTGTTTTTCTATTCATTCATGGGATGTGGGCATCATTGGCTGGGCCAGCATTTATTACCCATCCCTGAGGATAGTTAAGAGTCAACCACATTGCTGTGGGTCTGGAGTCACTGTAGACCAGACCAGATAAGAATGGCAGATTTCCTTCCCTAAAGGACGTCAGTGAACCAAATGGGTTTTTAACAACAATCAACATTTTTTTTTACAGTCAACATTAGACCTTTAATTCCAGATTTTTATTGAATTCAAATTTCACCATCTGCCGTGGTGGGATTTGAACCTGGGTCCCCAGAATATTACCCTGGGTCTATGGATTATTAGTCCAGCAACAACACCAACACACTACTGACTCCCCTCCGTAAGATGTGAGTTAAAGAGATTGGCAGCAGGACTTGGCCAAGTGATGAGATGCAGTGTGCTGATGTATAATCACTAATGATTTAAAGGTTCAAAGAATGATCCATTCAGCCCATCAAGTCCCTGAAAGAGAGCCTTACCCAGGCCCATCCTTGCCACCCTATCCACATTACCCACAATGCATTTTGCTGTGCAGCATTGGAACTTCAGATAGAAACGAAACTAGATTAGAGAGAATTGAAGGGCGAGTTAGATAAACACATGAGCAAGAAAGGAATAGAAGGGATATGCAGATAGATGAAGTGAGGGGGCTCTTGTGAAGCATTGAGATCACTGTTGGGCTGAATGGCCTGTTTCTATGCTGTCTCTTTAGTCTAGCCTTCTGCGTTGGATAAAAGATTGTGATGTCAATAACTGTTGACTGTGGTGTCACAAGAGATAGGGAGGTTAAAAGAATGCTCTCGGTAACGGTGCCACATATTCTGTGAGTATCTGGCAGCAATGTGTTGGAGGGAGGGCTATCTGGAAAATGCAGTTTCAAATGTGGCTCTCTTAGCTTTCTGTGTTAATTTTCTCGTTAAGTGCCGACTCCTCAGAAGCCATTTCCCCCCCAGCTTGGTTCCGGGTTGGAATGGAAGTCTTCCCTGAGGACCTTGCTGTCGTACAGCCTGACCTTTCACAGTTTCTCTACCGTATCCATTCAGTACAATATGCTTTGAGAATGGGACGCAGGTCCCGGAATGGTTCACAAGCCAAGGCTTTCTATTCCAAGTCTTGGGATTGCTGTTGTTGGTCTCCCTTTTAATCTTTCTCAAGAGAAGGTGGACTAGGCCCTCACGAGGGGTAAGTGCTGTTCCTGTGGATAAATATCAGCCAGAAATCTGTTTTGTGAACTTTTGAATTCTTCCTGAATTGGAAAAGCTCATAATTACTGAATCCTTGTCTATGTTAACGCAATTCTCTTTTTTTATCCATTTATGGGATGTGGGCATCATTGGCTGGGCCAGCATTTATCACCCATTCCTGAGGATAGTTTAGAGTCAACCACATTGCCACAGTGGGCCTGGAGTCACTGTAGACCAGACCAGATAAGAATGGCAGATTTCCTTCCCTAAAAAACGTCAGTGAACCAAATGGGTTTTTAACAACAATCAACATTTCTTTTTACGGTCAACATTAGACCTTTAATTCCAGATTTTTATTGAATTCAAATTTCACCATCTGCCATGGTGGGATTTGAACCTGGGTCCCCAGAATATTACCCTGGGTCTATGCGTTGGATAGAGGATTGTGAAGGGCTAGATGGCCTACTCCTGCTCCTATTTCTTATGTTCTTATGTCAATAACTGTTGATTGTGGTGTCACAAGAGACAGGGAGGTTAAAAAAATGCTCTCGGTAACGATACCACATGGCCATTCTGCCCATCGTGACTGTGTTTGTTTCTGAAAAGGATGCCAAAGAACACCATCCCCACAGCTCCTAAAATTCTTCCCCTTCAAATACTTCCCCATATTCCTTCTCAAAGTTATCATTGAATCTGCATCCATTAAATTTTCCAGCAGCGCATTCCAGATTACCACAGCTTAATCCCCAGAATCCTATGGCCATTCATGTTGGTGGGTTTTTCCCATCCCGCTGGGCGCCAAATTCTCCGATCTCACTGCAGCGGTAGCGAGGGGGGAACGGTCGGTAAGATCGCACCCAAAGCATTTAAAGGAAAACCTCACCTCACTTCAGATTGCTTTAATTAGCTTAATTATTAAGTAGTCTCAATATTGACATCAAGTTAGCTTCCAGCTGTTTTTATTCACTAGGAAAGTGTGATTGTTAATAAAAACAATTAACTTACAGTTATGTATCAGTTCTTAGCTTTCCTTCAGCCACTGAACATTTGAGCTGTGATCAATTGCTAGTTGAAGCTGCCCCAGTGTTCACTGACCTTTGTACTTGGTCATTGATTTGAGCAATACCAGTTAGACCCTCATGGGGTGGCATGGTGGCACAGTGGGTGGCACTGCTGCCTCACGGCGCCAGGGACCTGATTTCCATTTCCAGCTTGGGTCTGTGTGGAGTTTCTCCCTGGGTCTGCTAGGGTTTCCTCCAGGTGCTTCAGTGCTTTGACCCGAACAGGGGCCGGAGTGTGGTGACTAAGGGAATGTCGCAGTAACTTCATTGCAGTGTTAATGTAAGCCTGACTTAGTAAATAAACTTTACTTTATAGGGGATTATTAGCAGGGTAAATATATGGGATTACAGGGATAGGGCCTGGGTGGGATTGTGGTGGGTGCAGACTCGATGGACTGAATGGCCTCCTTCTGCACTGTCGGGTGTCTATGGTCCTATGAACCACTGGGGCTTGGCCAGACCAAGGTAACCAATTCACAATGTCAGGCAGATTGAGCCTGTGTGACGTACTGAGTGAAGATATGGAATGAAACTACACATTAACAACACTCGGGAATGGGGATATTGGATAGCAGGAGCTAAGACAGTAGGTGGACGATCAGAGCACAATGTTGGGCAGTGATTTAGATGCAGGTCACTATCCAATAGATTAGGATGCACAGCAAAACAAAATTTCAGTGAAAAATACATCGCAGCATCATAGGCTAATAGTAAGATAAATACATTTCATTTTACCAACATTGTTTTTAAAATAATTTCTTAATCATTCATCAGGTCAATAAAACGTATTTTCCACTATTTTTTCAGAAGGACCGTCTGTGCCCTGCTCATGTAGATTCAAGTTCGGAGAATGACGTTCGTTCTAATGTTCCCGAAGATGTCTTTAAAATAATTTCCAAGATGGAGGATCTTGAAACGAGGATGAAGCAGTTGGAAGAGTATTTCCAGATAATAAGGAAAAGTCATGCTTTTCCCAATAAGAAACCAAACCATACTCCGAAGTATATTTAACAAAACTTCGTACAGTGTTAATGTTAGCCTTGCTTAATAAATAAACTTTAACTTTATTTTAAAGGGGGATTAGCAGGGTAAATATATGGGGTTAGAGGGATAGGGCCTGGGTGGGATTATTGCCTGTGCAGACTCGATGGGCCAAATAGCCTCCTTCTGCACTGTAGGGATTTTATTCTGTGGTTCTATGAAAAGAAAAGCTGTTCAAATAAGATCTCTTCAGGATGCAATAACCAGTTGTTCAGAGGATTTAGTATCAAGGGGATGAATGGGCATTTGTGGAATATATGAAGGAATGTTTGTGTATAATTTATAATATATTAAAATTTTTACTTGTTTCACACTTCTTGTCTTCTTATTATAAAACATTACAAAATGTGATTTCCCAGTTATGTGCCATGTTGTAAATATGCTTTCAACCAGGGGTGGTGCTCTTGAATCCTGAACCTTCTGGTTTCTTAACCCATGTTATATGTGAGAAGGAAAAGAATGACCAGGGTGAGGGTCGGGTCGGTCAAGGATAGTAGTGGGAACTTGTGCATGGAGTCAGAAGAGATAGGAGAGGCGATGAATGAGAACTTTTCTTCAGGGCTCACCAAGGAGAGGGGCCATGTTTTTGAGGATGAAAGTATGATATAGGCTGATAGGCTGGAGGAGGTAAATGTTCTGAGGGAAGATGTATTAGCAATTTTGAAAAACCTGAGAGGCGATAAATCCCCTGGGCCAGATGGGATATATCCTAGGATATTTTGAGAGGCAAAGGAGGAGATTGCAGAGTCTTTGGCTTTGATCTTTTGATCTCCACTGTCCACGGGGATGGTGCCAGAGAACTGGAGAGTGGCAAATGTTGTTCCTCTGTTCAAGAACGGAAATAGGAATGACCCTATGGTAATTATAGGCCGGTCAGTCTTACTTCGGTGGTCAGTAAGTTAATGGAAAAGGTCCTGAGGGATATGTTGTCGGTAAAATAATACCTCTGGGGCTGTGAGTCAAAATACAGTGGTTTTTATTTCAAAGCTCTGGTGTTCATTCAAGAGCTTTGGGAGAAGCAGGGACTACCAAACTTCTCATTGAACACAAACACAAGTGGTCATTTATACATCATGTTTCTTAGTGTCCATCACGATTCCAAATTCCAATTCCTGCCGGAAATCCAGGTCTTCCTTCCTTGGTGGTGATGCAGCCCCAGATTTAATCAGGAATTACAGTCCTGCCGTCACGACACAGGCTTAATCCGGTCTCGATTCAAACCCCTTCTGCAGCAGTACCAGCCTCCCTGTCTTTGAAGTTAGTTGTGCGATTGTGGCTGCCCCAGCCGGACTCTTCTGTTAAAAGCCGGTATCGTGATCTGCCATCAGCAGCTGTCAAAAGCCGGTATCGTAAACTACCACCTGTGTAATGTTGTCCAACTAACACAAATAGGTAAGACTTGCTAAGTCTACAAAATAACAGCCAGATTAAACTATTTGTCTTTATAAAAATGAGAGTTAACGCATGTAATACATGAACAAATAACTTATATTAATGCCAGGAACAGTATAAGCTTGAGAAGATCAGTCCTCATTGATGTCGACAGGGGCATGTTCTCCTTTACGCTTCCTGAAGTCAATGACAATCTTCTCTTTTTGTTGACATTGAGGGAGAGATTATTGTTGCTGCACCAGTTCACCAGACTCTCCACCTCATTCCTGTAATCTGTCTCGTCATTGTTTGAGATCCGACCCACTCCGGTGATGTCGTCAGCAAACCTGAAAATCGAATTGGAGGGGAATTTGTCCGCACAGTCATAGGTGTATAAGGAGTATAGTAGGGGGCTGAGAACACAGCCTTGTGAGGCATCGCTGTTGAGGATGATTATGTAGGAGGTATCGTTGCCTATTACTGATTGCGGTCTGTGAGTTCGGAAGTTCAGAATCCAATTGCAGAGGGAGGTGCAGAGGCCCAGGCCACAGAGTTTGGAGGTGAGTTTCTTGGGAATAATGGTGTTAAAGGCTGAGCTGTAGTCAATAAATAGGAGTCTGACATAGGTGTCCTTGCTATGTATGCGTTCCAGGGTTGAGTGCAGGGCCAGGGAAATGGCATCTGCTGTGGACCTGTTGTGGCAGTAGGCGAACTGTAGTGGATCCAGGTAGTCTGGGCGGCTGGAATTGATTCGTGCCATGACTAACCTTTCGAAGCACTTCATAATGATGGATGTCAGAGCCACCGGCCGATAGTCATGAAGGCACGGTGCTTGGTTTTTCTTAGGTTCGGGGATGGTGGTCATCTTCTTGAAGCAGATAAGGACGTCAGATGATTGTAAAGAGATGTTGAAGGTACCTGTGAATATCTCTGCCAGCTGATCCACTGCTATTGATGTAGCGATGGACGCTGACATAGAGGTGGTCATTGACACAGAGATGGTCATTGACAGAACGGTAGACATACAGAGTGATCATCACTGACATTGCCATGGTCATTGTCTTAACAACATTGACATAGATGATATTTGATAATACAATGGACATTGAAATAGACATTGAGCACAGCGTTTAATAGAGACAAACACAGTAGCCAATCGGAGCCCAGCATTTAATATAGGCAAATGCAGCATCCAATCACAGCACAGCATTTAATATAGACAAACATGGTAACCAATCTGGACACAGCATTTAATATAGACAGAATGAGTATCCAATCAGGGCACGAAAAAAAGATCAAAGAACAAAGAGCAACCCAGCACGGGAAACAGCCCTTTGGCCCAACGAGCCCGCGCCGCCATCTTAACAAAGGGCACAGTGTTTAATACAGAGACACACAACATCCAATCAGGGCACAGTGTTTAATATAGAGACACACAACATCCAATCAGGGCACAGTGTTTAATATAGAGACACACAGTATCCAATCTGGGTAATATCTGTTGCGAGAGAAACCAAATTGCATTTTTAAACCTTTCATCTAGATTAGCAATTCGCTTCCTGATTCCTCAAACCTGTCCACCATCTACAAGGCACAAGTCAGGAATGTGTGGGAACACTCCCCACTTGCCTGAATGTGTGCTTGGCACCATCCAGGACAAAGCAGCCCACCGCATTAAACATTCATTCCCACCACCACTGAGGCACAGTGACAGCAGTGTGTGTACCATTGACAAGGTGCACTGCAGCAATTCACCAAAGGTTCCTTCACCAACATCTTCCAACCTCACAACTATTGCCATCTAGAAGGACAAGATAAGATGAAAAGATCAGCCATGATCATATTCAGCAAGTACAAGGAGCCAGATGGCCTATTCCTGCTCCTAGTTCTTATGTTCTTATAACAAGGGTAACAGGTGTATGGGAACGCCATCATCTGGAAGTCTCCCTTCAAGTCACTCACCAACCTGACTTGGAAATATATCGCTGTTCCTTCACTGTTCCTGGTTCAGAATCCTGTAACTCTCTCGCTAACAGCACTGTGGGTGTACCTACACCTCAGGGAACGCAGTATTTCAAGAAGGAAACTCTCCACCACCTTCTCAAGGGCAATTGTTCAGGCCAATAAATGCTGGGTTCGCCAGCGGTGCCCATATCCCAGGAATGAAGAGGAAAAGGAACAAGCACGTGACCAGATTGAATCGATTTTTTTACTGAGTAGATAAGCAGATCTATGAAAATGATGTGGGCAAACAATCTTCCTTATGAGAAAGCTGGATAATTCCAGCCACAGGATGTTTGCTCCAGAGCCAGTTTTGATCTCAGTTCTCATTTCTTGGCCGACTGGAAGCAGAGCAGATGTTACTCTTGCTGTGGAGTCCCCATCCCCACTATCCCTCTCCAATTAACACCAGCCATACACAAAGAGGACTGGGTGAGGAACCCAATACAGCCTAGAGGGGGCAACCAGTGGCCCAGGAACCCATCTGGGTTCTGAGTGTGGACGATGAGACAGTTTGTTGACCGTTGCCCACACACAGGGATGCCAGATTTCGCTGATTTCTATTCAGCTGGTTTCTTTCCTACAGGCAAGTCTGAAGTGAGATGAACGTAAAGAGTTAACAAGCGAGGTGAGGTATGTGCTGACTGCACACAACATTGAATGTCAGAGCCGCGCACTCCCTCTGCATCCAGTGTGAAAATATTTCTTTTCTTTTTAACCATTTGAATTTGATGGTATTTCTATTAATATATAAATGTCTGATAACTACTGGGACTTGCATGGGGAATCTCTGATTGACCTCCCTGTTGTACTCCTGGGGATTGGTAATTAACTCACCAGGTGGAGCTGATATACCAAGCCCTGTATAAAGCAGGCCCCTGAGCGGGTCCATCATTGCACTGTCCTGGCTGAGACCTGTCTGTGTTCACCACAGGTTGGTGGTTTTGCTTTACTTTATGTTGTGCAATAAAGCACTGTTCATTTACAGCTGCCCCCTGGAATAATGATAAAATGATTAAGCATTTTCCATAACTCATTATGAAATATTCAGTGTGTACTAAGTGCGTTCAATCTCCTTCACGGGGCCGTGGTAAGTGAACAGCCAGATTTCAATTTTGCTGCCCACTGAGATGAAGAAGGGTCACTCTTGCGATGTGGTCATGAGCCTAGGTTTCCCATCACTGATATACAGGCTGTGTGCACTCTGAGACCCCGGCTCTCTGTCAATGAAGAGGAAGCAACTCCACAAATCAACAGCACAGGCCTCCCAATAACAATTTTCACAGCTTGACAAAGAAGGTTTAATTAAGTTTTTTGGAGCCAGTGCAGGACTAAGTCTCACAAGGAAAGGAAACAATCGTGTTGATTGTAAAGGTTCTGCTCCAGAGTGTTATGTATTATTTTTCACAGCAATAAGCCCACATAGAACAAGAGAATCTTGACACTAGCTGGCAGGCTGTGGGTTTTTCATACATTTTTCATCCACTACAACTCTCACCAACTTTTACAGGTGCACCATAGGGAGCATTCTTTCTGGTTGTATCACAGCTTGGTATGGTTCCTGGACCATAAGCAACTACAAAGGGACGTGAAGGAAGGCCAGTCCATCACTTAAAGCATCCCCCATCCATTGACTCCTTCTACACTTCCTGCTGCCTCCGAAAAGCAGCCAGTGTAATTATAAGAACCCCACGTGACCCAGACAGACTCTCTCCCACTTTCTTTCCTTGGGAAAAAGATACAAAAGCCTGAGGTCATGTACTAACCGACTCAAGAACAGCCTCTTTCCTGTTACCATCAGACTTTTGAATGGATTTACCTTGCGTTAAGTTGACCTTTCTCAGTCCCCTAGCTATGACTGTAACACAACATTCTGCACACTCTCCTTCTCCATGAAAGGTATGCTTTGTCTGCAGAGCATTCAAGAAACATTACAGTCATAGCTAGGGGACTGAGAAAGATCAACTTAACGCAAGGTAAATCCATTCAAAAGTCTGATGGTAACAGGAAAGAGGCTGTTCTTGAGTCGGTTAGTACATGACCTCAGGCTTTTGTATCTTTTTCCCAAGGAAAGAAAGTGGGAGAGAGTCTGTCTGGGTCACGTGGGGTTCTTATAATTACACTGGCTGCTTTTCGGAGGCAGCAGGAAGTGTAGAAGGAGTCAATGGATGGGGGATGCTTTAAGTGATGGACTGGCCTTCCTTCACGTCCCTTTGTAGTTGCTTATGGTCCAGGAACCATACCAAGCTGTGATACAACCAGAAAGAATGCTCCCTATGGTGCACCTGTAAAAGTTGGTGAGAGTTGTAGTGGATGAAAAATGTATGAAAAACCCACAGCCTGCCAGCTAGTGTCAAGATTCTCTTGTTCTATGTGGGCTTATTGCTGTGAAAAATAATACATAACACTCTGGAGCAGAACCTTTACAATCAACACGATTGTTTCCTTTCCTTGTGAGACTTAGTCCTGCACTGGCTCCAAAAAACTTAATTAAACCTTCTTTGTCAAGCTGTGAAAATTGTTATTGGGAGGCCTGTGCTGTTGATTTGTGGAGTTGCTTCCTCTTCATTGACAGAGAGCCGGGGTCTCAGAGTGCACACAGCCTGTATATCAGTGACGGGTAACCTAGGCTCATGACCACATCGCAAGAGTGACCCTTCTTCATCTCAGTGGGCAGCAAAATTGAAATCTGGCTGTTCACTTACCACGGCCCCGTGAAGGAGATTGAACGCACTTAGTACACACTGAATATTTCATAATGAGTTATGGAAAATGCTTAATTATTTTATCATTACTCCAGGGGGCAGCTGTAAATGAACAGTGCTTTATTGCACAACATAAAGTAAAGCAAAACCACCAGCCTGTGGTGAACACAGACGGGTTCCAACCAGGACACTGCAATGATGGACCCGCTCAGGGGCCTGCTTTATACAGGGTTTGGTATATCAGCTCCACCTGGTGAGTTAATTACCAATCCCCAGGAGTACAACAGGGAGGTCAATCAGAGATTCCCCATGCAAGTCCCAGTAGTTATCAGACATTTATATATTAATAGAAATACCATCAAATTCAAACGGTTAAAAAGAAAAGAAATATTTTCACTTTGGATGCAGAGGGAGTGCGCGGCTCTGACATTCAATGTTGTGTGCAGTCAGCACATACCTCACCTCGCTTGTTAACTCTTTACGTTCATCTCACTTCAGACTTGACTGTAGGAAAGAAACCAGCTGAATAGAAATCAGTGAAACCTGGCATCCCTGTGTGTGGGCAATGGTCAACAAACTGTCTCATTGTCCACACTCAGAACCCAGATGGGTTCCTGGGCCACTGGTTGCCCCCTCTAGGCTGTATTGGGTTCCTCACCCAGTCCTCTTTGTGTATGGCTGGTGTTAATTGGAGAGGGATAGTGGGGATGGGGACTCCACAGCAAGAGTAACATCTGCTCTGCTTCCAGTCAGCCAAGAAATGAGAACTGAGATCAAAACTGGCTCTGGAGCAAACATCCTGTGGCTGGAATTATCCAGCTTTCTCATAAGGAAGATTGTTTACCCACATCATTTTCATAGATCTGCTTATCTACTCAGTAAAAAAATCGATTCAATCTGGTCACGTGCTTGTTCCTTTTCCTCTTCATTCCTGGGATATGGGCACCGCTGGCGAACCCAGCATTTATTGGCCTGAACAATTGCCCTTGAGAAGGTGGTGGAGAGTTTCCTTCTTGAAATACTGCGTTCCCTGAGGTGTAGGTACACCCACAGTGCTGTTAGCGAGAGAGTTACAGGATTCTGAACCAGGAACAGTGAAGGAACAGCGATATATTTCCAAGTCAGGTTGGTGAGTGACTTGAAGGGGGACTTCCAGATGATGGCGTTCCCATACACCTGTTACCCTTGTTATAAGAACATAAGAACTAGGAGCAGGAATAGGCCATCTGGCTCCTTGTACTTGCTGAATATGATCATGGCTGATCTTTTCATCTTATCTTGTCCTTCTAGATGGTAATAGTTGTGAGGTTGGAAGATGTTGGTGAAGGAACCTTTGGTGAATTGCTGCAGTGCACCTTGTCAATGGTACACACACTGCTGTCACTGTGCCTCAGTGGTGGTGGGAATGAATGTTTAATGCGGTGGGCTGCTTTGTCCTGGATGGTGCCAAGCACACATTCAGGCAAGTGGGGAGTGTTCCCACACATTCCTGACTTGTGCCTTGTAGATGGTGGACAGGTTTGAGGAATCAGGAAGCGAATTGCTAATCTAGATGAAAGGTTTAAAAATGCAATTTGGTTTTTCTCGCAACAGATATTACCCAGATTGGATACTGTGTGTCTCTATATTAAACACTGTGCCCTGATTGGATGTTGTGTGTCTCTACATTAAACACTGTTGCCTGATTGGATGTTGTGTGTCTCTATATTAAACACTGTGCCCTGATTGGATGTTCTGTGTCTCTATATTAAACACTGTTGCCTGATTGGATGTTGTGTGTCTCTATATTAAACACTGCACACTGATTTTATTTGTGCCCTGATTGGATACTCATTCTGTCTATATTAAATGCTGTGTCCAGATTGGTTACCATGTTTGTCTATATTAAATGCTGTGCTGTGATTGGATACTGCGTTTGCCTATATTAAATGCTGGGCTCCGATTGGCTACTGTGTTTGTCTCTATTAAACGCTGTGCTCAATGTCTATTTCAATGTCCATTGTATTATCAAATATCATCTATGTCAATGTTGTTAAGACAATGACCATGGCAATGTCAGTGATGATCACTCTGTATGTCTACCGTTCTGTCAATGACCATCTCTGTGTCAATGACCACCTCTATGTCAGCGTCCATCACTACATCAATAGCAGTGGATCAGCTGGCAGAGATATTCACAGGTACCTTCAACCTGTCTTTACAACAATCTGACGTCCTTATCTGCTTCAAGAAGATGACCATCATCCCCGAACCTAAGAAAAACCAAGCACCGTGCCTTCATGACTATCGGCCGGTGGCTCTGACATCCATCATTATGAAGTGCTTTGAAAGGTTAGTCATGGCACGAATCAATTCCAGCCTCCCAGACTACCTGGATCCACTACAGTTCGCCTACTGCCACAACAGGTCCACAGCAGATGCCATTTCCCTGGCCCTGCACTCAACCCTGGAATGCATACATAGCAAGGACACCTATGTCAGACTCCTATTTATTGACTACAGCTCAGCCTTTAACACCATTATTCCCATGAAACTCATCTCCAAGCTCTGTGGCATGGGCCTCTGCACCTCCCTCTGCAATTGGATTCTGAACTTCCGAACCCACAGACCACAATCAGTAATAGGCAACGATACCTCCTCCACAATCATCCTCAACAGCGATGCCTCACAAGGCTGTGTTCTCAGCCCCCTACTATACTCCTTATACACCTATGACTGTGCGGACAAATTCCCCTCCAATTCGATTTTCAGGTTTGCTGACGACATCACCGGAGTGGGTCGGATCTCAAACAATGACGAGACAGATTACAGGAATGAGGTGGAGAGTCTGGTGAACTGGTGCAGCAACAATAATCTCTCCCTCAATGTCAACAAAAAGAGAAGATTGTCATTGACTTCAAGAAGCGTAAAGGAGAACATGCCCCTGTCGACATCAATGAGGACTGATCTTCTCAAGCTTATACTGTTCCTGGCATTAATATAAGTTATTTGTTCATGTATTACATGCGTTAACTCTCATTTTTATAAAGACAAATAGTTTAATCTGGCTGTTATTTTGTAGACTTAGCAAGTCTTACCTATTTGTGTTAGTTGGACACCATTACACAGGTGGTAGTTTACAATACCGGCTTTTGACAGCTGCTGATGGCAGATCACGATACCGGCTTTTAACAGAAGAGTCCGGCTGGGGCAGCCACGATCTCACAACTAACTTCAAAGACAGGGAGGCTGGTACTGCTGCAGAAGGGGTTTGAATCGAGACCGGATTAAGCCTGTGTCGTGACGGCAGGACTGTAATTCCTGATTAAATCTGGGGCTGCATCACCACCAAGGAAGGAAGACCTGGATTTCCGGCAGGAATTGGAATTTGGAATCGTGATGGACACTAAGAAACATGATGTATAAATGACCACTTGTGTTTGTGTTCAATGAGAAGTTTGGTAGTCCCTGCTTCTCCCAAAGCTCTTGAATGAACACCAGAGCTTTGAAATGAAAACCACTGTATTTTGACTCACTAACAGCCCCAGAGGTATTATTTTACCGACAACATATCCCTCAGGACCTTTTCCATTAACTTACTGACCACCGAAGTAAGACTGGCCGGCCTATAATTACCAGGGTCATTCCTATTTCCGTTCTTGAACAGAGGAACAACATTTGCCACTCTCCAGTTCTCTGGCACCATCCCCGTGGACAGTGACGATCCAAAGATCAAAGCCAAAGGCTCTGCAATCTCCTCCTTTGCCTCTTAATTTATCCTAGGATATATCCCATCTGGCCCAGGGGATTTATCGCCTCTCAGTTTTTTTCAAAATTGCTAATACATCTTCCTTCAGAACATTTACCTCCTCCAGCCTATCAGCCTATATCATACTTTCATCCTCAAAAACATGGCCCCTCTCCTTGGTGAGCCCTGAAGAAAAGTTCTCATTCATCGCCTCTCCTATCTCTTCTGACTCCATGCACAAGTTCCCACTACTATCCTTGACCGACCCGAACCTCACCCTGGTCATTCTTTTCCTTCTCACATATAACATGGGTTAAGAAACCAGAAGGTTCAGGATTCAAGAGCACCACCCCTGGTTGAAAGCATATTTACAACATGGCACATAACTGGGAAATCACATTTTGTAATGTTTTATAATAAGAAGACAAGAAGTGTGAAACAAGTAAAAATTTTAATATATTATAAATTATACACAAACATTCCTTCATATATTCCACAAATGCCCATTCATCCCCTTGATACTAAATCTTCTGAACAACTGGTTATTGCATCCTGAAGAGATCTTATTCAAACAGCTTTTCTTTTCATAGAATCACAGAATAAAATCCCTACAGTGCAGAAGGAGGCTATTCGGCCCATCGAGTCTGCACAGGCAACAATCCCACCCAGGCCCTATCCCTCTAACCCCATATATTTACCCTGCTAATCCCCCTTTAAAATAAAGTTAAAGTTTATTTATTAAGCAAGGCTAACATTAACACTATATGAAGTTTTGTTAAATATACTTCGGAGTATGGTTTGGTTTCTTATTGGGAAAAGCATGACTTTTCCTTATTATCTGGAAATACTCTTCCAACTGCTTCATCCTCGTTTCAAGATCCTCCATCTTGGAAATTATTTTAAAGACATCTTCGGGAACATTAGAACGAACGTCATTCTCCGAACTTGAATCTACATGAGCAGGGCACAGACGGTCCTTCTGAAAAGATAGTGGAAAATACGTTTTATTGACCTGATGAATGATTAAGAAATTATTTTAAAAACAATGTTGGTAAAATGAAATGTATTTATCTTACTATTAGCCTATGATGCTGCGATGTATTTTTCACTGAAATTTTGTTTTGCTGTGTATCCTAATCTATTGGATAGTGACCTGCATCTAAATCACTGCCCAACATTGTGCTCTGATCGTCCACCTACTGTCTTAGCTCCTGCTATCCAATATCCCCATTCCCGAGTGTTGTTAATGTGTAGTTTCATTCCATATCTTCACTCAGTACGTCACACAGGCTCAATCTGCCTGACATTGTGAATTGGTTACCTTGGTCTGGCCAAGCCCCAGTGGTTCATAGAACCATAGACACCCGACAGTGCAGAAGGAGGCCATTCAGTCCCTCGAGTCTGCACCCACCACAATCCCACCCAGGCCCTATCCCTGTAATCCCATATATTTACCCTGCTAATAATCCCCTATAAAGTAAAGTTTATTTACTAAGTCAGGCTTACATTAACACTGCAATGAAGTTACTGTGACATTCCCTTAGTCACCACACTCCGGCCCCTGTTCGGGTCAAAGCACTGAAGCACCTGGAGGAAACCCTAGCAGACCCTGGCTCCACACAGACCCAAGCTGGAAATGGAAATCAGGTCCCTGGCGCCGTGAGGCAGCAGTGCCACCCACTGTGCCACCATGCCACCCCATGAGGGTCTAACTGGTATTGCTCAAATCAATGACCAAGTACAAAGGTCAGTGAACACCGGGGGCAGCTTCAACTAGCAATTGATCACAGCTCAAATGTTCAGTGGCTGAAGGAAAGCTAAGAACTGATACATAACTGTAAGTTAATTGTTTTTATTAACAATCACACTTTCCTAGTGAATAAAAACAGCTGGAAGCTAACTTGATGTCAATATTGAGACTACTTAATAATTAAGCTAATTAAAGCAATCTGAAGTGAGGTGAGGTTTTCCTTTAAATGCTTTGGGTGCGATCTTACCGACCGTTCCCCCCTCGCTACCGCTGCAGTGAGATCGGAGAATTTGGCGCCCAGCGGGCTGGGAAAATCCCACCAACATGAATGGCCACAGGATTCTGGAGATTAAGCTGTGGTAATCTGGAATGCAGTGCTGGAAAATTTAATGGATGCAGATTCAATGATAACTTTGAGAAGGAATATGGGGAAGTATTTGAAGGGGAAGAATTTTAGGAGCTGTGGGGATGGTGTTCTTTGGCATCCTTTTCAGAAACAAACACAGTCACGATGGGCAGAATGGCCATGTGGTATCGTTACCGAGAGCATTTTTTTAACCTCCCTGTCTCTTGTGACACCACAGTCAACAGTTGTTGACATCACAATCCTCTATCCAACGCATAGACCCAGGGTAATATTCTGGGGACCAAGGTTCAAATCCCACCACGGCAGATGGTGAAATTTGAGTTCAATGAAAATCTGGAATTAAAGGTCTAATGTTGACCGTAAGAAAAATGTTGATTGTTGTTAAAAACCCATTTGGTTCACTGATGTCCTTTCAGGAAGGAAATCTGCCATTCTTATTTGCTCTGGTCTACGGTGACTCTAGGCCCACAGCAATGTGGTTGACTCTAAACTATCCTCAGGGATGGGTGATAAATGCTGGCCCAGCCAATGACGCCCCCATCCCATGAATGGATAAAAAAAGAGAATTGCGTTAACATAGACAAGGATTCAGTAATTATGATCTTTTCCAATTCAGGAAGAATTCAAAAGTTCACAAGACAGATTTCTGGCTGATATTTACCCACAGGAACAGCACTTACCCCTCGTGAGGGCCTAGTCCACCTTCTCTTGAGAAAGATTAAAAGGGAGACCAACAACAGCAATCCCAAGACTTGGAATAGAAAGCCTTGGCTTGTGAACCATTCCGGGACCTGCGTCCCATTCTCAAAGCATATTGTACTGAGTGGATACGGTAGAGAAACTGTGAAAAGTCAGGCTGTTTGACAGCAAGGTCCTCAGGGAAGACTTCCATTCCAACCCGGAACCAAGCTGGGGGGGAAATGGCTTCTGAGGAGTTGGCACTTAACGAGAAAATTAACACAGAAAGCAAAGAGAGCCACATTTGAAACTGCATTTTCCAGACAGCCCTCTCTCCAACACATTGCTGCCAGATACTCACAGAATATGTGGCACCGTTACCGAGAGCATTCTTTAAACCTCCCTATCTCTTGTGACACCACAGTCAACAGTTATTGACATCACAATCTTTAATCCAACGCATATGACTAGACTAAAGAGACAGCACAGAAACAGGCCATTCAGCCCAACAGTGATCTCAATGCTTCACAAGAGCCCCCTCACTTCATCTATCTGCATATCCCTTCTATTCCTTTCTTGCTCATGTGTTTACCTATCTCACCCTTCAATTCTCTCTAATCTAGTTTCATTTCTATCTCAAGTTCCAATGCTGCGTAGCAAAATGCATGGGGGTAATGTGGATAGGGTGGCAAGGATGGGCCTGGGTAAGATACTCTTTCAGGGACTTGATGGGCCGAATGGATCATTCTTTGAACCTTTAAATCATTAGTGATTATACATCAGCACACTGCATCTCATCACTTGGCCAAGTCCTGCTGCCAATCTCATTAACTCACGTCTTATGAAGGGGGGTCAGTAGTTTGTTGGTATTGTTGCTGGAGTAGTAATCCAGAGACCCAGGGTAATATTCTGGGGACCCAGGTTCAAATCCCACCAACCAAATGGTGAAATTTGAATTCAATAATAATCTGGAATTAAAGGTCTAATGTTGACCGTAAAAAAAAATGTTGATTGTTGTTCAAAACCCATTTGGTTCACTGACGTCCTTTAGGGAAGGAAATCTGCCATTCTTATCTGGTCTGATCTACAGTGACTCCAGACCCACAGCAATGTGGTTGACTCTTAACTATCCTCAGGGATGGGTAATAAATGTTGGCCCAGTCAATGATGCCCACATCCCAACAGAATTGCGTTAATATAGACAAGGATTCAGTAATTATGATCTTTTTCAATTCAGGAAGAATTCAAAAGTTCACAAGACAGATTTCTGGCTGATATTTACCCACAGGAACAGCACTTACCCCTCGTGAGGGCCTAGTCCACCTTCTCTTGACAAAGATTAAAAGGGAGACCAACAACAGCAATCCCAAGACTTGGAATAGAAAGCCTTGGCTTGTGAACCATTCCGGGACCTGCGTCCCATTCTCAAAGCATATTGTACTGAGCGGATACGGTAAAGAAACTGTGAAAAGTTAGGCTGTACGACAGCAAGGTCCTCAGGGAAGACTTCCATTCCAACCCGGAACCAAGCTGGGGGGGAAATGGCTTCTGAGGAGTCGGCACTTAACGAGAAAATTAACACAGAAAGCAAAGAGAGCCACATTTGAAACTGCATTTTCCAGACAGCCCTCTCTCCAACACTTTGCTGCCAGATACTTACAGAATATGTGGCACCGTTACCGAGAGCATTGTTTTAACCTCCCTATCTCTTGTGACACCACAGTCAACAGTTATTGACATCACAATCTTTTATCCAACGCATAAGACTAGACGAAAGAGACAGAACAGAAACAGGCCATTCAGCCCAACAGTGATCTCAATGCTTCACAAGAGCCCCCTCACTTCATCTATCTGCATATCCCTTCTATTCCTTTCTTGCTCATGTGTTTACCTATCTCACTCTTCAATTCTCTCTAATCTAGTTTCATTTCTATCTCAAGTTCCAATGCTGCATAGCAAAATGCATGGGGGTAATGTGGATAGGGTGGCAAGAATGGGCCTGGGTAAGGCTCTCTTTCAGGGACTTGATGGGCCGAATGGATCATTCTTTGAACCTTTAAATCATTAGTGATTATACATCAGCACACTGCAACTAATCACTTGGCCAAGTCCTGCTGCCAATCTCTTTAACTCATGTCTTACGAAGGGGAGTCAGTAGTGTGTTGGTGTTGTTGCTGGACTAATCCAGAGAACCAGGGTAATACTCTCTGGGGACCCAGGTTCAAATCCCACCATGGCAGATGGTGAAATTTGAATTCAATAAAAATCTGGAATGAAAGGTCTAATGATGACTGTAAAAAAAATGTTGATTGTTGTTAAAAACCCATTTGGTTCACTGACGTCCTTTAGGGAAGGAAATCTGCCATTCTTATCTGGTCTGGTCTACACTGACTCCAGGCCCACTGTGGCAATGTGGTTGACTCTTAACTATCCTCAGGGATGGGTAATAAACGCTGGCCCAGTCAATGACGCCCAAATCCCATAAATGAATAGAAAAACAGAATTGCGTTAACATAGACAAGGATTCAGTAATTATGATCTTTTTCAATTCAGGAAGAATTCAAAAGTTCACAAAACAGATTTCTGGCTGATATTTATCCACAGGAACAGCACTTACCCCTCGTGAGGGCCTAGTTCACCTTCTCTTGACAAAGATTAAAAGGGAGACCAACAACAGCAATCCCAAGACTTGGAATAGAAAGCCTTGGCTTGTGAACCATTCCGGGACCTGCGTCCCATTCTCAAAGCATATTGTACTGAGTGGATACGGTAGAGAAACTGTGATAAGTCAGGCTGTACGACAGCAAGGTCCTCAGGGAAGACTTCCATTCCAACCCGGAACCAAGCTGGGGGGGAAATGGCTTCTGAGGAATCAGCACTTAACGAGAAAATTAACACAGAAAGCAAAGAGAGCCACATTTGAAACTGCATTTTCCAGATAGCCCTCTCTCCAACACTTTGCTGTCAGATACTCACAGAATATGTGGCACCGTTACCGAGAGCATTGTTTTAACCTCCCTGTCTCTTGTGACACCACAGTCAACAGTTATTGACATCATAATCTTTCATCCAACGCATAGAACTAGACTAAAGAGACAGCACAGAAATAGGCCATTCAGCCCAACAGTGATGTCAATGCTTCACAAGAGCCCCCTCACTTCATCTATCTGCATATCCCTTCTATTCCTTTCTTGCTCATGTGTTTATCTATCTCACCCTTCAATTCTCTCTAATCTAGTTTCATTTCTATCTCAAGTTCCAATGCTGCATACCAAAATGCATGGGGGTAATGTGGATAGGGTGGCAAGGATGGGCCTGGGTAAGACTCTCTTTCAGGGACTTGATGGGCCGAATGGATCATTCTTTGAACCTTTAAATCATTAGTGATTATACATCAGCACACTGCATCTCATCACTTGGCCAAGTCCTGCTGCCAATCTCTTTAACTCACGTCTTACGAAGGGGAGTCAGTAGTTTGTTGGTATTGTTGCTGGAGTAGTAATCCAGAAACCCAGGGTAATATTGTGGGGACCCAGGTTCAAATCCCACCATGGCAGATGGTGAAATTTGAATTCAATGAAAATCTGGAATTAAAGGTCTAATGTTGACCGTAAAAAAAAATGTTGATTGTTGTTAAAAACCCATTTAGTTCACTGACGTCCTTTAGGGAAGGAAATCTGCCATTCTTATCTGGTCTGGTCTACAGTGACTCCAGACCCACAGCAATGTGGTTGACTCTTAACTATCCTCAGGGATGGGTAATAAATGCTGGCCCAGCCAATGATGTCCCCATCCCAAAAGAATTGCATTAATATAGACAAGGATTCAGTAATTATGATCTTTTTCAATTCAGGAAGAATTCAAAAGTTCACAAAACAGATTTCTGGCTGATATTTACCCACAGGAACAGCACTTACCCCTCGTGAGGGCCTAGTCCACCTTCTCTTGACAAAGATTAAAAGGGAGACCAACAACAGCAATCCCAAGACTTGGAATAGAAAGCCTTGACTTGTGAACCATTCCGGGACCTGCGTCCCATTCTCAAAGCATATTGTACTGAGTGGATACGGTAGAGAAACTGTGAAAAGTCAGGCTGTTTGACAGCAAGGTCCTCAGGGAAGACTTCCATTCCAACCCGGAACCAAGCAGGGGGGGAAATGGCTTCTGAGGAGTCGGCACTTAACGAGAAAATTAACACAGAAAGCAAAGAGAGCCACATTTGAAACTGCATTTTCCAGACAGCCCTCTCTCCAACACATTGCTGCCAGATACTCACAGAATATGTGGCACCGTTACCGAGAGCATTCTTTTAACCTCCCTATCTCTTGTGACACCACAGGCAACAGTTATTGACATCACAATCTTTTATCCAACGCATAAGACTAGACGAAAGAGACAGCACAGAAACAGGCCATTCAGCCCAACAGTGATCTCAATGCTTCACAAGAGCCCCCTCACTTCATCTATCTGCATATCCCTTCTATTCCTTTCTTGCTCATGTGTTTATCTATCTCACCCTTCAATTCTCTCTAATCTAGTTTCTTTTCTATGTCAAGTTCCAATGCTGCATAGCAAAATGCATGGGGGTAATGAGGATAGGGTGGCAAGGATGGGCCTGGGTAAGATACTCTTTCAGGGACTTGATGGGCTGAGTGGATCATTCTTTGAACCTTTAAATCATTAGTGATTATACATCAGCACACTGCATCTAATCACTTGGCCAAGTCCTGCTGCCAATCTCTTTAACTCATGTCTTACGGAGGGGAGTCAGTAGTGTGTTGGTGTTGTTGCTGGACTAATAATCCAGTGATCTAGGGTAATACTCTGGGGACCCAGGTTCAAATCCCACCATGGCAGATGGTGAAATTTGAATTCAATAAAAATCTGGAATTAAAGGTCTAATGATGACAATAAAAAAAATGTTGATTGTTGTTAAAAACCCATTTGGTTCACTGACGTCTTTTAGGGAAGGAAATCTGCCATTCTTATCTGGTCTGGTCTACAGTGACTCCAGACCCACAGCAATGTGGTTGACTCTTAACTATCCTCAGGGATGGGTAATAAATGCTGGCCCAGCCAATGATGCCCACATCCCATGAATGAATAGAAAAACAGAATTGCATTAATATAGACAAGGATTCAGTAATTATGATCTCTTTCAATTCAGGAAGAATTCAAAAGTTCACAAAACAGATTTCTGGCTGATATTTATCCACAGGATCTGCACTTACCCCTCGTGAGGGCCTAGTCCACCTTCTCTTGAGAAACATTAAAAGGGAGACCAACAACAGCAATCCCAAGACTTGGAATAGAAAGCCTTGGCTTGTGAACCATTCCGGGACCTGCGTCCCATTCTCAAAGCATATTGTACTGAATGGATACGGTAGACACCACTGTGATAAGTCAGGCTATACGACAGCAAGGTCCTCACGGATATCTTCCATTCTAACCCGGAACCAAGCTGGGGGGGAAATGGCTTCTGAGGAGTCGGCACTTAACGAGAAAATTAACACAGAAAGCAAAGAGAGCCACATTTGAAACTGCATTTTCCAGACAGCCCTCTCTCCAACACATTGCTGCCAGATACTCACAGAATATGTGGCACCGTTACCGAGAGCATTGTTTTAACCTCCCTATCTCTTGTGACACCACAGTCAACAGTTATTGACATCACAATCTTTTATCCAACACATAGAACTAGACTAAAGAGACAGCACAGAAACAGGCCATTCAGCCCAACAGTGATCTCAATGCTTCACAAGAGCCCCCTCACTTCATCTATCTGCATATCCCTTCTATTCATTTCTTGCTCATGTGTTTACCTATCTCACCCTTCAATTCTCTCTAATCTAGTTTCTTTTCTATCTGAAGTTCCAATGCTGCATAGCAAAATGCATTGGGGGTAATGTGGATAGGGTGGCAAGGATGGGCCTGGGTAAGATACTCTTTCAGGGACTTGATGGGCTGAATGGATCATTCTTTGAACCTTTAAATCATTAGTGATTATACATCAGCACACTGCATCTAATCACTTGGCCAAGTCCTGCTGCCAATCTCTTTAACTCACGTCTTACGAAGGGGAGTCAGTAGTTTGTTGGTATTGTTGCTTGACTAGTAATCCAGAGACCCAGGGTAATATTCTGGGGACCCAGGTTCAAATCCCACCATGGCAGATGGTGAAATTTGAATTCAATAAAAATCTGGAATTAAAGGTCTAATGTTGACCGTAAAAAGAAATGTTGATTGTTGTTCAAAACCCATTTGGTTCACTGACGTCCTTTAGGGAAGGAAATCTGCCATTCTTATCTGGTCTGGTCTACAGTGACTCCAGACCCACAGCAATGTGGTTGGCTCTTAACTATCCTCAGGGATGGGTAATAAATGCTGGCCCAGCCAATGATGCCCACATCCCAAAAGAATTGCATTAATATAGACAAGGATTCAGTAATTATGATCTTTTTCAATTCAGGAAGAATTCAAAAGTTCACAAGACAGATTTCTGGCTGATATTTACCCACAGGAACAGCACTTACCCCTCGTGAGGGCCTGGTCCACCTTCTCTTGACAAAGATTAAAAGGGAGACCAACAACAGCAATCCCAAGACTTGGAATAGAAAGCCTTGGCTTGTGAACCATTCTGGGACCTGCGTCCCATTCTCAAAGCATATTGTACTGAGTGGATACGGTAGACACCACTGTGTTAAGTCAGGCTGTTTGACAGCAAGGTCCTCAGGGAAGACTTCCATTCCAACCCGGAACCAAGCAGGGGGGGAAATGGCTTCTGAGGAGTCGGCACTTAACGAGAAAATTAACACAGAAAGCAAAGAGAGCCACATTTGAAACTGCATTTTCCAGACAGCCCTCTCTCCAACACATTGCTGCCAGAAACTCACAGAATATGTGGCACTGTTACCGAGAGCATTGTTTTAACCTCCTTATCTCTTGTGACACCACAGTCAACAGTTATTGACATCACAATCTTTTATCCAACGCATATGACTAGACTAAAGAGACAGCACAGAAATAGGCCATTCAGTCCAACAGTGGTGTCAATGCTTCACAAGAGCCCCCTCACTTCATCTATCTGCATATCCCTTCTATTCCTTTCTTGCTCATGTGTTTATCTATCTCACCCTTCAATTCTCTCTAATCTAGTTTCATTTCTATCTCAAGTTCCAATGCTGCATAGCAAAATGGATTGGGGGTAATGTGGATAGGGTGGCAAGGATGGGCCTGGGTAAGATACTCTTTCAGGGACTTGATGGGCCGAATGGATCATTCTTTGAACCATTAAATCATTAGTGATTATACATCAGCACACTGCATCTCATCACTTGGCCAAGTCCTGCTGCCAATCTCTTTAACTCATGCCTTACAAACGGGAGTCAGTAATGTGTTGGTATTGTTGCTGAACTAGTAATCCAGAAGCCCAGGTTAATATTGTGGGGACCCAGGTTCAAATCCCACGATGGCAGATGGTGAAATTTGAGTTCAATGAAAATCTGGAATTAAAGGTCTAATGTTGATCATTAAAAAAAATGTTGATTGTTGTTCAATACCCACTTGGTTCACTGATGTCCTTTAGGGAAGGAAATCTACCATTCTTATCTGGTCTGGTCTACAGTGACTCCAGACCCACAGCAATGTGGTTGACTCTAAACTATCCTCAGGAATGGGTAATAAATGCTGGCCCAGCCAATGATGCCCACATCCCATGAATGAATAGAAAAAGAGAATTGCATTAATATAGACAAGGATTCAGTAATTATGATCTTTTTCAATTCAGGAAGAATTCAAAAGTTCACAAAACAGATTTCTGGCTGGTATTTACCCAAAGGAACAGCACTTACCCCTCGTGAGGGCCTAGTCCACCTTCTCTTGACAAAGATTAAAAGGGAGACCAACAACAGCAATCCCAAGACTTGGAATAGAAAGCCTTGGCTTGTGAACCATTCCGGGACCTGCGTCCCATTCTCAAAGCATATTGTACTGAATGGATACGGTAGACACCACTGTGATAAGTCAGGCTGTTTGACAGCAAGGTCCTCAGGGAAGACTTCCATTCCAACCCGGAACCAAGCAGGGGGGGAAATGGCTTCTGAGGAGTCGGCACTTAACGAGAAAATTAACACAGAAAGCAAAGAGAGCCACATTTGAAACTGCATTTTCCAGACAGCCCTCTCTCCAACACATTGCTGCCAGATACTCACAGAATATGTGGCACCGTTACCAAGAGCATTCTTTTAACCTCCCTACCTCTTGTGACACCACAGTCAACAGTTATTGACATCACAATCTTTTATCCAACGCATAGAACTGGAGTAAAGAGACAGCACAGAAATAGGCCATTCAGCCCAACAGTGATGTCAATGCTTCACAAGAGCCCCCTCACTTCATCTATCTGCATATCCCTTCTATTCCTTTCTTGCTCATGTGTTTATCTAACTCGCCCTTCAATTCTCTCTAATCTAGTTTCGTTGCTATCTCACGTTCCAATGCTGCATAGCAAAATGCATGGGGGTAATGAGGATAGGGTGGCAAGGATGGGCCTGGGTAAAGTTAAATTGGTCTGTAAAATAGTGGACTTGCAGATGCACCATGCAGTCATGCGGGACCCCTGCTAACGTATGATGGAGCTGTGGATAATTAGTTAGCAAAGCTGAGAGTGGACATGTCAAAATTGCTTCCAACATTCACGCTACTGTCGCATAGCTGGCCTCACCACTGAGAATCCACCTCTGAGTTATAATCGCAACTTTCTATCAATGCCCATTCATCACACCTACCTTATATTAAGTTGATCTTTCCCCCCCCAGCTATGAACGTAAGACTACATTCGGTGCCCTCTCCTTTCCTTCTCTATGAACACTATGCCTAGAATCATAGAATCCTACAGTACAGAACGAGGGCATTTGGCCCATCAAGTCTATGCTGACCACAGTCCCACCCAGGTCCTATCCCCATAGCTGCATGTATTTACCCTAGCTAGTCCCCCTGACACCCACAGGCAATTTAGCACGGCCAGTCCACCTAATCCACACATTTTTGGACTGTGGGAGGAAACCAGAGCACCCGGAGACATGGGGATAACACGCAATCTCCACACAGACAGTGACCCAAGGCTGTGAATCGAACCTCGGTCCATGGCGTTGGGAAGCAGCAGTGCTAATCACTGTGACACCCCTTTGTCTGTGCAAGAAACAACACTTTCTACTGTGTATCAATACATGTGACAATAATAAATCGAATCAAAGTCTTCTGATATTTCCCTTCCTCACGAGGCTGCCAGGTCTGCTGTGTGTTTGCAACATTCTTTTCTTTTTGTTTTTATCCTGTTTATATCTTGAGTAACTGCACCAATTCCTGTCACTGACAGCAGTTGGGCAAATCCTTACTGAACATTATTCGCTCTATTTGTCAATGGGAGGATATTATCGTCGAGTGAGAATAATGTGGTTTTGCTGATAGTGTTCGAGACGCATCAACTTGTTCCTCTAGGACATCTGCTCCACATTCTTTGTAATAACTTCCCCCACAAGGCAATTCCACTCAATTAGAAAATGCGATCATATGAGAGCATGCACTGGGAGAACTCCTTCCAGCAGTTGAAGCAATCACCTTCTTTAAATCACGTACGCTCTGTTACGGAATGCACTTAATATCCTGAAGGACAGATTGGCTTGAAAAGACTCGAAGACTCCAGATTATTTATTCTCGTCTCCAACTCTATTATTGTTTCATTCCATCTTTCTCCAAAGATGTCACTGTGTCAGCCATGGTTTGGTTAGTTGTTCTGTCACGTCTGAGTCACAGGGTGATGGTTTTAAAGTTCATTTATTAGTGTCACAATAGGCTTACATTAACACTGCAATGAAGTTACTGTTAAAGCCCCCTAGTCGCCACACTCTGACACCTGTTTGGGTACACTGAGGGAGAATTTAACACGGCCAATGAACCCAACCAGCACATCTTTCGGACTGTCGGAGGAAACTGGAGCACCCAGAGGGAACCCAGGCAGACACGGGGAGAACATGCAAACTCTACACAGACAGTGACCCAAACTGGGAATTGAACTTGGGTCCTTGGCGCTGCGAGGCAGCAGTGCTAACCACTGTGCCACCCTTCAGAGGCTTGATCTCCCCATAATCAAGGCTGACACTCCAGCATGGTTGTCAGGAAGAGCTGCACTGTCCGCAGGGTCATCCTTTGGGTGGGATGTTAAACCGAGGCCTCACCTGCCCTCCTAGACTGGCATTAAAGATCCCATGGCATCATTCTGAAGAAGAGGACCCATTCCCAGAAGTCAATATTCATCCTTCGACCAATATCAGTAAAACAGATCATTATCCAGAGGAAGAGGTGACGTTATGGGACAAACGAGGCAGGGGTACAGAACTAAACATGTCGAGCTGTAGGGATGGAGCAGAGGAATGGCGAATGGCTCATTCCGTGAAGAGACAGCCCTTACTCAACTGGCTGAATGGCCTCCCACTGTGATGTGCTGAACACAATGACTCATATTGCAGCTTACTTGTTAACCTTACATCGGTGAGCTCTCGTTCTCCGCTCACACTGCAAGTTAAATCTGCCGCCTACATCCATTATCTCCCCTTCTCCACATGGACTTGGTATAGAATCATAGAATCCCTACAGTGCAGAAAGAGGCTGTAATTGAAAATCCTGATTAATTCTAAATACCCAACATGAGAATAATTAGTAATTAATGCTTTAACATGTGGGCTTGAGAACAGTACAAAATATTTAACTAACATATTAATAATGTCTCTAAGAAATGAATTTGTAACACGCCAGTAAAATGAAAGATGTATTCATGAAAGATACCACCACAAGGCAGGCACAAGTTATGCAACAAAATTACCCATGTATATCCAGGCTGGGGGGTGATGCCAAAAGATAAAGGCACCTCCATTTAGTGTTAGAGCCAGTTTAAACTGATTAAGAAATGCTGAATCATGAGAAGTCATTTTTGGGAGAGGACATTCATAAAACAGATAGATCAATGCTTGAAGGTGTCAAACTATAATTGATTGAAGGACATTCCATTGTTAGATTGACAGAACAAGTGAATGAATGAAGTTGCTCTTAATTAATTGCTGGACTACATAATCTGATGGCAAAAAGTATAACCATTCTGCATTTTGACATGAAATCGGAGATCTTTTAAAAATGCCTCATTTGCTGTGCAGGTAAAAACAGAGATCTTCCTTTCAGCCCAAAGAAATTTGTCTTGTCTTAATTGCTTGTTTGTCTGAATATTTTTAATTTGTAATGTTTTTGATTCTGACATTTCAGTGTTTTATTAAAAACTCGTTTAATTGAAAAATTTCATTGAACTGAATAATCATTTTTCTACCTTTGTGAAATGAAATGTTTAAGGATCTTTAAATTAATCAGGCCACCTAGAAGAATTCCCACGACAAAGGCCATTCGGCCCATCGGTTCTGCACTGACCACATTCCCACCCAAGCCCTATCCCCAAAATCCCATGCATTTACCCTAGCTAATCCCCCTGACAATAAGAGGCAATTTAACACGGCCAATCCTCCCATCTTTAAGACTGTGGGAGGAAACCGGAGCACCCGAAGGAAACCCACGTGAGGGGACGAGAAGGAAGTAGCAGGCCAAGGAACTGGTGCCATCCCTGGAATGATTGACCTCCTTCACCTTGTTTCTGACATTGAATTTATGCAGCTTCATACCCAGGTTTACGAAAGATCCCAGTGAACCTCTCTGTCATTGACATTCTCCAGATAACAGCTCTCTCACAAGGCCCAGCGTCTGAGCTATTCATTCCCTGCAAACACCCTCCCCGTCCCTCCACAAAGCAGCAGACAGAAATGCCTCATCATGGATAGGACTGCTTTTTGATGGAAGAGGTGCTTTCAGGTGATCCATTCACAGATGAAAGATTAAGGGGCTTTCAGAAAAGCAAGTCGAAAATTGCCTTGTGTTTTGTTATATATTGCAGAGACTTTTAATAGGTTTATTCTAGGTGACACTGACACGGCTCCATTTATTCCCTATCATTGGTTGCCCCAAAGGCACTAAATGACAGGATTTTCTTTGGGATTCCTCTGGCTTGGTTGCTTTCACCATAACAAAAACTTTAGATTTTGGGGTCTGTACAATCTCCCAACTGTATTCACTCCACCTCCACAGGAAGCCAGGCCTATTTCACAATCATCGGGCAGTACACACTCGTGATTTCCATCCCCCCCCCCCTCAGATATTCCCTCCTCCATGACCTGGTGCTCAACCACATGGCTGACAGCTCTTCAGCCTTAACAGTGCCACTCGGAGTAGATGGCTTCTGCCGGTATTGCCGCAGGCTCTGAACAACTGCTTTGGAGGAGCCTTGGAGTGCAGGTCAATGGGTTTATAGATCAAGGACTCCCCGCAGTGCAGAAGGAGGCCATTCGGCCCATCATGTCTGTACCAACTCTCCAAATAAACAGCCCACCCAGGCATTCCCCTCTGCCCTATCCCTGTAACCCAACACATTTACCGTGGCTAATTGACCTAACCTACACATCTTTGGACACTAGTTTAGCATGGCCAATCCACTTAACCTGCGCATCTTTGGACAATGGGAGGAAACCGGAGCAGCTGGAGGACACCCATGCAGACACGGGGAGAATGTGCAAACTCTGCAGAGACAGTGACCCAAGGATGGATTCGAACCTGAATTCTTGGCACTGAGAGGCAGCAGCGCTAACCTCTGTGCCACCGTGCCACCCAGGCCAACCAGGCAGATCCCAGCTGGGGTGAGAGCAGGGTGGGTCTTCCAGTGTGGAAATGCTAGCTGCTGGGAGTTATTCCCTTCATGGGCCACAGAATGCCCGATCACGAGCTCACACCCCAAGGCCGCAGGGGAGGGGGCGCGGTGGGGGGAGTCGGTGGTTTTTGCTGGACGGTCTTACCACATGGTCAGTTTCTCATTTGGTTCTAATAAAATTCCAGCAACATTGGGAAGACGATGAACATGGTGCCCACCACCCCACCCCACCCCACCCCTCCCACTGTCCCATCCAATTTTATGCCCGCTCCCCAACCCCCCCCACCCCTCTTCCATCCCACCACTGGGGGGTCAGGTACTCAATGCCTGTATGATTACTGGGCCTCTGGTCCCACACCACGTCCATGTTGCTTGTCTAATAGGCGGTAAACTCAGTGCCAGAATTTTACCCAGAGATGGGAGACACCCCTTGGAGCAGGAGCATCAGAGACAGGCAGCAAAACTCAGAGGGCCAGGAACACCAGAAAAACCAGACAGCGTGCCTTCATGACTATCATCGCCAGTGGCTCCGACATCCATCATTATGAAGTGTTTCGAAATTTAGCATGGAGTTCACCTAACCGGCGCATCTTTGGACAGTGGGAGAAAACCGGAGCAACCGGAGGACATCCATGCAGACATGGGGAAAACTCTGCACAAACAGTGACCCAAGGATGGATTTGAACCTGAATTCTTGGCACTGTGAGGCAGCAATGCTAACCACTGTGCCACCCAGACCAACCAGGCAGATCCTAGCCAGAGTGAGAGCAGGGTGGATCTTCCAGTGTGGACAATGCTAGCTGCTGGGAGTCGTTCCCTCCATGGCACAAATCCAGGTTCTCGGATTGCCTGGATCCACTATAGTTGGCCTATCACCACAACAGGACCACAGCAGACACCATTTCCCTAGCCCTGCACTCAATTCTGGAATACCTAGATAACAAAGGCACCTATGGTCAGACTCCTAATCGTAGACTATAGCCCAGCCTTCAATATCATTATCCGTATGAAACCCATCTCCAAACTTCTGTGGCCTGGGCCTCAACTCCTCCCTCTGCAACTGGATCCTGAGCTTCCTAACCCATAGACTGCAATCAGTAAGGATAGGCAACAACACCTCCTCCACAATCATCTTCAACACCGTTGCCCCACAAGGCTGTGTTGTCAGCCCTCTACTATACTCCTTATGCACCTATGACTGTGTGGCCAAATTCCCCTCCAACTCAATTTTCAAATTTGCTGATAACACCACCATTGTGGGTAGGATCTCAAACAATAATGAGAAGGAGTACAGGAATGCGATAGAGAATCTGGGGAACTGGTGTGACGACAATAATCTCTCCCTTAATGTCAACAAAAAGGAGATTGTCACCAACTTCAGGAAGCGTAGTAGAGAACAGGCCCCTGTCTACATCAATGCGGATGAAATAGAAATGGTTGAGGGCTTCAAGTTTTTAGCCCAGATCACCAACTACCTGTCCTGGTCCCTCCCATGCAGATACCACTGTTGAGAAAGCCCACCAATGCCTCTATGTTCTCAGAAGATAAGGAAATTTGGCACGTCAGCTACAACTCTCACCAATTTTTACAGATGCACCACAGAAAGCATTCTTTCTGGTTGTATCACAGCTTGGTATGGTTCCTGCTCTGCCCAAGGCAGCAAGAAAGGGTCATGAATGGAGCCCAGTCTGTCACGCAAACCAGCCTCCCATCCATTGATTCCATCTACACTTCCCGCTGCCTTGGAAAAGCACCCAGCGGAATTAAGGACACAACACACCCCGGACATTCTCTCACCCACCTTCTTCCATTGGGAAAAAGATACAAAAATTTGAGATCGTGTACCAACTGACTCAAGAACAGCTTCTTCCCTGCTGCATTAGACTTTTGGATGGACCTACCTCATTTTAAGTTGCTCTTTCTCTACACCTCAGTTTTGACAGTAACGCTACATTCTGCACTCTCTCCTTTCCTTCTCTATGCATGGTATGCTTTGTCTGTACACCACACAAGAAACAATACTTTTCATTGTTACTAATACATGTGACAATAATAAACCAAACCCGATCAGATCAGATCAAACCTGCGCTCAGGGGATTGGCCAAACAATCCGCCACAAAATAACTGGGCCCTCCATCTCACAGTGATAAAAATATTTCTGGTTTGAAAAAGATACTGTGCAGTTCCCCACCAGCAGCTGTGTACTGACATGGACCAGAATACATGCTCCAGAAACTTGCTGGATGAAAGCTGGTTTCAATCGCCCTCTGGTGCCAGCTTTCAAAAGTGGGATCTCTCCAGCAGCAGCGATGAGGGGGCAGCATGTCTCCCAGATCAATTCTTCACAGTCACTACAAACCTTCAGCACAAGAGTCATAGAACAGTACAGAAGAAGACCATTCGGCCCATCGAGTCTGTTACAATCCCACCCAGGCCCTATTCCCATAACCTCACCCATTTAACCTTCTAATCCCTCTGACACTAGGGGCAATTTTAGCGTTGCCAATCAACCTAACTCTTGCATCTTTAGACTGTGGGAGGAATCCCACGTAGACACAGAGCACAAAGTCAAAAACCACACAGAAAGTAACCCGAGACCAGAATTGCACCCAGGTCCCTGGCACTGTGAGGCAGCGGTGCTAACCACCGTGCCACCGTGCCGCCCCTATCTGCCAATCTAAAAAACTCAGGCCACCCTTCATTGCACAGGTTACTCCAATGTACTGGCAGTACTTCAGAGAAGGTGCTGGAAGTCTGACTGAAAATAATCTTAAATGTAAAGTAAGGAAAGCAAATACACCTATTCAATCCTTTTAAATTATAACTGAAGCCTCTGGATCACTGAATTCATAGAATCATAGAACCCTACAGTGCAGAAAGAGGCCCTTCGGCCCATCGAGTCTGCACCGAACACCATCCCACCCAGGCCCTACCCCCATATCCCTACATATTATACCCACTGATCCCTCTAACCTACACATCCCTGGACACTAAGGGGCAATTCCTTAGCGTGGCCAATCAACCTAACCCGCACATCTTTGGACTTATAGAGTTAGAGAATGAACAGGTTAATACCGTACGGTATTCCATGGGCAGCAGTGCAGGTGACCGTTAAGGCTCAGAACAGAAACTCCAAGGTATATCATGCAGTTAGCCTAGACCTCAACTTTTTGATTTTGGCATTAGGATGAGCACATTTGGCGTTATCGTGCCTTTAAGAAATGTATTTTGAGTATGTTCTCTGCAGTTATAAGCAGGTCTTTTATTTTGGCACTCAGTTGTCTGAGCTGATGTCCTTCTATCGTTGCTGAAGCCAAAGCTGCTAAATGGGCCTTCTGTTTATTTTTAATCCGGGCCTAATGCAGTGTCTTGGAGTTTTATGACCCTTTTAGGTTTTGATGGTTCTGCAACTGATTTACATGTCAGGAGGTACATTTGGATTTTTTTTTCCCCTCGCAGGAGAAGCCTCCTTTCGGTTTGGCAAAAACTTCAGGCTGAAAGCAATTGGGAAGTTGTGTTGCAGTTGTACAGGACATTGGTGAGGCCACGCCTGGAGTATTGTGTTCGGTTTTGGTCGCTTGCTATAGGAAACCGGAGAGAGTGAAAAGATCCACAGGGATGTTGCCAGGACTCAAGGGGCTAAATTATAGGGAAAGATTGGGCAGGCTAGGACTCCTTTCTTCGAAGGGTAGGAGGCCGAGGGGGTGATCTTACAGAGGTGTGGAAGGTCATGAGAAGCATGGATACAATGAATGCACCCAGCCTTTTTTCCAGGATTGGGGAATCGAGAACTAGAGGGCTTAGGTTTAAGCTAAGAGAGGAAAGAATTAATGGGAACCTGAGGAGCAACTTTTTTACACAAAGGGTAGTACTTGTGTGGAATAAGAGGGAGTTGTTGAGGCAGGGACATTGACAACATTTAAAAGGCATTTGGACGGATACATGGATAGGAAAGGTTTAGAGGGATATGGACCAAATGGGGTTAGCTTAGATGGACATTTTGTCAGCATGGACCAGTTTGATCTGAATGGCATGCCATAGATTCCATGATTCAATGTTTTTGTATCTCTCCCGGATATTGGAAAGCAGGCTGTCTGTAAGGTGCAGCTAGAGGCAAATAGTGTCCCTATGTGACTCAAGGTACGCAAAATGTTTTAGGAGTGAGAAGGCCTTAGTGTTTTCAATACAAAATCCAAAGGAGTAATTCACAGCAGAAGTTTGCAAAGCAGCCAAAATGTACCTGTGAATTAACAGATAAATAATGTGGGACTGAGATTCTTTGGCTTCCCAGAGGCATGGATTTTTGGCACTGGGACTCGGCGCACTGTTCAGTGGTGATGGGATTCTCTGGCCCACTGCTAACAATGGGAGTTCCCATTGAAGTCACCTCATGCCACAGGGAAACATATAGAATTCATAGAAGCCTACAGTGCAGAAAGAGGCCCTTCGGCCCATCGAGTCTGCACCGAACACAATCCCAAACAGGCCCTACCCCCATATCCCTACATATTATACCCACTAATCCCTCTAACCTAAGCAGCCCCACTGGCAGGACCAGAGAATCTCACTGGCATTAATCTTTCTGAGTCATACATGGGACGTGGGTGTCGCTGCCTGGCCAACATTTCTTGCTCACCCCTAATTGCCCAAAGGAGTTGAGAATCAATCACATTGCTGTGGATCTGCAGTCACGTGTAGGCCAGACCAGGTAAGGAGGGCGGATTTCCTTCCCTGAACTATATTAGTGAACCAGATGGGTTTTTCCAACATTCGACAATGGTTTTGTGGTCATCAGCAGATTCTTAATTCCAGATTTTAAAAAAAATTGAATTCAAATTCTACCGTCTGCCATGGCAGGATTTGAGCCTGGGGTGCCCTGGGTAAGATCAGCCATGACCTTATTGAATGGTGGGGCAGGCTCGAAGGGCTAGGTGGACTACTCCTGCTCCTACTTCTAATGTTCTTATGCCCAGAACAGAATAGCTGGAGAATTCCGGCCCAGATTAAGTTAGATAAATTGCTGGGATCTTTTTTAAACTAATCTACCATCTTGCGACATGGTTCCACGATTTAACAGATTAATGGTATAGATACTTCAACATTCGCTGCAATAGATTGGCAAAACATTCAGAAAGAACGGCACTGACCTCCAGTGGCAATCTCCACATTGCAATGCCAAGGATTACAGCAGGAAATGCAACGTTTCACAAGGCGCACATGTTCCAGCCTGCAATGCTATTTTCAGTGTTTGCAGTTCACACGGGTTATACAAAACATTTTGCTGCCCCCCACACAACCATATCTCCCCCATATCTTGTAAGCCAGTCATATGCACAGGTAGCAATACTAAGGAATTATAATACAGAAATTGATGTTAATATGCTGGAAAGTGTGGATACCACTAACACAGAAGATCTCAAAAGTAAAAAGATTTGTTCTTGATGGCAGAGTGACGTGGTGTCTGTTATTTATTTTAACAGCCTAAAAAAATGAGAATAATAACCAGACAACTTGTTCTAAGGGTCAGCTGCTTCCAATGAACACGTGAAGGTGCTGTAAGCTTTTTTAGTTTGAGTTTACTTATTGGTGTCACAAGTAGGCTTACATTAACACTGCAATGAAGTTACTGTGAAAATCCCCTAGTCGCCACACCCCAGCGCCTGTTCGGGGGAATTTAGCACGACCGATGCACCAAAGCAGCACGTTGAAAATGAGTGGATGGGGCTTATTCCCACTGGAGAGGCCAGCAGTGTAGCGCTGAGCAGGCCACCGTGCATGTGTTAGTCTGTCATAGCGCAGACCAGCGCATGCGCAGTAACCCCACACTGCTGGCCTCGCTAACCAGCCGCGTGGCCCCCGCATCGCTGCCCCTCCGACCCCCCCCACCCCAATTGCTGGCCTCCCAGACCTCTCCAGGCCAGTCCTGATGTCACCAACCCCTGGCCCACCCTAATCTCCCTGACCCCTCCTTACCCACCCCCCCCCCTTCACCCAGCCCACCCCAGTCTGCCGGAAACACCTGCCACCCCCAGTCTGGAACCCCCCCCCCCCCAGCAGCCCTGACACACCCCCCTCCCCCCACCCAGCCCAAATTGCCATCCTCCCTCCCTCTGCCACTAATCCCTATGCAGCATGGCAGTAGAACCCCCCCCCCCTTCCCACTGATACACTCTTAATAGGTCCTTCGCCCTCTGGCCCCATCCCCTTGGGACTACCTGATGCCTGGAGGACAGTGCCAGAGTTCCAGGCTGGCACTGCCAGGCTGGCAACGTACAGGGGGAACCCCTCTTACTCCTGACCTCCTAGAGGGGCCTCCATGTCTCCCTTCCCTCCAGCAGAGTTGGCCGCCAGTTCCCTGTAAGTTGGGAGCTGCTGTAAACCCTACTGGAGTGAACCACTCCTGGTGGAGGGGGGAGATGCCAGCAGGCCAGGGGACTTCAGTCCCAGTCCTGCTAATGAAATGCAAACCAAAATTTTAATATTTTAATCAGCTCTGCGCCAATTTCTGGTGCGGAGCTGACGACTCCAGAAATCCTGTCCCCAGCGGCGCACCCCAGTGGGGAGCCCACTACACAGCCTCCCCTGATGTCTCCCGACCATTACACTGCTAGGGCAGTGCAGTGGGCTGGGAGAATTGTCCCCTCCATCTTTTATATTTTGAAAGCGCTGGGGATATAAATAACTTGGGAGTTTGAATTTTTCAACTATCACGGGTGCAAGCAGGCTGTTTGTCTCATTTTTAAAGGGCTGGCTATTTAAATAACTTTGCAGCTTGACAGCTCAACAGATCACATTCACCCTTTAAGAACTTTACCAATGTTTCTCCAGATTTGTGTCATACACTGTGGGATAAGATCCAGGAGCCACCCAACATTTTGAAAAGTCTTTGTGCATGTGTGTGTGTGTGTTTGTGTGTGTGTGTGTGTGTTTCCAGATCTCAGGGCCTAATCAGTTATAAAATAATTAATGGTGGCAGCAGCAGCACAGTGACCAAACCTTTCAAGGTGTCTCTGATATGAATGAAGGTGATGGCAGCTCACAGAATCGGAGGTTTCTTGCTATGCAGTCCTGCTTTTCCCCACAAGAGGTCACTTTCTAACAATATTTGAGTCCGCAACGTGAGTTGAATTTGTGGATCAGTGGGATTTGATTCAACAATTTGTATTTTTTATTATTTGTTCCTGGGATTTGGGCGTCACTGACAATTTATTGCCCACTCCTGGCTGGTTGGAGAAGGCCCCTTGAGCCCCCTTCTCAAATGAGTGTCTTCTGTCAGTGTTTAGTTAACACGTCAATAACTGTTAGCCAACCAGATCTTCTCCATAATCATTCCTTTTTCCAGCTATCCCCCTCCAGGCCTCACATTCCCAACATGGGACCACATTTTCCTTTGCTACTTTCAGACTCCACAATTCCAAGGTTCTCCTGACTGATTGTCCTCCCTCCTCGCAGCCTCTTCTGGCCCACTTCAACTTATCCCTCATTTAGTTGAAGCCAAAACGTTGTGTGATTTCGAGAAGAAATTAGCTATAGCTCTTGGGGCTAAAGGGATCAAGGGAGGTGGGGGAAATGGGGATCAGGATATAGAATTTGATGATTAGCTACGATCAAGCTTTGGGTGGCACGGTAGCACAGTGGTTAGCACTGCTGCTTCGTAGCTCCAAGGTCCTGGGTTCAATTCCTGGCTCGGGTCACTGTCTGTGGGGAGTTTGCACAGTCTCCTCGTGTCTGCGTGGGTTTCCTCCAGGTACTCCTGCTTCCTCCCACAGTCCAAAGATGTGCGGGTTAGGTTGATTGGCCATGCTAAGAAATTGCCCCTTCGTGTCCAGGGATGTGTAGGTTAGAGGGATTAGTGGGTATAATGTGTAGGGGTAGGGCCTGGGTGGGATTGTGTTCGGTGCAGACTCGATGGGCCGAAGGGCCTCTTTCTGCACTGTAGGGTTCTACGATCTAAGATGAGTGGTAGAGCAGGCTCGAATGGGCTACTCCTGCTGCTAGTTTCTATGTTTATGCGTCATTGCTGAACTTAGTAAACTCCCTTGGCTTCCAGCCAGGGAAGACCTTGAGTTGAAAATTTCTATCCATGTTTTCAAATCCCTCCATTGTCTTTCCCCACCTCGGTGGAGCCGGGTTCGAATCCTGCCACAGCAGATGGGAGAATTTCAATTCAATAAAAAAAATCTGGAATTAAGAATCTATTGACGACCAGGAAACCATTGTCAAAAAAACTCATATGGTTCACTTTAGTTAAGGTTTATTTATATGTGTCACAAATAGCTTACATTAACTCTGCAATGAAGTTACTGTGAAAACCCTCTAGACACCACGTGCTGGCACCTGTTTGGGTACACTGAGGGAGAATTTAGCACGGCCAATGCACCTAACCAGCACTTCTTTCGGACTGTGGGAGTTAACCGGAGGACCTGGAGGAAACCCACGCAGGCACGGGGAGAACTTGCAGGCTCCTGACCCAAGCTAGGAATTGAACCTGGGCCTCTGGCGCTGTGAGGGAGCAGTCTAACCACTGTGCCACCGTGCTGTCCCTCCCTCTGTGGAACAAAATCTACCAAGTTTACATGATCTGGCCTACATGTGACTCCAGAGCCACAGCAATGTGTGGACTCTCAGTGCCCTCTGAACAAGGGCAACTACAGATGGACAACAAATGCTGGCCAGCCAGCGATGCCCATCTCCCATGAATGAGTAAAAAACACTCTCTGAGGTTTCCATGCTCCTCCAGTTCTGGCCTCTTGTACGCCCTCAATTTACATTGCTCCATCAGGGATGGCCTTACCTGCAGTAGCCTCGGGCCTAAGCTGTGAAAGTTCCTTCCTAAACCTTTTTGCCTTGCCATTTTCTCTCCCCACAGTCCTTGAAACCAACCGCTATTGGTCACAAGATCCATCAACTCCCATTGTGGCGTTGCATCAATTTTTCTCTGATGATGTTCTCTTGAGATATTTTATGACATTGAAGGCACTAGGTAAATGCCAGGTGTTGTTGTTGTTGTTACAGCTGTCCACCTTAAATGATAACTGTGACAGGTGGGGCATTCTCCTCAGAATGGGAAAGGCCCACCACATCATACGCCACTCAGGCGCTTATCAGGCCTTTCCCCAGGATCGAGGACCCAGGGTGGGGGGTGGGTGCGGGAGGGAGACTTGCCAGTTGAGAGCTGCCGGCCAATCTGAGGCTGGCAGCTCTATCGAATGGCAGCGCCCCCGGAGGAGGTGGTGCCTGGACACAGGCACGCAGGTGAGTGATGGCGGGAGTATGTTTGAGGGGTAAAGGGTCGCGAGGAAAGGGCATTGACAGCAAGGGCAGGGGTTGGGGTCCTCTGCGGGCACCCCTTCCCAATGCCAGCTGGTTTGATCAGACACAAGAGTGCCTGGAAGTGGGGTGAGACCCTTTATTGGACATTAATTGCCTCAATTGACAGGAGGGCAGAATTAATATCCATGGGCCCTCCCAGGCACTACCCTCCCCCGATCAAATACTTGCTTGGCACTAAACCCTCTGCTGAGAAGAAGGTGAGATTTTAGAACATAAAACATAGAAAAACTACAGCTCAAACAGCCCAGAAGTTGCGCCGAACATGTCCCTACCTACTAGGCTTACCTATAACCCTCTATCCTACTAAGTCCCATGTACTTATCCAAAAGTCTCTTCAAAGACCCTATTGAATCTGCTTCCACCACCACTGCCGGCAGCTGATTCCACTCACTCACCACCCTCTAAGTGAAAAATGTACCCCTGACATCTCCTCTGTACCTACTTCCCAGCATCCTAAACCTGTGTCCTCTTGTGGCAGCCATTTCAGCCCTGGGAAAAAGCCTCTGAGAATCCACTCGATCAATACCTCTCAACACCTTCTCCACCTCTATCAGGTCACCGCTCATCCTTCATCTCTGTAAGGAGAAAAGACCGAGCTCCCTCAACCTTTCCTCATAAGGCATGTCACCCAATCCAGGCAACATCCTTGTAAATCTCCTCTGCACCCTTTCAATAGCTTCCACATCCCTCCTGTAATGAGGTGACCAGAACTGAGCACTGTACTCCAAGTGGGGTCTGACCAGGGTCTCATACAGCTGCAGCATTATCTCCCAACTCCGAAACTCAATTCCTCGATTGATGAAGGCCAGTACACCATACGCCTTCTTAATCACATCCTCTGCCTCTGAAGCTGATTTGAGCATCCAGTGAACCCTGACCCCAAGATCCTTCGGACCTTCCACACTGCGAAGGATCTTACCCTTAATATTATATTCCGTCATCCCATTTGACCTGCCAAAATGAATCACAACACACTTATCAGGGTTGAAGTCCATGTGCCACTTCTCTGCCCAGTCTTGCATCCTATCTATGTCTCGTTGTAATTTCTGACATCCCTCCAAACTATCCACAACACCTCCAACCCTACTGTCATCGGCAAACTTACCAACCCATCCCTCCACGTCCTTATCCAGGTCATTTATAAAAATCACAAACAGCAAGGGTCCCAGAACAGATCCCTGGGGCACTCCACTGGTCACCAACCTCCATGCAGAAAAAGACCCATCTAAAACCACTCTCTGCCTTCTGTGGGAAACACAGTAAAAAGTCTGACAACACCAGGTTTTAATCCAACCGATTTATTTGATAGTAAACGCACAAGCTTTCGGGGTTAGTCCCTTCGTCAGGTGAATGGAGAGTTCTGGCCTCAGACAGAGCATATAAAGCACAGACTGTTTAGAGATTACTGATTAGAATGCGAATCCTTACACCTTCCTGCAGGTTAGGTGTAAGGATTCGCATTCTAATCAGTAATCTCTAAACAGTCTGTGCTTTATATGCTCTGTCTGAGGCCAGAACTCTCCATTCACCTGACGAAGGGACTAACCCCGAAAGCTTGTGCGTTTACTATCAAATAAATCGGTTGGGTTAAAACCTGGTGTTGTCAGACTTTTTACTGTGTTTACGCCAGTCCAACGCTGGCATACCCACATCATGACTTCTGTGGGAAAGCCAGTTCTGGATCCACAAAGCAATGTCCCTTTGTATCCCATGCCCCCTCACTTTCTCAATAAGCCTTGCATGGGGGACCTTATCGAACGCCTTGCTGAAGTCCATATAAACCACATCTTCCTTCGTCAATATGTTCAGTCACGTCTTCAAAAAACTCAACCAGGCTTGTAAGGCATGATCTGCCTTTGACAAAGCCGTGCTGACTGTTTTTGATCACATTATACCTCTCCAAATGTTCATAAACCCTGCCTCTCAGGATCTTCTCCATCAGCTTACCAACTACTGAGGTTAGACTCACTGGTCGGTAATTTCCTGGGCTATCTCTTCTCCCTTTCTTGAATAGAGGAACCACATCCGCAATCCTCCAATCCTCCGGAACCTCTCCCGTCTCCATTGATGTTGCAAAGATCATCACTAGAGGCTCTGCAATCTCTTCCCTCACCTCCCACAGTAACCTAAGTGTATAAGACATCAGATTTGGACCACTGAAAAAATGGATCCAAAACACTCCCATTTTCATGCTCATTCTAGACTTAGACATTTTTTCATAAGATTGCCTCCACAATGTTTTACAGAAAGAATAATCAGCCTGGGGATTGGGGTGGTTTTATGTGTCAGAAAAAGATGACAAAAAACTGATCAAAAGGGAGAAAATAAAGTAAGAGAGTGAACTAGCAAGCAATATAAAAATAGATTTAAAAGCTTTTGGAAGGATACAAGTAGGAAGAGATTAGTTAAAACAAATATATGCCCCTTTGAGGCAGAGATAGTTGAAATTATCATAGAGTAAGGAATGGCAGAAAGTGCGAACAGATATTTTGTGTCCATCTTCATTGTAAAAGGCACAAAGAACAGGCTTAAAATAACAGAGAACCAAAGGTCTAATTAGACTAAGACATTTCCAGTAATTAATAATTGTAAAGGCAAAGTTTGGGGAAATTAATGAGACTATAAGCCAACAAGTCCCTTGGCTAATGGCCTACATTGTAGGATTTTGCAAGAGGAAATTGCAGACAAAGCTGGTTTTGATATTCTAAAATTGCCTGTATTCAAGGACGGTCCCTGTGGAGGTAGCAAATGTAACGCCACTGGTCAGAAACGGAGGGAGAGACACATTGGTGCAGTGGTTAACATTGCTGCATCACAGCGTCAGGAACATGGGTTCAATTCCGGCCTGGGGTGACTGTGCGGAAACTGCACATTCTCCACGTGTCTGAATGAGTTTCCCCCGGGTGCTCTGGTTTCCTCCCACAGCCCATAGATGTGCAGGTTAGATAGATTGGCCAGGCTAAATTGCCTCTTAGTGTCCAAAGATGTGTAGGTTAGATGGATTAGCTGTGATAAACATGCAGGGTCATGAGGATAGGGGTAAGGGCCTGGTTAAGATTAGATTTAGAATTAGATTCATTGTCACATGTAGCGAGATACAGTGAAAAACATTGTTTTGTTTACTATCCACACACATCATTGCATACACTAGTACATGCACATTTGATCAGAGGGAGAGTCTGTGCAGACTCAATGGGCCAAATGGCCTCCTTCTGCACTGTCAGGATTCAATGGATCTATTGAGAGAGTGAACAGGGGACCACATGCCAGGTAACCTGACATTAGTGTCGGGGGACATTATTTGATTTGATTTGACTTATTATTGTCACACGTGTTGGGATACAATGAAAAGTATTGTTTCTTGTGCGCTATACAGACAAAATATGCCGCTCATGGATTACGTAGGGGTGACGTGAAGGAGAATGTAATGTTACAGTTATAGATAGAGTGTAGAGAAGGATCAACTTAATATAAGGTAAGTCCATTCAAAAGTCTGATGGCAGCAGGGAAGAAGCTGTTCTTGAGACTGCATGATCTCAGAGCTTTGTATCTTTTCCCTAATGGAAGAAGGTGGAAGAAAGAATGTCCAGGGTGCTTGGGGTCCTTAATTATGCTGGCTGCTTTCCTGAGTCGGCAGGAAGTGGAGACAGAGTCAATGGATGGGAGTCTGGTTTGTATGATGGACTGGGCTTCGTTGACAATCCTTTGGAGCTTCTTACAATCTTGGTCAGAGCAGGAGCCACACCAAACTGTGATACATCTGGAAAGGATACTTCCTAATGTGCCCCTGTAAAAATTGGTGAGAGTCTCAGTGAATATGCCAAATTTCCTTAGCTTCCTGCATAAGAAGCGACATTAGTGGGCTTTCTTAACTGTAGAGTCAGCAGGGAGGGATCAGGACAGATTGCTGGAGATCTGGACACCTAGAAATTAGAAGCTCTTGTCCATTTCTACTTCTTTACTGTTGATGTAGACAGGGGCACATCAGCCACTATTCTTCCTGAGCTTGATGACTATTCATTTTACTGACATTAAGGGAGAGATTATTATCATTGCACCAGTTTACCAGATTCTCTATCTCTTTTCCGTACTCCAACTTGTCATTGTTTGAGATCTGACCCTCAACAGTGGTGTCATCGGCAAACTTGAAAATGGAGTTGGAGGGGAACTTGGTCACACAGCATAAGGAGTATAGTAAGGGACTGAGGACACAGCCTTGTGGGGCACCAGTATTGAGGATAGTCATGGAGGAAGTGTCGTTACCTATGTTTACTGATTGCGGTCTGTGAGTTAGGAAGTCTAGGATCCAGTTGTCGATGGAGGAGCTGAATCCTGGCCACAAAATTTGGAGATGAGTTTTGTTGGGATAATGGTGTTGAAGGCTGAGCTGTAGTCAATAAATAGGAGTCCAATATAGGTGTCCTTGGTACCTAGGTGTTCCAGAGTTGAGTGCAGGGCCAGGGAGAGGGTGTCTGCTGTAGACCTGTGGCAGTAGGTGAACTGTAGTGAATCCAGGCAATCTGGAAGAGTGGAGTTGATCTGTGGCATGACTAACCTTGTGAAGCACTTCATAATGATGGATATCAGAGCCACCAAATGATGGTCATTAAGGTATGCTGCCTGGCTTTACTTTGGTAGTGGGATGATGGGGGTCTTCCTGAAGCAGATAGGGAGTGGTGTAAGGAGAGGATAAAGATGTCTGCAAATACCCCTGCCAGCCAGTTCATGCAAGATCTGAGTGCTTGTCTGAGTAGCCCATCCGGGCCAGTTGCTTTCTGTGCGTTAACTTTCAAGAAGGCTGATCTGACATCTGCAGTAGTGAATTTGGATACTGGTTTGGTCAAGGCCTCTGCGGTGGAGGGGGTCCTCCCACTGACCCCTTGCTCAAAATGGACATCGAATGCGTTGAGGGAGGTGCATTGCTGCTGGTGACTCTGCATGCCTTCATCTTGTAGCCTGTTACGTTGTGCAAACCTTGCCATAGTTGGCTGGGGGGGTCCGTGTTGCTAGCCTGGGACTCTAGCTTGGTCCAGTACTGTCTTTTGGCATCTTTGATGGTTCTCTGTAGATTGCATCTGGCTTTCTTGTACAGGTCAGCTCACCTGAATTAAGCACGTCAAACCTGAACTTCAGTAAGCATTGGATATCTCTGTTCATTCATGGTTTCCAGCTGAGAAACACACAAATTTCTGCCTTTGGTAGCTACTGTGTTACCATACTCATTCAGATTGGTCATTGAGTTCTTAAATATTGACCAGCCCACGGACTGGAAGCAGTCCCACAGGAGATCGTCCGATTCCTCAAATCAACGTTGTACAGATTCCTTTAGTGGATTTTCCCGTTTCAGTTTTTGCTTGTAAACTGGGAGCAGGATCACAGCCTTGTGCTCTGATTTACCAAAGTGTGGAGAAGCAAACAAGACACTTGGAACAAGATTAGGCAAAATTAACACTGTTTTGTGAAAGGAGAATTGCACTTGGCAAATCTATGAGAGATTTATGTGGATTAATCACAAGGGTAGATAGGGGAAAATCAATTAATGTGATTTGTTTGGGTTTTCAAATTGGAAAGATGGCACATAATAGGATGTTGCTACACAAGATGAGAGCTTATCAAATTGGGAGTAACATACTAATATGAGTTGTGGATCGGTTAATGGACAGAATGCAAAATGTCGGAATAACAAGGCCATTTTCAGTTTGGCATGGTGCAACTCATAGACTGCTGCAGTTCTTGGACCTCAGCTGTTCAGGTGATGACATAGTAGTATTATCGCTGGACTATTAATCCAGAAACTCAGCTAATGCTCTGGGGATTTGTGTTCAAATCCCACCATGATGGACGGTGGATTTTATAAAATCTGGAATTAGGAAATCTACTGATGACCATGAAACCATTGTCGATTGTCAGAAAAACCCATCTGGTTCACTAATGTCCTTTAGGGAAGGAAATCTGCCGTCCTTACCTGGTCTGGCCTATATGTGACACCAGAACCGCAGCAATGTGGTTGAGTCTCAACTGCCCTCCAAATGCAACTAGAGATGGGCAATAAATGCTGGCCAACCATCAACGCCCATGCCCCATGAATGAATAATAAAAAGAACAATCAATATTAATGATTTAGATGAGGGGGAAATCAAGTATTATTTATTTAATTATTAGTGGAAATCCCCTAGTCGCCTCTTTCCAGTGTCTATTCGGGAGAACTTAGCATGACTAATGCACCTAATCAGCATGTCTTTTGGACTGTGGGAGGAAACTGGAGCATCAGGAGGAAACCCACGCAGACACTGGGAGAATGTGCAAACTCCGCACAGACAGTGAACCAAGCTGGGAATCAAAACTGGGTCCCTGGTGCTGTGAGGCAACAGTGCTAATCACTGTGCCATTCCTCAATCAATAACTTCCTTTATGTTCCCCATAGTTCTGAATGCCTCCCACGTACTCTCCATGCCCCTTCCTATTTCCATTGCTCCTTCCATAGCCCTCCTATTACTCCCCCCCCCATGCTGCGCCCCTTTGCTACCCATTCTCCCAGTGTCTACTATCTATTCAAAACCAATGGAAAGACCGGCACGTCTTTGAAATGACCCTGAGACTGATAACATAAGCAGAAGCATTGAAAAAATGCTTTGAATCAAAAAAAACTGCCGAGCTTTCAACCTCGTTCAAAGAATCAACCAACTAGAGGCATTCTTAGTATCAATTTTGAAAGCTTTTATTCACTTTAGACTCATGTGTCAATAAACACACAAGAATTGGAAAAACACACCAAAGGGACATCAGATTATTACAGATAATAAAGGTGTCAATCAAGCAAATCTTCCACTCCCCTTCAGACTGTAATAAACATTGACTGCAGAGTTAAATGATTTAGCAATTTTTGTCACTCAGTGAAAGCATTCACAGAATTCTACAGTACAGAAGGAGGCTATTCGGTCCATCGAGCCTACACCGACCATAATCCCACCCAGGCCCTATCCCCCTAACCCCATGCATTTACCCTCACTAGTCCCCCTGACACTAAGGGGTGATTTAGCGTGGCCGATTCATCTAACACACTGGACTGTGGGAGGATACCGGAGCATCCGGAGGAAACCCACGCAGACACGGGGAGAACGTGCAAACTCCACGCAGACAGCGACCCGAGGCCAGAATTGAACCCGGGTCCCTGGTGCTGCGGGGCAGCAGTGCTCACCACTGTGCCACCCTCATTCATAATGAGGCCATCTGGAAACTTGATAGCTGCTTTTGTTACTGCAGTTGGTTGCGAGTGGTTATATAAGGAAGTAAGAGGCGCAATGACTGCGTTGAATGTTTTTGTTTGATTGCTATTCTCAAAGCTGGATATCCATTCCCCCCGAGAGGCCATGAACCCACGTCTCCTAACAAAATAGTTCTGACTCAGTGAAAATTGCAGAAAGTTAGAAGCACTCAGCAACGAGGTCAATTGGCAACACACGCCCTGATCTTGCGCAGGCTAAAGTTGCCAGGAGAGAGGAAAAAGGGATGGGAAACCGGAATCAGATCCCGCCCGCCATTTCTAAAAGCATCCTGATTAGTTTTGACTCGGTGGAAATTGGGACCTTGCTATAAGGTAACAAATGGAAAAGCCTTGCAAAGCTGGCTTGGCAAATGCCAGTTTAAGACTATCAAACCCCAGTCCACTATTGATGCATCACAGTGGGCTTCCTCGGTTGTGTTAGGCTGCAATAGCTGGATGCTCCACATCTGTCTAGTATCGATTCTCGGAACACAGAAAGTAATTTGCAACTCTGTTAAATTTTGCTGTGCGCTCTGCACATGGATGACTTGCCTCTTTGTAAACAAGCTTGCTGTGTCTCACCTCAGCACACATAGTTCAGGCAGCAACTGATGAGCTTGGTCATGGTTAAAGAAATATTGATCCCTTTGCATCTCTGCTCTGTGTGCTTTTTCTCCCCGAGATCCGCTATTGATTTCTGTGTTGGATGCAGTGTCAGCTATGGTGCAGTTGGTGGCTCTCTTGCCTCGGAGATGAGTTTGTGGATCCAAATGCCCACTCCAGACAGTGCAGCGCAGACAGAGCGCCGCACCGTTGAAGGTGCCATCCTTGGAATGGGGCATCAGCTGCCTGCCCTCCTCGGGTAGATGCAAAAGATTCAATGAACCGGGGAGTTAACCCAGGTGAACTCACAGATTCACAGCAATCCCTACAGTGCAGAAGGAAGCTGTTCGGCACAGATGGCACTGCCAGTGCTTGTGCGGGGGTATATAGGCATCATGAAGCTCTTTGCAGGCTATAGCAGGAGATAGCTATGGTTTGCCATCTATTGCTGTATGAGGGAGGTCATAGAATCCCATAGAATCCTTACAGAGCAGATGGAGGCCATTTGGCCCATCAAGTCTGCATGGACCACAATCCTACCTAGGCCCTATTCCCGTAACCCCATGCATTTACCCTGTTAATCCCCCTGATACTAGGGTCAATGTAGCATGGCCAATCAACTTAACCTGCACATTTTTGGACTGTGGGAGGGAACTGGAGCACCGGGAGGAAACCCATGCAGACATGGGGAGAATGTGCAAACTCCACTGAGATAGGGACCCAACACCAGAATTGAACCTGAGTCCCTGGCGCTGTGAGGCAACCGTGCTAAGTACTGTGCCACCGTGCTGCTTGTCACTGACACAGTGAGACATACTAGGAATTCACCTCCCCTTAATCTTCTCATTTATCCTTCTGTGGCCTGGTCAGACATTTGTTGCCTATCCCTAATTGCCTTTGGCTTGTTGGCCATCTCAATTGTGCTCCTGGAGGCACAGGTAGGTAAGGATGGCACATTTCCTTCCCTGAAAGGGATTAGTGAACCAGATGGCTTTTTACAACAATGGATGACACTTTAATGGTCACCATTACTGAGACCATCTTTCAATTTATAACTTGAATTGAAATTGCACCAGTGGCTGCGGTGAGATTCGAACCAGCCTCTGGATTACTGGTCCAGTGGCATTACTGCAACATCTCCCCATATTATAGTTCTGAAAGTCCTTCCCATCATATCCTTGGAGGAAGGCAGTGAAGAGTTTGTGACCCAGCAAGTGTTTGAAGAAATGCATCAATTCTTTCAGTGGTTAATTTCAGACGTACAGTCAACCTGAGATCTAAAATCAGGAAGTAAACCCCTGCAACCCAAATACAGCGAGGTGGATTCTATCACATGGTTGTAGTTCCTCATGGTTGTATTGTGGATGGCATGGTAGCACAGTGGTTAGCACTGCTGCTTCACAGCTCCAGAGGCCTGGGTTCGATTCCTGGCTGGGGTCACTGTCTGTGTGGAGTTTGCACATTCTCCTCGTGTCTGCATGGGTTTTCTCCAGGTACTCCAGTTTCCTCCCACAGTCCAAATATGTGCGGGTTAGATTGATTGGCCACGCTAAAAATTGCCCGTTAGAGCCGTGAGGTATTCAGGTTAGAGAGATTAACAGGTGAATATGGAGGTAGGGCCTGGGTGGGATTGTGGCCGGTGCAGACTCGATGGGTCAAATGGCCTCCTTCTGCACTGTAGGATTTCTATGATTCTATGATTCCTTTTTCTCCTTCACTTCAGCTGACAGCTGAAGTGAAGGTAGGCCTTTCATCCAATGGGTGAAGATAGTTTCATCATTCTCAATGGGTGGCACAGTGCTGCCTTCCAGCTTGGGTCATAGTCTGTGTGGAGTCTGCACATTGTCTCTCTGTCTGCACGCTCCGGTTTCCTCCCACACTCCAAAGATGTGTGGGTTAGGTAGATTGGTAATGCAAAATTGCCCACTGGTGTCCAAAGATGTATAGGTTAGGAGGACTGGCCATGGTAAATTAACGCTTAGTGCCCAAAGATGTTCAAGTTAGATGGATTGGCCATGGTAAGTTGCTCCTTAGTGTCCAGAAATGTGCAGGTTAGGAGGATTGACCAATGTAAATTACCCCTTAGTGTTCAAAGATGTGCTGGTTAGGGAGATTGGCCACGCTCTTAGTGTCCCAAGAAGTGTAGGTTAGGAGGATTAGTGGGGTAAATGTGTGGGGTTACTCTTTCAGAGAGTTGGTACAGACATGATGGACGGAATGGCCTCTTTCTGCACTGTAGGGATCCTATGGGAGTGAAGCTTTTGCTGAACCTCCTTACTGAGGAGGTGCAGACAGGCTGGAAGGAACAACAGGCAGAGCCTACAGATCTCAGTTTGTCAATGGAGGAACCAAAAGCTAAACATTCATAAATTACCAGTTAGGCTCCAACTGGAGATCTGTTATGTTCCATTCAGTGTGAAGATTGTCAATACTGATGGCCCAGATAAAATTTATTGGAATAAATGTTAAACCTGAAATTGATTTCTGTTAATCAATTGTGTCAATGATTATATGGTGAAGGTGTGTGTACAGAGTTATATCACAGATCAGACATGATTGCACCAAATGGCAAGAGAAGCCCAAAACACCAAACTGTCTACTCCTGCCCTGGGTTGCTAATCATACCAGAGGTGAGTGGCTTCAGTTGCACACAGTGGCACAGTGGTTAGCACTGCTGCCTCACAGCGCCAGGAACCCAAGTTCGATTCCCGGCTTGAGTCACTTTCTATGTGGAGTTTGCACATTCTCCCCGTGGGTTTCTCCCGGATGTTCCTGTTTCCTCCAACAGTCCAAAGGTGTGCGGCTTAGGTGCATTGGCCATGCTAAATTGCCCCTTTGTTTCAGAGGTAAATGCATGGGGTTACGGCAATAGGGCCTGGTTGAGATTGTGGTCAGTGCAGACTCAATGGGCTGAATGGCCAGCTTCTACACTGTAGGGATTCTATGATTCTATGATAGAACATAGAAAGGCTAGAATTGTTCTACTCAGGAATGGTTAGATTGGAAATTTAACCGAAGTGCTCAGAACTCTGAGAGGCTTGAATAGAGGACATGAGGAGAAACTGTTTCCGTTGTTAGATAGTCACTAATCAAAGGACACGGATCGAAGGTAATTGGGCAGAAGAGATGAGGAGGAATGCTCTTACACAGCGGGTTGTGATCTTTTTAAAGTTTAAAATGTACTTATTAGTGTCACAAGTAGGTTTACATTAACACTGCAGTGAAGTTACTGTGGAAGTCCTCCAGTTGCCACACTCCAGTGCCTGTTTGGGGTACACTGAGGGAGAATTAAGCACGGCCAATGCACCTAACCAGCACGTATTTCAGACTGTGAAAGGAAACCGGAGCACCCGGAGGAAACCCACACAGACATGGGGAGAACATGCAGACTCCACACAGACAGTGACCCAAACCGAGAATTGACCTCGGATCCCTGGCACTGTGAAGCAGCAGTGCTACCCACTGTGCCACCATGCTGCCCCTATAGACCACTGACAAGGATGGGATTTGAACCCACGCGTGCAAAGTACACCAGATTAGCAGCCCATCGGCTTAACCACTCAGCCACCTTGCTGTGCACATCTGGAATGCACAGCTCTGAAGGTGGGTGGAAGCACATTCGACAATGACTTACTAAAAAGGGATTGAATTGTCATGGAGGCATTGACCTTGGGTGGTAAAATTCGCAGTCTGGGAAGGTTGTGATGTTTAAGGTACTGGATGTTCCAATACTTGTTACATTGGTTCCTGCCCAGTAGCAAGGATAGGACCCACTGGGGGTGTTTCACTCCATCAACAGAACGGTTCAAGGGACTCTGAACAACTGTGCTTCAGGGAGCTAGCCAAGGAGTGTCACAGAGACAGACAGGCAGAGGTCCCAGCCAGGTAAACAAACAAGAGCTGTGGGAAGCACAAATAAAGAGGGTCACTGGGGAAAACGCACCCATTTGGATCAGTGATGTTCTGACCATAGATCTGAACGTGTGTTTGTAAGTTAGTGCCTGAGTTCACGGGAATCTAGGGAAGGAAGGAAGGATTGAAACACTGCGATGGGCCAATGTTAATGCAGTCCGAGTGAGGGTGATTGTTGGAGAGGATTCCAAGCAGAGATCTTCAAAGGTGGAGATTGGAAACCCTCAATGTGAAAGACAAAATTTCAGTGAGATTGGTTGGCTCCCAGTTCGAGTAACGTCTGGATGATTTGTTGAGGAATCCATGGACTCAGTCTAGTTTGCGCCTGTCATTTACTCTGTAGAGTGGTGTGTGCGACCACAGTTTGTCTGCTGATTTACATATGCCTCATACATACCCTGAATGTGTAAGATAGATAGCGGCCTTGCTGAACTTGTTGAGAATTTTTATTTTTGCTAGTTGAAAACCCATGGAATCCCGTCGCCATATTTCATAAGGGGATTGTCTTCAACTTTGACCTTTGTTACTTTAAACTCTAACCCCATCTCCCTCATGGCCAAATGTCTGAAAAGGATGTAGCAGAGACTTGGACAGGCAGGAAAATTGCTGAGCTGTAGGGGGAAAGAGAAGAGAAGTGGGACCAGTTACGTTAGAGATGGCTCATTACTTCCTTTTGATTTGATTTGATTTGATGTATTATTGTCATATGTATTAGCATACAGTGAAAAGTATTGTCTCTTGCACTCTATACGGACAATGTATAATGTATATAAGGGAGAAGGAAAGAAGAGAGTGCGGAATGTAGTCATAGAATGAGAGTAAAAGATAGAATTAGAATGTATCCTGGGCATAGCTTGCAAGAAGTCGCCTCTCTCCGGCGCCATCTTGGAAATAGGAGAATCTTGGAAATAGACGCCATCTTTCAAAGGAGAAGTTGGTATGTTTTTCTAATGGGGTAAAGTAGGAGCTAATGTGGAACATTCAGTCACAGTACGCAATAATTTAGCATTCCCGAAAGGAACGTTCTACAAATTGTGTTGTAGCAGAGACATGACGGTTCCTAAAAGGGCTCCAAAATTCAGAAATTTCCACACTCAAGTATCTTGAAAATAGGAAACCCGGGGGAAAAGAAAGATTGACAGGTCGCTGCAATTGTGAGTTTGCCAGTGTTGTGTTTATTGTTTCCATTCCTGGTGACAGAAGTTAACTAGCAGCTTCTGAGATGTTGAGGAAACAGTATTTTAGCCTCATTTGCCGCAGAGGAAATAGTCTACAGGCTAACGTGTCAGGACACCAGAGGGGATGATCTATCTGCCTGGCAGGCCAAAGGTGACCATTCTGCCTGCGTGCGTCTGCTGGGTTTCCTGGAAAAGCAAGCAGGTTAAAGGAAGTGTTTAGTGGCCCAGTGGGGCTCGTTCCGTCTAGAACTTTCCTTTTAAAAAGCTATGCTTTTTTTTCCAGGTGAGCAACCAAATCTAGAACTTCCACCAGGACTTTGATGGGCCTCACTGTTTGCAACCAGTTTTACGTTGGAGGCTATCGTGAGTACAACCCGGAGCTCCTGCCAATTGGAACACATTTCAGCGATGGTCTGCAAGATAACCCACCTTCGAACCAAGCGCCTGTTGGGCTCTCAAACAGGTTGTGTGAAAACCGAACAGAAATTAGGTTAAAAATGACAGGCGCTTTTTCTATTGTTGCCCTTTTGCAAAAGCTTGAATTGTTTTGCTGGAGAAGTTTTTTTTGCATTTCGAATAGTAAAATCAAGCAAATAGTCCACAAAACTAATATGTCAAAGAAATCTGGCAGAATGAGTTTAAAGCTGATTTATCAGTCGGCTTACATTAACACTGCAATGAAGTTACTGTGAAAATCTGGTCGCCACACTACGGCACCTGCTCGGGTACACTGAGGGAGAATTTAGCATGGCCAATGCACCTAACCAGCTCGTCTTTCGGACAGTGAGAGGAAACCTGAGCGCCCGGAGGAAACCCACGCAGACACGGGGAGAACATGCCAACTTCACACAGGCAAACCGGGAATCGAACCCGGGTCCCTGGAGCTGTGAGGCAGCAATGCTAACTACTGTGCAGCCCTGAGACCAGAGGGTCTATGATGCGATTCTATGACAAGAGAGACAAAGTCCACAGGACTAAGATGGGCTTTTAAACCAGCACCTCACCCCACAGCCACATCTGCTCTGCTTCTGGGAGTGGCGGGGGTCAGCCCCACCCCAAAGCTGTCCCCACCCAACCCATAGGAAACATCATACCATTTGCAGTGAGCCAGGAAATTTCCTGGTTAAAAAATAATTTCCTTGGGAGTAAAAATCCAGGCCAATATATTGCAATTTTCAAGATGTCTTTGCCAAGGTTTGGTTGGGTCACGACAGGTCAAAGCACTATAGAGTCGGAGCAAAGTAAAAGAACAGAGAGCACATCAGCTACAGAAGTGGGATTGAGGGTGACTATTCAGGCTGACTGAAGGTGGCAGTGATGTTCCAGGAAAATTGAGCCTGGGCACACTGTTCTTTACATTAATGATTTACATTAATGGAATCACAAGTACGACATCAAAATTAGTGAACAGGAAAGGCTGTTCACGATTCCTCTGAGACACTGTGAACCGTGAGTCAAGGAATAAATACTGAGGAGGACGATGACAGAATGCAGGAAGACACTAATAAACTCAGAACTGGTATATCATTTGCAAATGAGCTTCAGACAGATGTGAGACATTGAACTGGAATTTTTGTTACCACCTTTATGCCACTTACTCCCCTCTCCCCCACCTCTGCGGACAGGACACACACACACACACACACATGCGACTGAAGCTGGCGTGAGCGGCACAATGAGACAGTGGTGCCTGGGACCCGGGTTTGATTCCAGGTTCCTGTCTGTGTGAAGTCTGCATGTTCTCCCCGTGTCTGCATAGGTTTCCTCCGGGTGTTCCGGTCTCCTCCCACACTCCAAAGGTGCGCGGGTTAGGTTGATTGGCCGTGCTAGTTTGCTCCTTAGTGTCAGGGGGATTATCGGGGTAAATGTGTGGGGTTACGGGAATAGGGCCTGGGTGGGATTGTTGTCAGTGCAGGCTCGATGGGCAAAATGGCCTCCTTCTGCGCTGTTGGGATTCTATGATTCTATGAGCAGAAGCACGTCTTTCGGACTGTGGGAGGAAACCGAAGATTCCCAACACAGACTGATGGTGGGGGGGGGCTCAAGTACACACTGGGAGGAAACCCACGCAGACACGGGGAGAATGTGCAGAGTCTGCACAGACAGAGTCCCACGCTGGGAAATGAAGCCGGGTTCCTGGCGCTGTGAGGCAGCAGTGCCAACCACTGTACTGCCATGCTGCCCATGCAGTGGATCCTGGTGCTTTTCAAAGGGTAACCTTCAGGGAGCTCCCAGCACACACTGATGTGAGGGTCCCAGCACACACTGATATGGGGGTCCCAGCACACACTGATATGGGGGTCCCAGCACAAACTGATGTGGGGGTCCCAGCACACACTGATATGGGGGTCCCAGCACACGCTGATATGGGGGTCCCAGCACACACTGATATGGGGGTCCCAGCACACACTGATATGGGGGTCCCAGCACACACTGATATGGGGGTCCCAGCACACGCTGATATGGGGGTCCCAGCACACACTGATATGGGGGTCCCAGCACACACTGATGTGGGGGTCCCAGCACACACCGATGTGGGGGTCCCAGCACACACTGATATGGGGGTCCCAGCACACACTGATATGGGGGTCCCAGCACACGCTGATGTGAGGGTCCCAGCACACACTGATGTGGGGGTCCCAGCACACACTGATATGGGGGTCCCAGCACACACTGATATGGGGGTCCCAGCACACACTGATGTGAGGGTACCAGCACACACTGATATGGGGGTCCCAGCACACACTGATGTGGGGGTCCCAGCACACACTGATATGGGGGTCCCAGCACACACTGATATGGGGGTCCCAGCACACACTGATATGGGGGTCCCAGCACACACTGATGAGGGGGTCCCAGCACACACTGATATGGGGGTCCCAGCACACGCTGATATGGGGGTCCCAGCACACACTGATGTGAGGGTCCCAGCACACACTGATATGGGGGTCCCAGCACACACTGATATGGGGGTCCAAGCACACACTGATATGGGGGTCCCAGCACACACTGATGTGAGGGCCCCAGCACACACTGATATGGGGGTCCCAGCACACACTGATGTGGGGGTATCAGCACACACTGATATGGGGGTACCAGCACACGCTGATATGGGGGTCCCAGCACACACTGATGTGGGAGTCCCAGCACACACTGATATGGGGGTCCCAGCACACACTGATGTGGGGGTCCGAGCACACGCTGATATGGGGGTCCGAGCACACGCTGATATGGGGGTCCCAGCACACGCTGATATGGGGGTCCCAGCACACACTGATGTGGGGGTCCCAGCACACACTGATGTGGGGGTCCCAGCACACACTGATGTGGGGGTCCCAGCACACACTGATGTGGGGGTCCCAGCACACGCTGATGTGGGGGTCCCAGCACACGCTGATGTGGGGGTCCCAGCACACGCTGATATGGGGGTCCCAGCACACGCTGATATGGGGGTCCCAGCACAAACTGATATGGGGGTCCCAGCACACACTGATATGGGGGTCCCAGCACACACTGATGTGGGGGTCCCAGCACACACTGATGTGGGGGTCCCAGCACACACTGATGTGAGGGTCCCAGCACACACTGATATGGGGGTCCCAGCGCACACTGATATGGGGGTCCCAGCACACGCTGATATGGGGGTCCCAGCACACACTGATGTGGAGGTCCCAGCACACACTGATGTGAGGGTCCCAGCACACACTGATATGGGGGTCCCAGCACACACTGATATGGGGGTCCCAGCACACGCTGATATGGGGGTCCCAGCACACACTGATGTGGGGGTCCCAGCACACACTGATGTGGGGGTCCCAGCACACACTGATGTGGAGGTCCCAGCACACACAGATGTGGGGGTCCCAGCACACACTCATATGGGGGTCCCAGCACACACTGATGTGGGGGTCCCAGCACACACTGATGTGGGGGTCCCAGCACACACTGATGTGGGGGTCCCAGCACACACTGATGTGGGGGTCCCAGCACACACTGATGTGGGGGTCCCGGCACACACTGATATGGGGGTCCCAGCACACACTGATGTGGGGGTCCCAGCACACACTGATGTGAGGGTCCCAGCACACACTGATATGGGGGTCCCAGCACACACTGATGTGGGGGACCCAGCACACACTGATGTGGGGGTCCCAGCACACACTGATGTGAGGGTCCCAGCACACACTGATATGGGGGTCCCAGCACACACTGATGTGGGGGTCCCAGCACACACTGATATGGGGGTCCCAGCACACACTGATATGGGGGTCCCAGCACACACTGATGCGGGGGTCCCAGCACACACTGATGTGGGGAGGAGGGGGGGTCCCAGCACACACTGATGTGGGGGTCCCAGCACACACTGATGTGGGGGTCCCAGCACACACTGATGTGGGGGTCCCAGCACACACTGATGTGGGGGTCCCAGCACACGCTGATATGGGGGTCCCAGCACACAATGATGTGGGGGTCCCAGCACACACTGATGTGGGGAGGAGGGGGGGTCCCAGCACACACTGATATGGGGATCCCAGCACACACTGATGTGGGGGTCCCAGCACACACTGATGTGGGGGTCCCAGCACACACTGATATGGGGGTCCCAGCACACACTGATATGGGGGTCCCAGCACACACTGATATGGGGGTCCCAGCACACACTGATATGGGGGTCCCAGCACACACTGATATGGGGGTCCCAGCACACGCTGATATGGGGGTCCCAGCACACACTGATGTGGGGGTCCCAGCACACACTGATGTGGGGGTCCCAGCACACACTGATGTGGGGGTCCAAGCACACACTGATATGGGGGTCCCAGCACACACTGATATGGGGGTCCCAGCACACACTGATGTGGGGGTCCCAGCACACACTGATGTGAGGGTCCCAGCACACACTGATATGGGGGTCCCAGCACACACTGATGTGGGGGTCCCAGCACACACTGATGTGGGGAGGAGGGGGGGTCCCAGCACACACTGATGTGGGGGTCCCAGCACACACTGATGTGGGGGTCCCAGCACACACTGATGTGGGGGTCCCAGCACACACTGATATGGGGGTCCCAGCACACAGTGATGTGGGGGTCCCAGCACACACTGATATGAGGGTCCCAGCACACACTGATATGGGGGTCCCAGCACACAGTGATGTGGGGGTCCCAGCACACACTGATATGGGGGTCCCAGCACACAGTGATGTGGGGGTCCCAGCACACACTGATAGGAGGATCCCAGCACACAGTGATGTGGGGGGTCCCGTGCACAGTATCCAAACCTGAATGAATTCTCAACAAACAGCAATGGTTATCACGATGAAACAGGCATGGAGACTGAGCTGTCTGCCGCTGACCCTGACAACTATAACCTGGGAAAGCAAACTCACTCTTTAGGCAAATGGTTTGCCTGTGTCCAGAGAGAGTCTAAGAGCAAAATAATTCCAACAAGGCAGTGTCTTGCTTCTCGGCTTGACAGCAATTCAGCAAAAGTTAATGGCTGTGCAATCCCACACCAACATCCAGCTAACTGGGGATCGTGCTGAGTGCGAGACTGAATCTGTTGTCACCCTCAATTAAACTGGAGTCAGCTCCCACGGGTTTGCCTCAACTTGGCATCTGTAGATGTTTCATACTCAGGTCACTTACAGCCTTACTATTGTCCAGGTAAGAGTGTGCGGCAGACTGAGTCACATTCCATCGGAAGCTCTCTGAAACACAAACAAAGGGTTTCGTACCAAGCCTGTTGTGTTTGAACTGACAGTAAGGATTAGTGGAGCGGATGATTCAGTTACCTTGTGCCTACAATACCCCCTTTATATAATTATCTATTCGCATATTTCACAACTAGACATCAAAGCAAAGATTTTGACAAAGTGCTGAGCATCAGCAAAGAGCATCAGTTGAGCAAGTTAACTGTTACTCTGCCCAGTGTTGTAATTGATTAATTAAGAGTGCTTATAGGACATGGCTGGGATGGCAAGAGACGGCCAGTGGGGCTTCAGAGACAAAGATTGAGTCCGTGTGAGTGTATGTTTGTGTGTATGTGAAATGCCTGCAGCAAGGTGGCACAGTAGTTAGCACTGCTGTCTCACAGCGCCAGGGACCTGGGTTCAATTCCCAGCTTGGGTCACTGTCTGTGTGGAGTCTGCACATTCTCCCCGTGTCTGCATGGGTTTCCTCTCAACAGTGGGAAAGACGTGCGGGCTAGGTGCATTGGCTGTGCTAAATCCTCCCTCAGTGTACCCAAACAGGTACCGGACTAGGGAGTTTTCACAGTAACTTCATAGCAGTGTTAATGTAAGCCTACTTGTGACACTAATGAATAAACTTAAGATATGTATCTCTGCACAGCACACGTCACACCTGTTATTCTTACTGTTTATAGTTCATTTTTACTGGACATTGTGCATTCATTTCCACAACATAATGCATTAACATTATCCATACATGCCTGCTTTAGTTTGGTAACTAATCTGGAAGCCAGATATGCCACAATCATGGTCATGTGAAAGTATAAACAGCAGCCTGTGGAAGTGATAGAACATTGCTTTCCGCTCATAATTCCCACACAGCGAGCACTTAGCTCAGTGGGACATAGTTCTACCTTCAAGTCAGAGATTGTGAGTTTGAGACTGATCTGACTTCTTAAAAAGATCCTCTGCTCTTTAAACTGTAACAAGCTGACTGCACTTTTGGCGATTGTTAAAGCAATACTCTGCACTGCTTTGATTGACAGGCAGCTGCTGTATCATCAGACTAGTTTCAGTGGAGTTCTTTATTAACATTTTCCTCAGGACTATTCAGTATAAATATTTTGCCTAGTTGCAAAAGCTACAATTATCTCTTTGTAGGCTTGGATTTCACAAGATTGACAGCTTAACGAGGCTATTAAAGGATTAAGGGTCTGAACAGATATCTGTATAGAAGATTAACCAATTCAGGATATTTAAAAATTTTGGCACCTTCATGACTGACAGATTGTTCTCATTATCAAATGTGTGCTTGAAAAGCTCGATTTGTTTTTTAAGATGTTTATTCTATTTAACTGCATACGGGCCCTAAGATCTGCCTATGATGGATACTGGTAAGTGGCTATGTTTTTGGCATGGGTGTTATAAGGGGCTTTGGATGTGGGTAGGTTGCTTTGTTTGGCATGGAGTTGGCATGGGGGTATGATGTGCCATGGGAGGTGGAGGTTGAGGGGATATGAGGGTGAGGGCTAGAGGGTCTTAGATTTTCTAAACCAAGTGGAACAAAATTCCAAAGAACCAGCTCTGCTTCCAGGGATATCATCCATCTTGCACCTACTCACCCTCCCCAGCCTGGAGTTAAAAAATCTGGGGTACTTCATATTGAGGAAGGTCTGGCAAGTTAGGACTTAAATAGCCAACAGCTGGCCTACAGTCAGTCAGCAAACCAGATTAAGCAGAATGGATGAAGTCAGAGGCCAGGATTTTCATGCCCAAGTCATGGAAGTCATAGAGGTTATAGAGGTTTACAGCATGGAAACAGGCCCTTTGGCCCAACTTGTCCATGCCTCCTTTTTTATTTAAAACCCCTAAGCTAATCCTAATTGCCCGCATTTGGCCCTCTATCCCTCTAGCCCCATCGCACCCATGTAACTGTGTAAATGCTTTTTAAAAGATAAAATTGTACCCAGCTCTATTACTATCTCTGGAAGCTTGTTACAGGCACTCCCCACTCGCTGTGTGAAAAAATTGCCCCTCTGGACATTTTTGTGTCTCTCCCCTCTCACTTTAAACTTATGTCCTAAATCGGGCAGAGGGAGTTGGGAAATCTTGAGTTCTTTTACCTCTCACTGACACAGGCAGCCTTTTTCAAACTTTATTTAAAGGGCTGGACATTTAAACAATTCCTCAGCTTGACAACTCTACACAGGTTTTCTGCCTTTTGGAAGCACTTCCGAATAAACAGGAGAGGCGATGGTATTATCGGTAGACTATTAATCCAGCTAATGCTTTGGGGACCTGGGTTCGAATCCCATGGCGGCAGATGGTGGAATTTGAATTCAATAAAAAAAAATCTGGAATTAAGAACCTATGATGATCATGAAACCATTGTTGGTTGTAGGAAAAACCCACCTGGTATACTAAAGTGTTTTAGGGAAGGAAATCCGCTGTCCTTACCTGGTCTGGTCTACAAGTGACTCCAGAGCCAAAGCAATGTGGTTGATTCTCAACTGCCCTTGGGCAACTCGGGAATGGCAATAAATGCCGGCCAGCCAGTGTCCCACGAATTAATAAAAATAACTACAAATTTATAACTTCTGCACTATGTCCCCTGCATCAAACGCATAGACACAGAGAGATTTGGGAGTACAGGTCCACAGATCCTTAAAAGTGGCAGCACAGATGGTGAAGAAAGCATACAGCACGCTTGCCTTCATTGGCCAGGGGAATCAAGTATAAATGTTGGTCAATCCTGGTGCTTCGTGTCGTTAGCGTGTGCTTAGACTGGACCAGATGCTGGGCAAGACGACAGCTCAGTGACTATCACTGATTGCTGTGCAGACACATGGATTTGGGCCGGTGTCTGTGGGAGTTTGCACATTCTCCCCGTGCTTGCGTGGGTTTTCTCCGGGTGCTCCGGTTTCCTCCCACACCCCAAAGATGTGCTATTAGGCTGATTGGAGGTAATAAATTGTCCCTAAATTAGTTTTCCCTCAATGTGGAATGCCGTAAGCATAAATAAGGGTCATGGGTGGAGAGGGAGGACTGGTAATGTTAAAATAGCGGCATGGGCTCGTTGGGCCGAAGGGCCTGTTTCCCGAGCTGTTTTTGTTCTTTGTTCTTGTTCTAATCGTGTTCCAGTTATATAAAACGATGGTTAGGCCACATTTGTCCAAACCTGGTCACCACACTACCAGAAGGAGGCTTTGGAGGGAGTGCAAAAAGGTTTATCAGGATGTTGCCTGGTATGGAGGTTATCAGCTATGAAGAGAGATTGAATAAACTGGGATTGTTCTCCCTGGACTGACGGAGGCTGAGGGGTCGACCTGATAGAAGTTTATAAAACTATGAGAGGTGTAGGTAAGGTGAACAGTTGGAAGGGTGACAATTACAAGGAGACTCAAGTTCAAGGTAAGGGTGGAAAAAGTTCAGTAGAGATGTGCGGGGAAGTTTTTTATGTGGAGGGTGGTGGGGGTCTGGAACGCACTGCCAGGTGAGGCTGCTGAGGTAGAGATGTTCGTGACTTACCTGGATTGACACATGAACAGGCAGGGAGTGGAGAGAAACAGGTGGTTGCTCTAGATAGGACAACATGGCCGGTGCAGGCTTGGTGGGCCGAAGGGCCTGTTCCTCTGCTGTATTGTTCTTTATCCTTCGCTGAATTTGGATTTCCTTCGACTGAGAATCATGCCCCCGCCCCTCCCTTCCGCTACTGATGAATATGGGATTTGCTGGAGATAGGACTGGGACTTCTGGACCTGGGGGTCCATGCGCCAATTTTGGAGTCTCCACCGAATGTGCATGACCCCCCACTGCCAAAAACCTGGACTGCAGTTTTTAATTGGAATGGGGGGGAGGGGGGGAAAGCTTGAGGTTGAAATCTTTCAGTGAGTGAACTCCAGTGAGGTGCGATCCAGATTCTGTTTCCAAAATATCAAACCAAACTGTGAATTTGCCTAATCGTAAAACTAATTGTTTAATAACAAAAAAACTAACATCACAGAAAGAGAAAATGCTGGAAAATCTCAGCAGGTCTGGCAGCGTCTGTAAGGAGAGAAAAGGGCTGACGTTTTGAGTCCAGGTGACCCTTTGTTAAAGCTCATCTGGATTTAAAACATCAGCTCTTTTCCCTCCTTACAGATGTTGCCAGACCTGCTGAGATTTTCCAGCATTTTTTCTTTTGGTTTCAGATTCCAGCATCCGCAGAAATTTGCTAATATCACAGTTCCCTGTTCGTATTAAACTGCAGGGCCCACATCTGTCTCATATTAGTGCTGAAATATGTGTGCTCACAATAGCTGTTTGTAAGTTTAACCTCATTCTACTGACATTATTCTCTAAGTGCACACAATCGCCGTGTAAAAGACCAGTCCAGAAGGTGGCTAATGATTTTTTTTATTCAGTTGTGGGACATGAGCGTCGCCGGCTGGCCAGCATTTATTACCCATCCCCTGGTTACCCTTGAGAAGGTGGTGGCGAGCTGCCCTCTTGAATCGCTGCAGTCCAAGTGCTGTTAGTTGACCCACAATGCCGTTATGGAGGGAATTTCAGGATTTTGACCCAGTGACTGAGAAGGAACAGCGATATATTTCCAAATCGGAATGGTGAGTGGCTTGGGGGGGGAACTTGCAGGTGGTGGTGTTCCCCATGTATCTGCTGCCCTTGTCCTTCTGGATGGAAGTGGCCGTGGGTTTGGAAGGTGCTGTCTAGGGATCTTTGGTAAATTTCATATTTGCAATGTCTGGATCATGTGTGTCTCCTCCATCACCATCTCCTCCATCCCCGTCTCCTCCATCGCCATCTCCTCCATCCCCGCCTCCTCCATCCCCGCCTCCTCCATCCCCGTCTCCTCCATCGCCATCTCCTCCATCCTCATCTCCTCCATCGCCATCTCCTCCATCCCCATCTCCTCCATCCCTGCCTCCTCCATCCCCATCTCCTCCATCCCCATCTCCTCCATCCCCGTCTCCTCCATCCTCATCTCCTCCATCGCCATCTCCTCCATCCCCGTCTCCTCCATCCTCATCTCCTCCATCGCCATCTCCTCCATCCCCGTCTCCTCCATCCTCATCTCCTCCATCGCCATCTCCTCCATCCCCGTCTCCTCCATCCCCGCCTCCTCCATCCCCGTCTCTTCCATCCCCGTCTCCTCCATCCCCATCTCCTCCATCCTCATCTCCTCCATCCCCGTCTCCTCCATCCCCATCTCCTCCATCCTCATCTCCTCCATCCCCGTCTCCTCCAGCCCCGTCTCCTCCATCGCCGTCTCCTCCATCGCCGTCTCCTCCATCCCTGTCTCCTCCATCGCCATCTCCTCCATCCCCATCTCCTCCATCCCCATCTCCTCCATCCTCATCTCCTCCATCCCCATCTCCTCCATCCCCGCCTCCTCCATCCTCATCTCCTCCATCGCCATCTCCTCCATCCCCATCTCCTCCATCCCCATCTCCTCCATCCCCGTCTCCTCCATCCTCATCTCCTTCATCGCCATCTCCTCCATCCCCGTCTCCTCCATCCCCGTCTCCTCCATCCCCGTCTCCTCCATCCCCATCTCCTCCATCGCTGCCTCCTCCATCCCCGTCTCCTCCATCCTCGCCTCCTCCATTCCCATCTCCTCCATCCCCATCTCCTCCATCCCCATCTCCTCCATTCCCATCTCCTCCATCCCCGTCTCCTCCATCCCCATCTCCTCCATCCCCGTCTCCTCCATCCCCATCTCCTCCATCCCTGCCTCCTCCATCCCCGTCTCCTCCATCCCCGTCTCCTCCATCCCCGTCTCCTCCATCCCCGTCTCCTCCATCCCCCTCTCCTCCATCCCCATCTCCTCCATCCCCGTCTCCTCCATCCCTGCCTCCTCCATCCCCGCCTCCTCCATCCCCGCCTCCTCCATCCCCATCTCCTCCATCCCCATCTCCTCCATCCCCGTCTCCTCCATCCTCATCTCCTCCATCCCTGTCTCCTCCATCCCCGTCTCCTCCATCCCCGTCTCCTCCATCCCCGTCTCCTCCATCCCCGTCTCCTCCATCCCCGTCTCCTCCATCGCCGTCTCCTCCATCCCCGTCTCCTCCATCCCCGTCTCCTCCATCCCCGTCTCCTCCATCCCCATCTCCTCCATCCCCGTCTCCTCCATCCCTGCCTCCTCCATCCCTGCCTCCTCCATCCCCGCCTCCTCCATCCCCGTCTCCTCCATCCCCGCCTCCTCCATCCCCGTCTCCTCCATCCCCATCTCCTCCATCCCCGTCTCCTCCATCACAGCAGCACTGCATTGGTTCAAAAACGCTTTGGGATGCCCTGAAGTTGGGAAAGGTGCTATGTAAATGCAAGTCTTTAACAGGATCATCAAGATACACGTGCTTTTTGCATTAGCAGCAAGGTGAATTGTCTTTATGATGAGCATAGGGACTGGTCCATAGTTTGTTTACTCAGCAGACTCACTGACTTAAGGCATGGTTTCCTGGAAAGGAGAAAGTGTTGACTGCTGAGCTGTGCCAATATGACTCCAATTACTAGCATGCGAGCTGGCACAGAGGAATAAAACAGAGCAAGGATTTAGTTGGTTGGATTTGAACTCACAGAAGAACCATTGTACTGATGTTAATTGCCAGTAGCTAGTTTATTCATTACGGGTCATTCGAGGTAATGATTCCGAAATTCACTCCAAGAAAGTCAGTTACAATGAGTCAGATACCAAAAGCTTTTTGGAAAAGTTTTTATTTATTAGTGTGACAAGCAGGCTTACATTAATACTGCGGTGAAGTTACTGTGAAAATCCCCTAGCTGCTCGGGTAGACTGAGGGAGGATTTAGCGATGCACCCTAACCAGCACACCTTTCCGACTGCGGGAGGAAACCGGAGCACCCGGAGGAAACCCACGCAGAACATGCAAACTGCGCCCGGACAGTGACCCAAGCCGGGAATCGAACCTGGGTGCTAACCGCTGTTCCACTGTGCTGCTAGTTATTTGAAGTGATATTCCCTGATGTTCAGTGGAGGGAAATTGACCCTGTGATTGTTGGGGTGCGTGGACAAGTGCGTCACGCATGTATGCCGATGTGAGACAAGATTTGCCTGTTCCCACATCCCCTACAATATGTGACCGGAAGCAGGAAGTCCTGGTTAGAGACTCTGGACAAGGTGAATCCACTCCCCACCCCGAACCCGCCCCCCCCCCCCGCCCCCCCCCACCCCCCCATCTCAGTATTACATGAGATGTGTTGAGGAAAAGGGTTACAATCCCTCAGGTTCAGGACAGATCAATTCCTAAACCCAGTCGTGCCCTTCTCTCTGAGAACCTTGAATCTAGACAATCATAGAACCCTACAGTGCAGAGTGAGGCCATTCCGCCCATCAAGTCCACACTGGCCACAATCCCACCCAGGTCCTATCCCCATAACCCCACACATTTTCCCCCCCGGACACTAAAGGGCAATTTAGCACAGCCAATCCACATACCCAGCACATTTTTGGACCAGGATGGTGTTCTCAGAGTGAGGCTCACTGACTTTGACAACATTGGCACAGGGCTGGATTCTCCAACCTCGCTCGCAACCAGGATCCTCCTTTACTGCTGCAGTGAGCGAAACTTTGGCTGAGCGCCAAATACTCTGTGCCCTCATTTCTTAACTGCTAACCTATACCCATTGGTTCCATTGGCAGCGGAGGAGGGGCATGAACAGTCGGAGAATTCCAGCCATAATGTATTTCATTAACATTAGATCTTTGTGATATGGTGATTTTTTTTCCTTCTTTTAATATTGTCATTTATATTTTTAATGATTTAGCAATGCTCCGAAAACACATGCCTGCTTGGATAATAAAAGTAATGTAAAAGTGAAAGGATGCTTACCCACGCCTTCCCCAGTCAGTTCTGGGGTCCATTTCCCCACGTTGAACATCAGGGGAGGTGATGGCCGAGCAATACAATCGTGAGAATCCAGAAACTCAGGTAATGTTCTGGGGGACCCGGGTTCAAATCCCGCCACGGCAGACGATGGAAATTTGAATTCAATAAAAAATATCTGGAATTAAGAATCTACTGATGACCGTGAAACCATTGTTGATTGTTGGGAAAACCAATCTGGTTCACTAATGTCCTTTAGGGAAGGAAATCTGCCATCCTTACCCGGTCTGGCCTACATGTGACTCCAGAGTCTGAGCAATCTGGTTGACTCTCAACTGCCCTCCAGGGGATGGGCAATAGATGCTGGCCTTCTCTGGTGAACTCCAGTGGCTGGTTCTCGGACGGGGTGAGAACGTAGGCCCAGAGGGGCTAATGGTCATGCAGCCTGGGAGTCAGTTGCCACCTCGGTCAGTGCGAGGGCACTGACCCCCAGAACCGCGAGGCAATGCTGGAAAAATAATCAGTGACCTCACTCGAGCAGCAAGGGTGAATGCTGAACCCCATTCAGCATGCTCCCCCATATCTCCCCCAGATACTCCCACTCCCAGCATGCTTCCAGCTCCTGACCCCCAAGCACTTCCTTCCTTTCCCCCCAATGAGCCCCACTTTATTTGCCCTTTCACCACCTGATTCCCTGCGTGAGTCACACCACCATTTATTCCATCGTTCTTTCTGTCTCCGCAGAAAAAGACCGAGTGTAACACTCGTGAGAGGGTGAAGACAGAGGGTGGTGAGCCAGACCTCCAGGTCCTCACGCCCACCGAGGAGCAGGCGCTGGAGCTCCCCAGAGAAGGGGAGACGCGGGCTGTCAGCGACAGCATGGTCAGTCTGCCGTCTAGACGTAAGCACCTGTCATTCCTACACTCACTTTGAGGCAACTTCTTGGGGGCACGAGTTTCGGGTGCGATGGGCAAGGTGTAAAGGAGATGTACAAAGGCATGTTTAGAGGATAGTGGGGGGTGTCGTGGAAGCGGAAACAATAGGGACATTTAAGGGGCATTTCTACAGCTATCTGAATGGGATGGGAAAAGAGACAAATGGCCCCCGGGAGGAGAGGGGCAAACACATCAGATGGGCTGCCTGGTCGCTACAGAGTTGGAGGGGAGAAGGGCCTGTTCCTGTGATGTAATTTCCTGGGTTCTTTGTTCTATGTTCAACGGAGACATACGATTCATGTCTTTGGCATTCCTCTCCCTCCCTTACACTTAACTTTGTGTCCTGTGGTTCAGGGACAAATCCTGACGCCCCGGGGCCTTCTGGATCACAGGCCCCGGCTACCGCTCCCATCTGTCCTGAGAACGAGAGCCGGGACACGTCCTCGGAGGAGATGGGTGAAGGGGCCTTTTATCCATCAGCTTCCACCCCACAACTTAACATCACAGAAACAGTTCGTGGCGAGGCTTCTGGGTCACAGTCTGGTGAGCGCGACACACCTGCCGGTGCGCATCGGGTGGAGGAGGGAATGTCCGAGGCCTCTGGCATGCAGGGGCCTGCTGGAGGTGAGGACACAGCTGGCCCCAGGCTACATGCTGGGCCTCTGAGATCACTTCTCCCTCAGCTGCTGGAGATGCAGCAACGGAGCCAGGGAGGGGCTGACGGACACACTGGACCAACTGTGAGGCTGCTGGGAGGAGTCCCAACTAATGCCTAATGTCATGCATGCTTCTAATGCCCACACTGCAAGGGTGGCATCTGCAGTGGAAAGGTAGCACAGTGCAGCGGCACGGTAGCACAGTGGGTTAGCACTGCTTCTTCACAGCTCCAGGGTCCTGGGTTCGATTCCCGGCTCGGGTCACTGTCTGTGTGGAGTTTGCACATTCTCCTCGTGTCTGCGTGGGTTTTCCTCTGGGTGCTCCGGTTTCCTCCCACAGTCCAAAGATGTGTGGGTTAGGTTGATTGGCCGTGCGAAGAAATTGCCCCTCATTATCTAGGGATGTGTAGGTTAGAGGGATTAGTGGGTGTAATATGTAGGGATATGGGGGTAGGGCCTGGGTGGGATAGTGTTCGGTGCAGACTCGATGGGCCGAAGGGCCTCTTTCTGCACTGTAGGCTTCTATGATTCTATGTTCAGAGGGTCCTCCCCGTGGGTGGCAGGCTCCAAGCAATGGCCACAGTGGAGGGACTGAGCAGGCTTCTCGAGATTCTGCGGCCCATGGCTGAGAGGCTCGAGAGCTTGCGGGACGCCCAGAGGGACAGCGCTGAGGCACAGCGGGCAACGGCAGCAACCCCTGAGAAGGAGGCCCAGTCACTGAGGGCTTGCAGGGTGTGGGCCAGTCCCAAAGGCCACCTGCTGCGGCCATTGGGAGGTGGCCCATGACTCAAGTGGTCATCGCAGAGGGGGTCGACCACCATGGGTATGACGCAGGTGGTCCTCCAGGGCTGGCAGTGCCAGGTGACACTGGAGCTCACTGCAGAAGCACCAGTGTCCCATGGAGTGACCCCGGGGCCAACAGGGACCCCAAGGGAGGGGGAAGGGCTCGAGCCCACGCCTTCCAGCCAGGATAGCGTGGCTGTGGCAACACTTTCTGACTCCCCCCCCCCCCCAACTTCCTGACACTGGGGCGTCTCGGGGCAGCAGGATGAAGCGGGTGCCATGGAAACATCCCAGGCACCTGGAAGCAGGCCAGGGCCTTCAAGGTCCAGGGCCTCCAGAGGATGCCCGCCACGCGCATCACAGGCAACGGGACGAGGTAGGCAGCTGGCCCCCTCCACCTCCGATATACATTCTGGGGGGTCACTGAGGCATAGTGCTAGGCCATGTAAGGTTAGGAAGTGTAGTTGCACTGAGATGGCACGGGGTCAAGGGCTGCAGTGGATAGAAAGAAATGCAAGCACCTTAACCTTTCTTTTCTCAAGGTGTTACCTTTCACCAGCTTATCTGACTGCCTTTATTGTAAATAAATGTTTTTTTGCTCCACAACCGCCTGCAAACACGTTGCCTCGGATAAGATCCCTGCCCCGTTGACGATCGCCCGATGGATGCCTCATGGTGATACCAGTTGGGGAGGCCCCTCAATGCGACGTCATTGAGAAAAGGAAACCATCGGTCTCTCATACCCCACGAGCGATGACCTCCTGTCCCCTAACCCACCCGTCCCAGGGTCCTGTGTGGCGGTTTCGGATCCCTCATCCACGTGACAGACGTGGGCCCGGGTGCCAGCGGGCGTGTGGATCTCGGGCAGGAGACAGACTGATCTGAACCAGGGGGCATCGTCAGAATGGTGCTTAGCGAGATGTCATCACCCCCCTGCCTGGAAAAAAAAACTCAGCAGCGCAGAGAGTACCCAGGGCCATCACTCTGGTCTGACAATGTGCAGGGTAAATGGAAGGTATTTTGTTTGGGGGGGGGGGTTGGTGGGGGAAGAGGGGGTGGGGGAATGGAACCCACAATCACCATCCCCTAGCGACTGAACCGCCTGGTTATCAGAGCCTCCCTGGCCACCCCCACACACCTCAGCTGAGATGCCAGCCCTCCACCCCCCGGCTGGTGTTCCAAAGCGTTCTCATCCTCCTCCTCCTGCTGGCCATCCCCTCCAGCAACGGCCAGCTGGTCAGCCTCCATGTCCTCTTCCTCCTCCAAGAGGTCAACTCGTTGCAAAGCCAGATTGTACAGGGCACAGCACACCACCACTATGCAGGAGGAGATCACTGGGCTGTATTGGAGGGCACTTCCGGATCGGTCCAGGCACTGGAATCGCATCTCGAGGAGCCCAATGCATCTCTGTACTGTCGTGCGGGTGGCTACATGGGCCTCGTTACAGCGGGTCCCTGCCTCAGACACAACCTCCGCACACCAGTCATGTCCGAAGCCAGTAACCCACATCACCCACGAGTCACCCCCACAGCCTGGGCCCCTCCTCAAATACTTCCAGGATGTCCGAGCTCCTGACAATGAAGCTGTCATGTACACTGCCTGGATGTCTGGCGCAGACATGCAAGATGTTCATATTGTGGTCACACACAATTTGTACATTCAGGGAGTGGAACCTCTTCCTATTAACAAATACAGGAAATTTAACTCAGTAAAGATTCCTGATCTCGATACAGGAAATTTAACTCAGTAAAGATTCCTGATCTCGATACAGGAAATTTAACTCAGTAAAGATTACTGATCCCGATACAGGAAATTTAACTCAGTAAAGATTCCTGATCTCGATACAGGAAATTTAACTCAGTAAAGATTACTGATCTCGATACAGGAAATTTAACTCAGTAAAGATTACTGATCTCGATACAGGAAATTTAACTCAGTAAAGATTACTGATCCCGATACAGGAAATTTAACTCAGTAAAGATTACTGATCTCGATACAGGAAATTTAACTCAGTAAAGATTACTGATCTCGATACAGGAAATTTAACTCAGTAAAGATTACTGATCTCGATACAGGAAATTTAACTCAGTAAAGATTACTGATCTCGATACAGGAAATTTAACTCAGTAAAGATTCCTGGTCTCGATACAGGAAATTTAACTCAGTAAAGATTCCTGATCTCGATACAGGAAATTTAACTCAGTAAAGATTCCTGATCTCGATACAGGAAATTTAACTCAGTAAAGATTCCTGATCTCGATACAGGAAATTTAACTCAGTAAAGATTCCTGATCTCGATACAGGAAATTTAACTCAGTAAAGATTCCTGATCTCGATACAGGAAATTTAACTCAGTAAAGATTCCTGATCTCGATACAGGAAATTTAACTCAGTAAAGATTCCTGATCTCGATACAGGAAATTTAACTCAGTAAAGATTCCTGATCTCGATACAGGAAATTTAACTCAGTAAAGATTCCTGGTCTCGATACAGGAAATTTAACTCAGTAAAGATTCCTGGTCTCGATACAGGAAATTTAACTCAGTAAAGATTCCTGGTCTCGATACAGGAAATTTAAGTTTTGTCTTCTGGTCCATTGTTGTGTCAAAATTGACATTTCTGTACAGCTAGACTCGATAAAGCTCATTAATTTATTAACTATTTCTGAAGTTGGTAAGGATCACAGCCCCCTTTTCCTCCATTTTAGCTGGCGCGAGGTGAACATTTGTTCTACAATTTAGATATTCCGTTAACCAAGCTGACCTTCTACAACTTCTAGTCACAAGACGATTCCTCACGTAATTGCATTACCGGTTTGGTTTGATTTTTGTTTTCACGTGTGTTGGTAAACAGCGAAAAGTATTGCTTCTTGCGCATTATACAGGTAAAGCATACTGTTCATAGAGCACGTACGGGAGAAGGAAAAGTGAGGGTGCAGAATCTAATGTTACAGTCGTACTTAGGGTGTAGGGAAAGATCAACTTCATATAAGTTAGGTTTGCTTAGATATCTGAGGGCAGCAGGGAAGAAGCCGTTCTTGAGCCTTGAGTTCTGAACCTCTGACTGAGGAACTACGAGTAAACAGATTGAAATGTCACATTAACTGAGGGCACCAATGCCTCCTCCCCCCGCCCCCCGCCCCCTCCCCCCTTCCAGTGCACCATTCTTTTGTAAATCATGCTTATATTTTGTGATGAAAACATCATGATCGGCACACCCTTGGTGGGCCGAAGGGCCTGTTCCTATACTGTACCCTTCTTTGTTCTTGACGACATTGGGCAGTTTAAGTGCGGTTCTTTATTCCTCTCAGAGTGAATTGGATTTTATTTACTGGGCAGAATTTCCTTCCACTTGTATTTTCCTGTTTTTAATATCAGCGACCCCCTCCTTCGGGAGTAACCGGTCTTCCTATCTGACGTTTGGTCAAGTAACGTTCGCGACAAGGCCGACATTAGATTGCAGTTCCTTCCTCGGTCACCAGGTGGCAGCTTGTTCTACACTGCAGCAACTCAGCGAGCCCAGTGTTCGCCCTGTGCCAGCGTCTAAATGATAAGACTAAAGGGCTTCCAGACGCAACACAATCCTGCCACTGTTTGCCTCGCTTTCAGGCAGACTTTTTCTGAACTTCTAAGCGCATGAAAATATCTTTCCCGTCCATAGTCGCTTGTTGGTAAGACAGAGGAAGGCGGCTTCCTTCTCTGCCTGACTCCTGCTCAAACCAGTGAATGAGGTATCGGAACAGGAGGAGGCTATTCTGCCCCTTGAATCTGATTCCCCCCCCCATCATGGCACAAGGCGGACTCACGATGAAACACACAGCGCGGCAGCATGGCCCCACCCCAACTGCCCGCCCAGGGAAGTGGAGGGTTGGGGAGGAGGCCCACACTGAGAGGCCGCCTGTGTCGCTCTATTTCCCCCCCTGTTCGTGCGACTATCCGGATAAGTCTTAAATATCGTCAACGTCACTTCCTCAACCACCCCGTTTGGGCAGTGCGTTCCAGGCCTCCACCACCCTCTGTGTAAAGAATGTCCCTCGTCCATCTCCACTGAACTTTCGCCCCCCCCCACCCCACACACACAACGCCAATGCCCTCCATACCAGGCAACATCCTGGTGACACTTCTCTGTACTCAAAGAACAAAGAACAACACAGCACGGGAAACAGGCCCTTCGGCCCAACGAGCCCGCGCCGCCATTTTAACATGATGAGTCCCCTCCTCTACCCGTGACCTTTGTCTATACCCACTGGGGAAGATTGAGGCAAGACTAAATTAGGGACAATTTGTTACACCAATCAGCCTAAGAGCACGTTTTTGGGATGTGGGAGGAAACCGGAGCACCCGGCGAAACCCCACCCACTCCTGGGGGGTGGGGCTGAGAGTGAGAAGGCAGGGTCACAGGCGGGCTGGCAAAGCCAAGGCTACTGACCGAGAGCCAAAGCAGAGGCCCGGGCTGAGACTTTGATATGATTTGATTGATTATGGTCACGTATAGATTGGGATACAATTATTTCTTAAGCATTATGCAGATAAAGCATACCATTCGTAGAGAAGGAAAGGAGCGGGTGCAGAAGGTTGTGTTACAGTCATAGCTATCGTGTAGAGAGAAAGATCACCCTAATGCAAGGTAAGTCCATTCAAAAGTCTGATGGCAGCAGCGAAGAAGCTGTTCTTGGTACATGACCTCAGTATTTTGTATCTTTTTCCTGATGGAAGAAGGTGGAAGAGGGTATGTCCGAGGGGGGGTGGGGTCCTTGGTTATGGTGGCTGCTTTTCTGAGGCAGTGGGAAGTGTAGACGGAGTCAATGGATGGGAGGCTGGTTTGCGTGATGGATTGGGCTACATTCGTGACCTTGCGGTCTTGGTCAGAGTAGGAGCCATACCAAGCTGTGATACAACCAGAAAGGATACTTCCTATGGTGCGTCTGTAAAAGTTGGTGAGAGTTTTGGCTGACATGCCAAATTTCCTTAGTCTCCTGAGAAAGGGGAGGCTTTGATGGGTTTTCTTAAGTGTCGGCAATGGGGGACCAAGGCTGGACTGGGCTAAGATGGCTGGGTGGCGACCGGACTGGCACAGGTGAGGCCGCTGACTGAAGGTGAGAGCAGAGGTGGCGCAGGATAAACCAGCCTGGCAGCCAGCCAGGGGCACACGTGGTCATCAAAGCTCGAGGTTTGGCTATCTGAGTGAGCGGTGAGCAGTTGGGAGGTGCGAGGGCCAAGCAGGCACCAGTGTGGCTTCCGGGGAGCAGTGGGGTGATGTGACCAGAGGCCAGGGCTGAGAGGGAGGAGGGCTGGGCAACAGGGCGGACAAGAGTGAGAGCAAGGCCAGGCTGGACAGCCAGCAGCAGCCGGGCAGCCAGTGATCCACTTACACACCGGCGAACTTAGATCATTCTGTTTACTTCCTGATTAGTCAGGCGACAGCAGAGAGACATAAACAAGGACAACCAATGAATGGAGAGTTGGGAGGATCATGTCATCATATCTGTAGGAATATGAACCCAAACTCACTCACCATTCACACTCACCACTCACTCACACTCACACACACACACACACACACACACACACTCACACTCACAGTTCACACACACACACACACACGCACACACGCACACACACACACACAGTTCTCACATACACTTACACATGCACAGTTCACATGAACACACACACACTTTCACACACACATTCAGACACACACTCAAATACACACTCAAACACAGACACACACACACACACAGTTCACACACACACACTTACACACATACAGTTCACACACACGCATGCACACATGCTCACACACACTCACACACTCACTTCACATACACTCACACCCACACACACAGTTCACACACACATTCACACTCCAATACCCACACACACACTCATACACACACACACTCTCACACAGACACACACATTCTCACACACACACACTCACACACACACACTGCTCACATACACAGACTGCTCACTCATGCACACATCACACAATGCGCACACACATAACTCACACACTCACACACACATACACACACAAACACTCACACACTCAAACACACACAGTCACATGCAGACACACACACTCACACACACACTCACACATGCACATACACACACACTCACACATACATACACACACACGCATTCACACGCAAACACTCACATATTCAAACACACACACACACTCACATTCACATGCAGATACTCACATACACACACACTCACATGCACACAAACATACTCACTTGCACACACACACACTCATACACACACATTCACACTCACATGCATACACTCACACATTCACATGCACATACTCAGACACACTCACACATGCTCACTAACACACACTCACATACACTCACACACACACCCACACATATACATGCACACACACTCACATAAACACACACACATACTCACAAATTCACACACACACACACACACAAGGCTCTGGAATACTGTGAGAAATTTTGGGCCCCATATCTAAGGGAGGATGTGCTGGCCTTGGAGAGGGTCCAGAGGAGGATCATGAGAATGATCCCGGGAATGAAAAGCTTGACATATGAGCACCCTTTGAGGACTCTGGGTCTGGACCCAGTGGAGTTTCGAAAGATAACGGGGGGACCTCATTGAAACTTACAGAATACTGAAAGGCCTGGATAGTGTGGATGTGGGGAAGATGTTTCCATTAGTCGGAGAGACTCGGATCTGAGGGCACAGCCTCAGAGTAAAGGGATGACCCTTTAGAACCAAGATGAGGAGGAATTTCTTCAGCTAGAGGGTGGTGAATTCATTGCCACAGAAGGTAGTGGAGGCATGATTATTGGGCATATTTAAGACAGAGACAGATAGGTTCTTGATTGGTAAAGGGATCAAAGGTTATGAGAAAAAGGCAGGAGAATGGGGTTGACAAACTTATCAGCCACGACTGAATGGCTTGATGGGCCGAATGGCCTAATTCTGCTGCTATATCTTTTGGTGTTATGTAGCACACTTGCCATGGTGCTTTATGGAAACAGTATCAGGGAAAGGTTGGGACAAAGGGAGATATTAATATCTGTGGCCTAATGCTTGAACAAACAGGGAAGGTTTGGAAGAAGGAGGAACGAGTGATGGAGAGGGTCAGGGAAAGAATTCCAGAGCTGCCAACCTGGACAGCTTGCAGCACGGCTGCCAATGGCGGAGCGATCGGGGATGTGCATGTGACCGGAATTGGCGGGGATCTCTGAGAAAGACAGGGGTAACCTCCTCCACAGAAAGCTGCCGTTCAAAGTATGCAGAATTCTGAAGAAAACCTGTCTAGTAAATTTCCTGACTGACGGTTGTGATAATATTTAGCGAAACGCATCACATGAGCTGCTTGAGCTAAAATCCGTACCAGCCTTCTGTACCTCCAGCTAGCCATAACAATCACACTTCCTTCATCCATATCTTCCATATCGCAGTGTCGCATTGTCCTGGAGAACTGCAAAGTCATCACAAAACGGGAGAGTTACGAGTACAATCTCTTATTCATTTTGGCCTGCGATGTGCTTACTGATTTACAGAACAATGATCAGGCGATTGAACAGAAGATGACTAAAGTAAGAGTGAGAGAGAAAACTGCCCTGGTTTGAGTGTGCTGATGACCACATCTTGATGTTGGGTTTGGTATCTGGGGGAATATTCTGAACGTCAATGTTACGGTTTAAAAATAATGTGGCTCTTTCAACATTTAAGTATTTACCAAACACGGAACGCATTGCTAATTATATCTGGGTCTTGGCAGCATCACAAGCCTTAAATGTCAGGAGTTATAAATGTCTTTCATTTAAGCGAGAGTTTCCCTGGTTATACTTGCTGCATTCGGAGAATTGAGGTTTGAGTGAATAAAGAATATTTCACTGGTCCTACGCTCTGTTTCAATATTGTACCTTTCCCTTCAGCTTGCACTCTGGAAACAGTCAGCAAAGTTTACCCTGTACAAATTCTGCTGATGGAATTATTTCCACACACAAGACAGGGACAGCTTTGTTCGAGAAGAAATGTTTCTAAGGGGATGTGCACCAGGGGTCTTGAATATGCCAGGAGCTTACATTCTGCATAGAATCACAGAATCCCTACAATAGAAAGAAAAAAGCCAGTCGGCCCACTGAGTCTGTAGCGACCACAATCCCACCCGGGCCATATTCCCAGAGCCCCATGTATTTACGCTGCTAATCCCCCTGACACCAGGGTCAATTTTGGCACGGCCAATCAATCTAACCCACGCACCTTTGGACCGTGGGAGGAAACAGCAACTCCCAGAAGAAACCCACGCAGACATGGGGAGAAGGTGCAGACTCCACACAGGCAGTCACCCGGAATTGAACCAGAGTCCCTTGGTGCTGTCAGACAGCTGTGCTAACCCGCTGTGTCACTGTGCCGCCCCTGGCAACAGTCTATTCAGCACAACTGTTGGTATGAGAGCTTCACATGGGCCTCCTTCCAATGCCCTTCACACATCATAGGGTTTTACTGAAAGAGGCCCTTCAGCCCATCATTTCTATGGCAGCCATCGAGCGACTATCTATTCTAATTCCTTGGAGGGTTGGTTTAGCTCAGTTGGCTGGATAGTTGGTTTGTGATGCAAAAGACATGCTGGTTAGGCACATTGGCCGTGCTAAATTCTCCCTCGGTGTACCCGAACAGGTGCCGGAGCCTGGCGACTAGGGGATTTTCATAGAAACTCCATTGCAGTGTTAATGTAAGCCTACTTGTGACACTAATAAATAAACTTTTTAAACATTAAACTTTTCGAGAAGAAGATGTTCCCATCTTCTTCAGGGGTTAGCCCAGTTTGTTAAGGGTGTTAGGTAGCACGACGGGAAAATAATTTTCCAGAAACATGAGTTCAGATCCCAGCGCAGCAGAAAGGGGAATTTTAAATTCAATTAATTAATAAATCAGGAATGATGACACATTAATAATGATCATGAACGACTGGATTGTTATCTCAACCCCCACCTGATTCATGAATGGCTTTACGTCCATTAGCAAAGGAAATCTGCCATCCTTACCCAGGCTGTAACCCACGCAGAGGGTCCCTCACCTCCTGACTCCCCAGAGCCTGTCCACCAGCTACAAGGCACAAGAGTGTGATGGAGTAGGCCCCACTTGTCTGGATGGGTGCAGCTCCAACAACACTCAATAAACTTGATGCAATGCAGCACAGAAGTAGACCGTTTGATTGTTGCCACATCCATCACCTTCAGCATTCACTCCCCCACCACTGACAGTGGCAGCGGGGTAGGGGGGTGTATCATAGACAAATGCGCTGTAGCAACTCACCAAGGCTCTTCAGACAACACTCTCCAAACCCACAATCTCTACTAAGAACAAGGGCAGCAGACACATGGAAACATCACCACCTGCAAGTGCCTCTACAAGCCACTCACCACCCTGGCTCACCCTTCATTCACAGTCGCTGGGTCAAAATCCTGGAATTCCCTCCCTAACAGCACTGTGGGTGTACCTACACCACAATGACTGCAATAATTCAAAAGGCAAAACCTCCACCACCCCTACAGCAACTAGGGATGGGCAATAAAAGTTGATCTAGCCAATGATCCTTTTGTAATCACTCAATCGCTCATCTTCTGTCCTGTAGGGAATACAAACCATGTTTTTCCTCATATTTTAGAACAAGAACAAAGAACAAAGAACAACACAGCACGGGAAACAGGCCCTTCGGCCCAACGAGCCTGCGTCGCCATTTTAACATTATGAGTGCCCTCCTCTACCCATGACCTTTGTCTACGCCTATTGGGGAAGATTGAGGGAAGACTAATTTAGGGACAATTTGTTAACACCAATCAGCCTAAGAGCATGTTTTTGGGGTGTGGGAGGAAACCAGAGCACCCGGAGAAAACCCACGCAAGCACGGGGAGAATGTGCAAACTCCCACAGATGCTGGCCCAAATTTTAATTTTTATGTCTCTATTTTACTGACATTTTGTGTCTACCTCTCCCTGCCAAACTAGTTTAAACCCTTCTTCACAATAGTGTGATGGTAAACTTTACACCCTTCTTAGAGGTCAGATGGGATATCAGCTCAATGACAATGCAGCACTGCCTTAGAATTATACTGGGATTGTCAGCCTAGATATTGTGCTCAAGTCTCTGGAGTGCTTCTTGAACCCACTGAACCATATCTGGCACGGCATTTTCCCGTACAACACTTTCAAGTATCAATGAACAACAAAGAACAAAGAAAAAGTACAGCACAGGAACAGGCCCTTCGACCCTCCAAGACTGTATCGATCAAGATGCCCTAACGAAATGAAAATAAACCTTTTGCCCTTACTCGTTCCATATCCCTCTATTCTCTATTTATGTACACTTCCAGATGTTGTTAATGTGCCTGCTTGCACCACCTTCTCTGGCAGTGCGTTCCAGGCACCCACCACTCTCTGCGTGAAAAATTTCCCCCGCAGGTCTCCCATAATCTTTCCCCCTCTCACCTTGAACCTATGCCCCCCTTGTAATTGATGCTTCCACCCTGTCTATGCCTGTCATAATTTTGTAGACCTAAATAAGAACATAAGAAATAGGAGCAGGAGTAGGCCATCTAGCCCTTCGAGCCTGCCCCGCCATTCAATAAGATCATGGCTGATCTGTCGTGGATCAGTTCCACTTTCCCGCTTTCTCCCCATAACCCTTAATTCCCCTGTCTATCAGAAATCTATCTACCCGTGACTTAAATATATTTAGCGAGGTAGCCTCCACCACTTCAACGGGCAGAGAATTCCAGAGATTCACCACCCTTTGAGTGAAGAAGTTCCTCCTCAACTCTGATCTAAACTGCGCCCCCCTTATCTTGAGGCTGTGCCCTCTAGTCCTGCTATCCTTTCTGAGCGGGAAGAGTCTCTCTACCTCTACCCTATCCATCCCTTTCATTATCTTATATGCCCCTATAAGATCCCCCCTCAGCCTTCTAAACTCCAACGAGTACAGACCCAGTCTATTTAGTCTCTCTTCATAGGCCAACCCCCTCATCTCTGGTATCTATCACGTCTCACCGCAGTCACTGTCTTTCCAGTGGAAATGATCCTAGTTCATTCAACCTTTCTTCATAACCAACGCCCTCATGACTATACAACATCCTGGTGAACCTTTTTTGCACTCTCTCCAAAACTCCCATGTCCTTCTGGTAGTGTGGTAACCTGACCCCACACAGTCAGCCTAGGTTTATAATTATATTGTAATTGTATTATAATACAATACAATATTATATTGTATTGTATAATATTGCCAATACAATGTGTGCTCTGTGATCAATCATTCACCTTTACATGCTCTTTGTGTACTTACAGGGAACTTACTGATAGCTAAGTTCCACACGCTTGAGGACAACCTCAACTGGGATCTTGGGTTCATGTCACGCTACTGCCTGAGTTTGCAAAATCCTACTAACTGTCTTGGCTTGAGACAATTCACACTCTTTAACCTGTGATTATTCCACACTGTTTGTACCTGGAAAGACTCGCATTCCAACCATTCTTCACATTCCAATCTGGAATTATCTTGCAAATTGTTTCTTTGCCGCTATATGCCGTATATTATCTCCCCACTCACCTGAGGAAGGAGCGGCGCTCCGAAAGCTCGCGATTCCAACTAAACCTGTTGGACTTTAACCTGGCGTTGGGAGACTTCTTACTGAGGCAACTTAGAGCGTTGGATTGGTGCATGGCTTTATGTAGCTCTGTTACAGCTTAGGAGATATGATGGCTGCATGGCAGATTGTGAATGAAGGGGACAGAAGTGGAAGACCCTGGCACCTCACTAATGCAGGTCGGCCAGGAAATGAGGGACTCTTGGAGTCAATGTGACCAGACTGGCCAGTGTTGGCATGAATGCCTTGGACGCCAAGGCCTGCTTCTTTGTGGGTGGCATGCCCAACCTGAATGATGCCAATGCGATGGCAGTGGGGGATGAAGCCACGGCCTTTGGTAGCTGTGTCAGTGAAGCTGTGCTCAACGATTTTGAATTCTAATTGACCAAGAAAGCACCGAGGATGGAAGGAGTGTTGGTGATTGTGATGCGACAGCCTGCGGCTATAAAACATGTGAAAACGAGGGTAACTGCAGCATGGTCTCAGCAGATCCTGTACCTGGCCTGTCGCTGTGGGCAGGAAACAGTTGTGAGATTTGTGCCAGTTGTGTCCTGCCTCAGTGTCAAGATGACTCTATTTGCATTCCTGACCCTGATCTGTGTCCTATAGCTGTGCTTATCCCTGGAATATGCAGAGGTCAGAAGAACATAAGAACTAGGAGCAGGAGTAGTCCATCTGGCCCCTCGAGCCCACTCCACCATTCAATAAGATCACGGCTGACCTTTTCATGGACTCAGCTCCACTTACCCACCCTCTCACCATAACCCTTAATTCCTTCACTGTTCAAAAATCTATCTATCTTTGCCTTAAAAGCATTCAGTGAGGTAGCCTCATTGCTTCACTGGAATTCCACAGATTCACAACTCTTTGGGTGATGAAGTTCCTCCTCAACTCAGTCCTAAATCTGCTCCCTCTTATTTTGAGGCCATGCCCTCCAGTTCTAGTTTCATCTTGCAATGGTGAATCACACTTTCCAGCGCAAATTTAGCGTGGCCAGTGCACCTAACCAGCACGTCTTTCGGACAACTCTTTATGCCAAGTATAGAGACACATTATACCTGCAAAGAGATCCCTTGTTTTACCTCCATCTCTCTCAACATCGCCAGCAGAAGGTCCGGTTTTGTGGATGGGAGAAGCTGAAGATAAAGACAATGATTATCTTGCGATTGGCGTCTCTAATGGACACTTTAAGGTCGCAGTTGGCCTGGGAGAGAGGGTGACTCCACCTTTCACTTTTCACTGTGCTGTGATAGGTGGCATTTGGTGTCCATTCACCAAAACCCCAGACTGTCATTGTAGTAACAGTACAATGGAAGAGGATTCTCTTCCAAGATCTGGAGCCACAGATGTGATACGTGTAGCCTTGAATTAGGTGGGATTTTCTACTTTGGTGGCTTTGCACTCCCCAGAAAAGTGAAGAGCATCACAGAGATTGGGCAACACGGTGGCAGCACCAGAGACCAGGGTTCGATTCCCGGCCTGGGTCACTGTCTGTGTGGAGTTTGCACCTTCTCCCCGTGCCTGGGTGGGTTTCCTCCGGGTGCTCCAGTTTCCTCCCACAGTCCAAAGGTGTGCAGGCTAAGTGGATTGGTCATGATAAATTGTCCCTTAGTGTCAGGAGGATTAGCAGCTTAAACGTGCAGGGTTACGGGAATAGGGCCAGGGTGGGATTGGTGGAAGTGGAGGCAAATGGCCTCCTTCTGCACTGTGGGGATTCTGAGATTGGTTGGCCAAATTAAGGGTGTCTTTCTGTTCAAGGAGCCGAGACAGATTCTACTTCCTAATAATACAGAAAGTGGCAATGAGGCAGGAAATGCGATGGACACATTGTCAGGTACCAAATTTAATACTCAGAATCCAGCTTCTCACTTCCATCAATCAAAGTTTCAAATTTATGTAGTAGTCACAAGTAGGCTTACACTAACACTGCAATGAAGTTACTGTGAAAATCCCCTAGTCGCCACAGTCCGGTACCTGTTTGGGTAACACTGAGGGAGAATTTAGCACGGCCAACGCACCTAACCAGCACGTCTTTCAGACAGTGGGAGGAATCTGGAGCACCCAGAGGAAACCCACACGGACACAGGGAGAACATGCAAACTCCACACAGCCAGTGACCTGAACTGAACCCAGGTCCCTAGTGCTGTGAGGCAGCCGTGCCAACCACTGTGCAATCCTAGCTTCTTTAAAACATATCGCTCAATTTCAAACAACCTTGGCTTCAATTTACTTTCGTGTGCTGTTTTACCTCAAATGCTCGATTCAAATTATTGAATGAGTCAACAATTTTTAGTGCAGGTAACAACTTTGACTTAACACTGCAATTGAATTCATCTTTTCCACTGATCTCCTACAACCCTCATTTAAGCCTTACTTTGATCTTTTGATTAGAATTAGTCTTGTTCTGTTCTGCTGTGTTCTGTCTCTGATGCGAGTGATTTGATTGCATTTGCAGTGTATTTATTTAAATTACATTTCACAATGAAATTGGAGGGATGCACTTACGCATTTAGTATTTATAATATTCATTTTGCAACACAGAAAGCCTGCACTACTTTAAGAGAAGGTGCCAGGGTTTTGTTATTAAGCTGTTTGAAGTGCTGCACTTTCTCCAACTCAGACAGTCTCTGGTAACACAGTAAAGCCCACGTTTGTCTCTCTCCTTTATGCAAAGCTTACAGATAAATCAATTTGCTTTCCTTGTGAAAAATTACACTGATAAATTGAATAGATTTTTAGACAGAGTGCATCAAACACAATAACAAAGTGCAGTTGTGTGTACGGCTGCTGATGTCAACAGGAACTGTGACTCACCCAGAGGGTGATGTGCCAACGTTGCCAGGGAACAGGCAGCTCTATTTAATCATACCAACTGGACGCGTTCACTTCTGCGAGGAAATGGAAACTTTCTGTGCACGGATGTGAAAAAGAAATCACAATTACCTGTGTATTCCTTCACATCCAAACAGGAGAACTTGCCCCCCTGAGAAAATGCCAAAGTGACAGACGCGTTGTTCTCCAGAGAAACAGAGAGTTTCTCTCTTCAGACCTTCTGACAAGATAAAGCAGAGGATTGGGGGTGCTTCGCGACATCATATCTGAGGGACAGGAACCTAAAGGCTCCACCATGGCTGGCTCCACAGAGATCGGGGCAGCCTTTGTAAAGGGAGCCCAGATCTCAAAGTGAAGAGACCAGGCTCCCCCCGCACCGGCTCTCCACGCCCATGGACACTGGGACCCCCTACAAACAAGGGGAAGACCCCCCAACATTCTACCACAGGAAGCCAACATCCCCCACACCACTGAAGGTTGGGGTAACATTCCCCCCCACTTCACCCCCCCACCTCCCTCCCTCCTCTACCCCCCCACACCATCACCTCAATCCATGCTGGCCCTGGATCTTCAGGGCATCAGATCTCTCCCGCTCCACCCTGGCACACACAATGCTATGGATCTGCCTGCTGACCCTGCCCCTTGCCCCACCCTTCAGCAGTGCCAGATTGGCACTGCCAGGGTGCAGGAGGACACTGCTCCGTCATGCCCCCTGACCACCTGGAGGCCACACTGGCCTTGGTGCCCTGAGCCTGACCATCGCAATCGCTGCAGAGCAGTAGCGATTCCCGCTGGCATCCCCATGAGAGCGGGAGCATCCGCCATTCCCAGAAGCTTCAGCGAGAAGCCGTATAATCAGGTGTGAACCTGACTGAGTCACTGGCTGGGGTTGGGGGTGATCTCATTCTGAGATCTCCCCAGTGCAAATCTGGGTATGACCCTCTCTCAACAGCCTCCCGCCATAAGGGGATTTGTGCCCCCAGGCCCGCATAATCCCCCCAAAGTCTCAATGGCCCAAACATTTGTATTATCTCCCTTTCCCTTCCTGATGAGTAGAAAGCATCCTTCCCAGATGTATCACGACTGAGTATGGCTCCTACTCTGCTGAAGCCCGCAAGAAACTACAAAGGATCGTCAACCAGCCTCCCATCCATTGACTCTGTCTGCACTTCCCACTGCCTCGCAAAAGCAGCCAGCATAATCAAGGCATCCCGGAATTCTCTCTCCCACCTTCTTCTGATGGGAAAAAGATACGAAAGTTGGAGGTCACGTACAAACTGACTCAAGAACAGCTTCTTCCCTGCTGCCATCTTTTGAATGGACCTACCTCTCACTAAGTTGATCTTTCTCGAGCTGTGACTGGAACACTACATTCTGCACCCTCTCCGCCTCTATGAACGGTAAGCCTTGTCTGCGTAGCGTGCAAGAAACCATGCTTTCCACCGTATACTAACGCAATATAAATCAAAACAAAATGAAATAATGGTCTCACTGTATTTCCTGCATTAAAAAAAAGTGCCTAGAAATCTTTATTAAATGTAATTTCACCAGAAGTGAAGCTCAGAAACAGGCTGCATGTCTCAACTGCTCCACACTGCTCTTTATGGATAGAGGGGAACCGGTGGATGTGGTCTTTCTTGATTTTCAGAAGGCGTTTGACAAGGTACCTCACAAGAGGTTATTGAAGAAGGTCAGGGGACATGGAGTTGGGGGTAGGGTGTTAGCGTGGATAGAGGATTGGTTGTCAAATAGGAGGCAGAGAGTGGGGGTCAATGGGTGCTATTCGGATTGGCGGTTGGTGACTAGTGGAGTGCCCCAGGGGTCGGTGCTGGGGCCTCAGCTATTTACCATTTATATAGATGATCTGGAGGAGGGAACCGAGTGTATGGTGTCGAAATTTGCTGATGACACCAAGATTGGTGGAACGGCAAATTGCGCGGAGGGTGTGGAGAGTCTGCAGAAGGATCTGGATAGGCTGGGCGAATGGGCCAGGAAATGGCAAATGGAATTTAATGTTGGCAAGTGCGAGGTGGTCCACTTTGGTAGGAATAATGGGAGGAAGGATTATTACTTACGTGGCGAAAAACTGCAGCAGGCGACGGTGCGGAGGGACCTCGGGGTCCTTGTGCATGAGTCGCAAAAACCCAGCCTGCAGGTGCATCAGGTGGTCAGGAAGGCGAATGGGATGCTGGCCTTCATAGCGAGGGGGATTGAATATAAAAGTAGGGAGGTCTTGCTGCAGCTGTATAGGGCATTGGTGAGGCCGCAGCTGGAGTACTGTGTGCAGTTTTGGTCGCCGCACTTACACAAGGATATTTTGGCCTTGGAGGGAGCGCAGAGGAGGTTTACTAGGCTGATACTGGAGTTGAGGGGGTTGAGCTATGAGGAGAGGCTTAATAAACTAGGCTTGTACTCGTTAGAGTTTAGAAGAATGAGGGGAGATCTCATTGAGACGTATAAAATGATGAATGGGATGGATAGGATAGAGGTGGAGAGACTCTTCCCGCTCAGAAAGGACAGTAGGACTACGGGGCACAGCCTCAAGATAAAGGGGGGCGGTTTAGAACGGAGTTGAGGAGGAACTTCTTCACTCAAAGGGTGGTGAATCTCTGGAATTCTCTGCCCGTTGAAGTGGTGGAGGCTGCCTCGCTAAATATTTTTAAGACGCGGGTTGATGGGTCTTTGATAAGCAAGGGGATTAAGGGTTATGGGGAGAGGGCGGGAATGTGGAACTGAGCCACGACAGATCAGCCATGATCTTATTGAATGGCGGGGCAAGCTCGAAGGGCTAGATGGCCTACTCCTGCTCCTATTTCTTATGTTCTTATGTTCTTACGTCCTGAATCAGATCCCTCCATATCCTACTTCACCTCATCCTATCCATTCCTTTATTCCTTATACATCATCTCTTGCACATTGTTAAATGCATTTTTAAAATTGGAATCATAATGCAGAAGGAGGCCATTCGGCCCAACAAATCTGCACTGACCAGAATCCCACCCAGGCCCTATCCCCACAGCCCCATGCATTTACCTTAGCTATTACCCTTGTATTTATATATTTATTTTATTCATCTGAACTATTCCACAACTTTTGCACTCTCACTACTCTGAATAGAAAGGTTTCTCCTGAACTCCTGATGGGATTAATTGATGACTATCTTATATTTATAGCACCCCCCCCCCCACCTCTGGTTCTGGTCTTGCTCCATACAAGTCGAAACATCTTTTCTGCATTTCTCCTTGTCATAATTTTCAAAGCCTCTATCAGCTCACCCATCAACCCTCTGTAAGAGAAAACAGCCCCAGAATATGCTTCCTTTCCTGCTGATTATACCTCTTGGTTCTTGGATCAATCCCTCTCATGTTGCTGAAGAAGCTCAAAGGTTCGTGGAGTACCATCTCTGCTGCTAAACAGTCAGTAAATCCCCACAGTATCGGGTGAATGACCAGTTATTTTATCCAATTCTGTTCCCCTCTTCGTGTTGTGCTCTAGAATTCTTGGCATCCTTGTGCACAGGCAGGTAGGATCTCCTTCAAATTTCTCAGCTGAAGGCTTCAACAGTACTGTGTACTGTTACAGGATAAACGAGTACAGGGTTACAGGGTACACAGACTTCAACAATGCTGTGCCCTCCCGATACTGCACCTGTCTATAACACCATCTCATATCCGTCACTCCTGTCAGCACTGCTCCCAGTCTGTGCTCAGCACTGCCTCGTGTCTGTGTGGCCCCCTGTCTGTGCTCAGTGCTGCCCCCTGTCTGTGCTCGGTGCTGCCCCCTATCTTGCTCGGTGCTGCCCCCTATCTTGCTCGGTGCTGCCCCCTATCTTGCTCGGTGCTGCCACTATCTGTGCAGCACCATATCAGTGCTCGGTGCTGCCCCCTATCTTGCTCGGTGCTACCCCTGTCTGTGCAGCACCATATCAGTGCTCAGTGCTGCCCCCTATCTTGCTCGGTGCTGCCACTGTCTGTGCAGCACCATGTCAGTTCTTGGTGCTGCCCCAGTCTGCGGGCAATGCTGCGCCCTCAGTGCTGTCCCCTCTCTGCGCTGCACAGCGCTACATTCTCAGTGCTGCCCCCTGTCTGTGCTCAGTGCTGCCCTGCCTATGCTCAGTGCTGCCCCCTGTCTGTGCACAGTGCTGCTCCTGTCTGTGCTCAGTATTGCCTTGTCTGTGCTCAGTGCTGCCCTCTGTTTGTATTCAGTGCTGTCCTGTCTGTGCTCAGTACTGCCCTGTCTGTGCTCAGTGCTGCCCCCTGTCTGTATTCAGTGCTGCCCCATTTATGCTCAGTGCTGCCCCCTGTCTGTATTCGGTGCTGTCCTGTCTGTGCTCAGTGCTGCCCCCTGTCTGTGCTCAGTGATGCCCCCTGTCTGTGCTCAGTGCTGATCCTGTCTGTGTTCAGTGCTGCCCCCATCTGTGTTCAGTGCCGTAACCTGTCTGTGCTCAGTGCTGCCCCCTGTCTGTGCTCAGTGCTGCTCCTGTCTGTGCTCAGTGCTGCCCCCTGTCAGTGCTTAGTGCTGCCCTCTGTGCTCAGTGCTGCCCCCTGTCTGTGCTCAGTGCTGATCCTGTCTGTGTTCAGTGCTGCCCCCATCTGTGCTCAGTGCTGTACCCTGTCTGTGCTCAACGCTGCCCCAGTCTGTACTCAGTGCTGCTGCCTATTTGTGCTCAGTGCTGCCCCCTGTCTGTGCTCAGTGCTGCCCCCTGTCTGTGCTCAACGCTGCCCCAGTCTGTACTCAGTGCTGCTGCCTATTTGTGCTCAGTGCTGCCCCCTGTCTGTGCTCAGTGCTGCCCCCTGTCTGTGTTCAGTGTTGCCCCTGTCTGTGCTCAGTGTTGCTCCTGTCTGCGTTCAGTGCTGCCCCCTGTCTGTGCTCAGTACTGCCCCATCTGTGCTCGGTGCTGCCCCCTGTCTATGCAGCATCCTCTCTATATGGATATAGACCAACATTCCTCACATTGCTGCTTGCTCTCTTTATTTACTCTCTTGATACTCCTCTCTCAGGGATCTGCTGTCAATTAGAAGCTCAGGCCCTGCTATTGGGCTGCAAGTCACAACCTTCCGAACTTACAAATCGAAATACACTGAATTGAACGAATGACACAAGCAAGTTATATCTTGTGCGTTATCTCAGTCTCCTGTCCTGAACGAGATATTCTAACTGGTGAAGGCTCGGTGAGGTTATTGGCTCCTTGTCAGAAGCTAAAACAGAATTCCAATCACCAGCTTTGACAAAGGGTCGCCTGGACTCGAAACATCAGCTCTTTTCTCTCCTTACAGATGTTGCCAGACCTGCCGAGATTTTCCAGCATTTTCTCTTTTTGTTCCAATCATAAGAACATAAGAACATAAGAAATAGGAGCAGGAGTAGGCCATCTAGCCCTTCGAGCCTGCCCCGCCATTCAATAAAATCATGGCTGATCTGTCTTGGCTCAGCACCACATTCCCGCCCTCTCCCCATAACCCTTAATCCCCTCGCTTATCAGAAACCCATCAACCCGCGTCTTAAAAATATTTAGCGAGGCAGCCTCCACCACTTCAACGGGCAGAGAATTCCAGAGATTCACCACCCTTTGAGTGAAGAAGTTCCTCCTCAACTCCATTCTAAACCGCCCCCCCTTTATCTTGAGGCCGTGCCCCCTAGTCCTACTATCCTAGTCCTACAATCACCTCGGAGCTTTCCTTTTCCCAGAGTAAGAGATGGAATTGCAAATAATTAGCGTTTCAATTAGATAAAAACACTTATTGAATAAAGCATTGATTACATGTAATGTACTGTTTGCCAGTGTAATCAGTTTTGCGCCCAGAAAGGACTATCGCCTGGGCCCACGCACCAATGTAATTGTCAAACTTCTCACTGGCGAGAATCATAGCCGGGTCTCCGTTGGTGGAGACCTGGAATGATGACCTGGCCAGTGGAGGCCATTGCAGCCCCTGGGTGGTAGGAGGCAGGGCTGGGCAGTGCCACAAAGGCAATGTCACCCTGGCACTGCCCACTTGGCACCCTGGGTACTGCCAAAGGTGAGGTGGGGGGGGGGGGTGGGGGGGGGAGGGGGCTGAAGGGGGTGGGGAGTTGGCAGGGTAGAGGTGGGTGGGGGTGGGGGGGGGGTGCAGGGGATGACGTGCAAAATTACTGAATCAACAATTAGCCACGTGCTTCGAACAGCTTTATCCAACTAACAAGCGATTTCAAACACAAATTAATTATGTCCAGTGGATACTGGGTGCCCTTTTCTAGGCATATCTTTAATTTCTTTTTCATGTTAATTAAATGGTGAAATATAAAATTGTTCAAACTTAAATATCAGATATTCTGCATTAATCAGTTAATAACACCACACTAATGTGACGGATCTCATTTCAACCCAGTTGGTCTAGAATATCAAACCCATCACCTGACTGTGATTTTTTTTTAATTGGTTATTTTTCCTTAAATGCTGTATGATATCAAGAGATAATTGCCCTGCCTTATTGAGAGCGTACAATGTAACAAATGACAACCATTTTGCCCAACTCAAGTGCTCCTATTAGCATGAATTATTAATAATTAATAAAGAATTATTACTTACATTTTGAAACAGCCATTTCCGACATAAGGTTTGACTATTTCATCTACATTACAAAGAACATAGGAACAGGTCCTCCAAGCCTGCACCGATCATGATGCCTGCCTAAACTAAAACCGTATGCATGTGTGGAGTCCCTATCCTTCCGTTCCCATCCCTAAATACCGCTCCCGCCAGCTCCCCCGGGCAGTGTGTTCCAGATATTCACCAGATTCTGTGTAAAAAATCTTGCCTCGTACATCTCCTCTAAACTTTTCCCCATGCACCTTATACCTATGTCCCCTCGTACTTGACTATTCTACCCTAGGAAAGAGCATCTGACTATCCACTCTGTCCATGCCACTCATAATCTTGTAAACCTCAATCAGGTCACCCCTCAAACTCCATCGTTCCAGTGAGAACAAACCAAGTTTATCTGAACTCTCCTCATCGATAATACCCTCCAGACCAGGCAACATCCTGGTAAACCTCTTCTTTACCCTCCCCAAAGCATATACATTCTTCTGGTGGTGTGGTGACCAGAATTGAACACTATATTCCAAGTGCGGCCTAACTAAGGTTCTATAAAGCCGCAACATGACTTGCCAATTTTTAAACTCAATGCTCCAGTTGATGAAGGCAAGCATGCCGTTTGCCTTCTTGACTACCTTATCCACCTGTGTTGCCATTAGCCTGGCTGAAAACTATTTTTCGTTCATCTTTTTAAGGACATATCAGAAGTTTGAAACTTACTGCCCATGATTTTGCACCTACATTCATCACGAGCGCAAACGGCGAGATGGACATAAAATATCATGGGTGGAATTTTCCCATTTCCTCAATGGAATTGTAGTGGGAGGGACATGGACCATGCAAAGGTTCATTGACCTCAGGTGGGATTTTCTGGCCTTGGGGCAAGCACAGATTGCAGCTGGAAGATCCCACTCCATGTGTCAGAAAATGTGAATCTTGATGGTGAGATCTTGCTTTTATATTTATCTGCCCCCTACACCCTTGGTCACTCTCAGAAGCCTTTGTGGGGGGGCACATTGGTTGCAGGGTTGGCTCCTTAGGGACAAGAGGTATCCTCCTCTCAGCACATGGCTGATGACACCTGGCCTCAGAGTGTAGCAGAGACCCATTACAATGAGGCTTACGCTGCTACTTGTGCATTGGTAGAGCAGATGATCGACATCCTGAAGATACAATTCCAGGGCCTGGACTGGTCAGGTGGACTCCAGTAGTTTCAAGCATCAGTGTTGTGTGCTGTACTCTCCACAACCTGCTGCTGCAATGGAGCAAGGAGCTGCCAGAGGAGGAGATACACGATTGGTACATCGCCTCCGATGAGAAGGACATCAAGAATGCCAAGGGGGAATCCTTGGAGGAGGCAGAGAAAGGTGAGGGCCCGAATGGGGAGGAGAATTCGGGACACTCTGGTAGCTTCCTGCTCCACTGGTGACCAGGACTAAGGTGGCTGTGAGATCCCATCATGAGTGGTGGCAGTGGAATTATAACCCTGACATTGCTTCTGTCATGGGAAGAGAGACGTTGACCATGCTCCATAGGATGCAGGCGTGTGATGGTGACTTGCAGTGAGGACAGAGCATTGATCCTCAAAGGTCTACCACTGACACCTGCCTGGCTGAATGCAGTTTGTGAAGCCTCAGCCACAGAGTAATCTCAGGTTGATGAAACTGAAACAGAGCCGTCTCTGCTGATGCAGGCTCCTCCACGGTTAGAGATGTTCCTGAAGATCTGTGACAGTGGTGCCTGAAAATGCCTCTCACAGAGGGATAGCGGACGAGTTCCTTCTGCTAAGATCAGACTTTCACAAATCTGTTGAGTGGTGGGGTTGACCACAGAGTGTGCGGGGTTGGAAAGGGGGAGGGGGGTGTGGGAAGAGGGGTGGCATCATGCTTAGATTGACACTGGTATTACTGTGATCTGTCAGTGTGAGGGAAGGCCAAACATTGGACTGATGCCCTTGTGGATGGAGGTGACACTGTTTATCAGCATCCAGCCTTTACATGTTAAGATACAAATGGGTGTATGTGGCAGATTATGGAGCAATGGAATCAGAGCAGAGAGGCACTAAGAGATCACAGGCTTAATACATTACAGAGGTGCTCACACACTGCTGCCTCTTGGTGCCAAGGACCCAGGGTCGATTCCCAGCTTGAGTCACTGTCTGTGCAGAGTCTGCATGTTCTCACCATGTCTGTGTGGGTTTCCCCAGGTGCACCCGTTTTCTCCCACAGTCCAAAAGACATGCTGGCTAGAGTGCATTGGCCATGGTAAGTTCTTTCTCGGTGTACCCGAACAGGCGCCAGAGTATGGTGACTAGTGGATTTTCGCTGTAACTTCATTGCAATGTTAATGCCAGCCTACTTGTGAGAATAATAAATAAAGTGCTCGCTATCTATAAGTGGTTAACAACATCCATGCCCACACTGTGCAACTATAATTTCTTAACTTCCTAACCCTGCTGCATAAGTTAGTGATTCTCCAGGATCCTGTCTCCAGCTGAGCAGAGGCAGCCTGCTGTCTGCCACATCCTGTTGGGCATTCTCCGGAAGTCAAGACCTGGATGGCCTAGGCTTGCCTACAGACAGCATGGGTGTTGCAGTGTTACTCTCCTCGGTGTGCAGGGCTGGAGATGCGTTGGTCACAGGAAGGGAGCAGTCTGATAGGCTAGATGCACCCCAGGGTCTGTAGGTAGCAGGTCCTGGGCTATGTGCCAGTTGAACCTCCTCCCTGTGAGAGCTCGATAGTTCTGGGTTCCTACCTTAGATGGACAGCAGGAGTGAGAAACCTCACCATCTTCTGGCACTCATGAATGCCCAACTGTCTGCACCATGAACCATGGACTGGACATCCCCTGCCCATTGGTAATTGTCATGCATGAATGTTTCCACTGCAGATAATACTGTTAGCCTGGTTACCTTGCAGGGACAGCATCATCTCCTCAGACAGAAGGATATGGGGATCCTCCAGTCAGCTTTTCAATCCAAGGAGTGAGGTGGACATCTCTTCCTGATATTCCCAACTGTGCCTTTGTAGTTCCAGCTTCTAAGGAACAACTCATCATAGTTTCTGATCTCCAGCAGTGCTCCAAGTGCCGGGTATCCCTGGGATGTAACTGCCTCTGCCTGCAGTGACCACAATGAGGTGATCACGAACCAGTGACACAGAGGTCTATGCACTAATGATGTCCAGTGTGGTGTGTATCTCTTGCTGTTGAAGGGTGCAGTTGACAGCTGTGTCTTCTATCAGGACATTCGAATTATCATTGAGCTGCTGTCTTCAGAGGTCCCCAGTGCCCGACAGAAGGATGGGTCATAGAGTTATAAAGGTTTACAGAATGGAAACAGGTCCTTCAGCCCAACTAGTCCATGCTGCCCAGTATTTACCACTTAATCCCAATTACCCGCATTTGGCCCAAATCCCTCTAAACTCATTTTACCCAAATGACTAACTAAATGCTTTTTAAAGACAAAATTGTACCCACCTTGGCTACTACCTCTGGCAGCTCACTTCACTCACCACCGTCTGAGTGAAAAAAATTGCCCCTTTGGACCCTTTTCTATCTCTCCCCTTTCACTTTAAATGTAAGCCCTCTAGTTTTAGACTCCTCTACCTTTGGGAAAAAATGTTGATGCTCCAGGGAAAAAAAAATCCCAGTCTGTCCAGCCTCTCCTTATAACTCAAACCATCAAGTCCAGGTAGCATCCTAGTGAAGCTTTTCTGCACTCTTTCTACTTCAATAATATCCTTTCTATAATAGGGTGACCAGAACTGTACAGTATCCCAAATGTAGCCTTCTTAATGTCCTGTACAACTTCATCAAGTCCTAACTCTTGTATTCAATGTTCTGATCCATGAAACCAGGTATGCTGATTGCATTCTTCACCACCATGTCCACCTACAACTCCACTTTCCAGGAGGCTGTACACCTAGATTTCTGTTCTATAACTCCCCAACACCCTATGAGTAAGTCCTGTCCCAACTTGATCCACCAAAATGCATCACGTCACATTTATCTGAATTAAACTCCATGTGACATTCATGAGCCCACTGGCTGGATTGGGCTGCTTGACTGATTTACTTGCAAGGGAAGGGAGATGGCATTATGGCATAGCAGTGGCATTTGAAAAGGAGAGTTATAACTCACATGAGGCTGGCCAGACGGATGAATGTTCTGAAGGTCCTCACTTTTGTCTCTTCTGCCCACCTCACTGTGCCATACCACTCCTATTCCTACGGGCAGCTCTCTTGTTGAATGGAGTGAGGAATTTCAATTTGGGCATGCATTGAAATCTTTCCTTTTTATTGTGAGCCAGCTTGTCTTGCAAGGATGCTTGGCATGTGTGGTAGATGAATGGAAGCTGGGAGTGATGAGGAGAGGAGCTATAGGAAAGATGAGGAACATGAGCGGCCCCATGAGGAGGCAGAGTGAATTCCTACTGGATGTGTGATGGGTGTGTGAATGGGTGTGCAGTGACGGATGAGAGGAGTTACATACCCTGGCTACAAGGAGGTCATTCATTTTTCTACACTGCATTCCTGTCTTCTTGGACAGAATGCTAGCACTGAGGAGCACCACCACTGCTATCCATATGGGTTGGTGACCATGCTTGCGTGTCTTCATCCTGATTGAGGGTACAATATGCCTTTCCACCACATTTAGTAACCTAATCAGCGTTTCCTCTCAGTCTTTCTCCTAATCAGTGCTTCCTCTCAGTCTTTCTATCAGCCATCCTCTTGGCTACAAATGCAGAGGCAGTGTTTAAATGCAGAGCCCCCCACCATCCCCAATCCTGATGAAAAGCTCAGCTGATCGATCCCTGGGCAGGTGAATCAGAGCTACTCATGAGAGTTTCGTGGATTTTTTTTGAAGTGCCTAAAAATAGTGCAAAATCACTCCAGCACCCGGTTTTGTCACCCATAACACAGCCAGAACAACGGGAAGTTCCACCCACTAGAGTGCAAATGTTCACAGATCCAGACTTGAAATGTATCTCAGAGTCTGATATCACTTCAATAAGTATTTGAAAATTAAGAACATGGAAGTGTACAGGGAAAGGTACATGAAATTGGATCTCAGGAGCTACTTGGAGGTTAATGCCATACCATTACTTCTGGAGTCCAAGGATCTATCCATATCTTCCCATCTACATACTGGCCCTCGGCAGCATCATCTGAAACATATCACCCTTCATTCAGAGCTCTCCTGCTCTGCTGCTTCAGAATGCCAGTGACCCGGGTTGGATTCCTGGCTTGGGTCACTGTCTGTATGGAGTTTGCACATTCTCCTTGTGTCTGCATGGGCTTCCTCCGAGTGCAAGGGTTTCCTCCCACAGTCCAAAGATGTGCATGTTAGGTGAATTAGTCATGCTAAATTGCCCTTTGGTGTCAGGAGGGCAAGCTAGAATAAATGCATGGGGTTATAGGAATAAGGCCAGTGTCGGATTGTAGTCTGTGCAGACTCAATGAGCCGAATGACCTCCTTCTGCCATGTAGGATTCTAAGTTCTATGAATGCTAACTTGTACACTTTTGAGTTCACTAACCTACATTGGCAATACCTCAATTTTATTATCTATATCCTTGTTTTCAATACCTCTCTGTCCACCTCTCCCTATCTCTGTAATCTCCTCCAGTCCTCTCACCTTTAGGACCAGTACAATCAGTCCATTCTGGAACACTTGCACATCTCTGATTTTCACTGGTGGTCATCCTTTAGCAGTCCCAGCCCTTAACTCTGGAATTTCCCCCAAACATCAAAAGGCAGCAAGGTGGCAGTGATTAGCAGTGCTGCCTCACAGATAAAGCTACCTTTTTAATGGCTGCAGACTCGATGGGCAAATGGCCACCTTCTGCACTGAAGGGATTCTATGGTCCCCTTCTCTCTAACACACTCTCCTCCTTGAAGACGGATCTTTAAAACTTACCTCTGACCAAATTTTTGCTCGCTATTTGGCTGCATCCAATTTGGTTTAATAACCCTTAGGTGCAGTGTTAAAGTGAATGAACAGCGAGCGCTCCGAAAGCGAGTGGCTTTTGCTACCAAATAAACCTGTTGGACTTTAACCTAGTGTTGTGAGACTTCTTGCTGTGTTTACCCCCAATCCAACGCCGGCATCTTCACATCATGACTCATAACCTAACCCAGACTTTACTTGGCTTTCTTAGCTTTACCATAATCATCTTAACTGATTTTGAGAAATGAAGCATTTCCCATTTTTATGCTAAGCATCTGTCATATTAATATGATACAGGATAAAGTTCCCACAAGCTACCCAACAATTTACTTACCAAAAATCTGACAGGAGCTCTCCACCACCCACAGGTTCATTATATATGATATATTCTCAAAAATTTTCAAATCTCATTTAAGAGATATGCTATATTAAAACCAGAACACAACTATAATGTGAAGAAAATCCATTTTTATAATCATTTACAATGAAAACATCATTTAAAATATTTACATAGATTCATCAGTAAAAAGATTGATGAATAACAACAGAAAAAGGTAGTATACAAGCAATAGTCTACAATGTTGAAGCAACAAAGATAATAGCCAAGTAACAAGGTGACAATTTTACAAAATATAGTTGGATGTATAGTTTTATTCTCAATGCACTCTTTATCTAAAACTTTAATACAACACTTACATTGTAGTGATTGCCTGTTTAAGCATCAAAACAGTGCAATAGTTAACAGCCAACTCTTGCAACTGGAATTAATAGGTTGAAATAGTACAACATAAAACTTCAGAAATGTACAACCACAACTGGTTTGAATAAGAACATGATATCTTTGTATAATTATTCATAAGTGTGCGCCACTGCAAATTGCCTACAAAGCGTGCATTATTTCAGGAAAGAATCCATACAACAGTAACAGCAAGAGCTGTGGTTTTTAAACTCTTTTAATTTTGACATATATAGTAGCTCATGCTAGAACTATCTGTTTGGCTAATAATCAGAAGTAATAAAACTACTTAAAAAGTTATTCTACCAGCTTCTTGTATTGTTAATTAGTATTTAAGAGCAGCAAGACATGGTTGTAAATACTGTATGTTGTACAAGAAAACACACAAGTGAAATCATGTCATCATAACATTGCAACATGAACTGGCATCCTAGTTGACAAGTACAGATATACCATTTATTTCTGCTTTAAATTATCAGGACAAAGTTCAGAGATAAGCATTTTTGGTTCTGTACTGACAAGTTAGTCAGTAGTAGACTCTGGAGAACTCTTTCTCCTCTTGATTTTGCTTCTGTCACTGTGGTCCCTTTTATCATGGTCTGTGTCCCTGGGGTGTTTATCCCAATCTGCATCTCTTTCTCTTTCTTGTACCTTCTCTCTATGCTTGTTCTTACTTCTTCCCTTTCCTCTATCTTTGTCACTATCATGATCTCCATTTTCAGATTTATCTTCATCTCTTTCTTTACTTCGCTCTTTTCTCGACTCTGCATTATCATAGCTCCTCTCTTGTTCTTTACTTCGTTCTTTTCTCGACTCTAGACTATCATGGCTCCTCTCTCGTTCTCTGTTTCTTTCTCTTCTTGAGTCTCCACCATCATGGCTCTTCTCTTTGCTTCGCTCTCTTCTTGACTCTGCATCATCGTGGCTCCTTTCATGTTCTTTGCTGCTTCCTCTTCTGGAGTCTGCACCGTCATGGCTCTTTTCTCTTTCTTTACTTTGTCCTCTTCGGGAGATTGCACGATCATATCTTCTTTCTCTCTCTTTACTTCGTTCTCTTCTTGATTCTGCACGATCATGCCTCCTTTCTCGTTCTTTTCTTCGCTTTCTTCTTGACTCTGCATTATCATAGCTTCTCTCTCGTTCTTTACTTCGCTTTCTTCTCGGCTCCGCACTATCATGACTCCTCTCTCGTTCTTTACTTCGCTTTCTTCGTGACTCTGCACTATCATGGCTCCTCTCTCGTTCTTTACTTCGCTTTCTTCTCAACTCTGCACTATCATGGCTCCTCTCTCGTTCTTTACTTCGTTTTCTTCTCGACTCCGCACTATCGTGGCTCCTCTCTCGTTCTTTACTTCGCTTTCTTCTCGACTCCGCACTATCATGGCTCCTCTCTCGTTCTTTACTTCGCTTTCTTTTCGACTCCGCACTATCATGGCTCCTCTCTCGTTCTTTACTTTCTGCGCTATCATGGCTTCTTTCTCTTTCCTTATATCGGTCCCGATCTTTATCTCTATGCCTGTCCTCGTGACGACTTCTCTTTTCTCTGTCTCTCCCTTTATCACGGTCTCTGTCCCTATCCCGTTCTGAATCTCGGTCCCAGTATTTGTCCCTCTCTCTTTCTTTGTGCCTATCTTTTCTACGATGATAAGAATCACTATAATACCTATGTCTATGTTCCTTGCTAAAATTGTGTTCTGAGCGTTGGCTAAATCTTTCCCAAAGATCACAATGATGCCTTTCTTGTCTATGGTCATCATTGAGAGGTTGGAAATTTGATGCTCCTGCATTGAGTGCGTACCTGTTAACATCAATTGGGCGGTCAGGCGTGAAAGGTGGCATTGCTTGACCATGTGCAAGGTGCATAAGACCCAAGTGGTGTTGTGGTGGACAAGGAATTGGTGGTAGCCAAGGCATCATGTGGTTTGGGCCCAAGGCATGGGGTGCACCAAGATCAGGGGAATGAAATCTCAAATGCGGATCCCTTTGAAGGCTAAATGGTGGTGGAGGAAGTGGTGGGGGCCGGACAGGCATGAATGAAGGCATCAAATTACCTGGTGGTTGAAAATTCGCATTAGGCAGTCCTCGCTGAAATGGAAAACCAGAAGTGTGACCTTGAGCTTGGGCAAAGTTGTGTAGCTGAGGTAATGGTGGAGGGAAGATGTTTCCACTTGGTACTGGGCTACCTGAAGGGCCACCGCTTGGCAATGATGTGGGCACTGCTGACACTTGAGTTTGATTCTTTGTAGGCACAGCATTTGAAGAGAATTCAAAATGTGAACCAGAGCGCTGACCATGGAAAGAAGGTAATGGGACAGTTTCTCTTCGGATTGACTGTACAGTCTCAATAGTGTGTGTTTCTACTATTTCTGCATCAGAAAGAGTTTCTTCTTTATGTAAAGAACTTGCAGCTTCTGTTTCTGGTACTGTATTTGAGATATTACGAAAGACTGGTTGAGAAATCTCTGTAACACAAGGTGCTGATCCTTGCACCTGCTCACTGGATTGCTGACTTTGAGTATTAGCAGAGTCTCTGGGAACTTGCTTGGCAGATATTTCTTGTTCCGTTTCTAAGCATATCTCAGCAACTTCTTCTGCATCCTTTATGTTCTCATCTTCACTGTTATCTTTCCTGCTTTCCAAGTACTGTTCCTCTGTGCTGTCGTCCACAGTCTTGTTCACTGCAATTGTACCTTGCTGTTTTCGAACGGCTGCTTGTCTCGGGTCTCGGTTTACATTGACAACCTGTGAGACTCTTGCCAGAGTTTCTTGTGTAGAATCTACTTCTTCAGCATGTGTAGCGGGCTCAAGTAAAGATGACTCAATCTTGGGGGGCGTAGGCTGAGACGGTGAACTACCTGGAGCTTCTTTTTGCTCTTTTGAGGTTTCCATTTTCACCTTCTTTACCTTGTAGTGGTGTCGAAGTTTCTCATGTTCTTCTTTGTGATTTGGTTGTGATTTCATAGCTGCAAGACTTGAAAGAAATGCTTCAGTTGAAACATCTGGAGGCTTGTCTTTTAGTGTGAGAGTTGTAAGGAACCCACTTGCCTTTGAAGTTTCTTCAACTTTGACATCCTCCGAGACATTATCGGCCTTCTCATTTTCCTCTGGCGGATCGTGTAAAATATCTTTAGCATTCTGTTGAGCTTCACCTGTTTCTTCAGGATGGGTCAGTTTTGCATCTTTACTAACTGGAGGCTCTCCTAACTCGGGTCCGGTGCTGGAGACAGACTTCTGTTCAGGTTCCTTCTCGGCATCACCCAACAGACTTTGGAGAATATCATCCAGGGGTCTGTTGGATAATTCAAGAGATGAGGATTGGTTTTCCCACCCCACCAAAACCCCAGGAAGAAATCTTAATGGTTTCGTAGATAGGATAGGAATAGGTTCAGCTGGTGATGATGGAGGTGTTTTCAAAATCTGAGGTTCAACTGGAGATGTCTGTTTGGGTTTGCTTCTAAATTTAGGCAACACAGAAGTGAAGGAATTAAAGAATTGGTTTTCTTCATCATCATCATCATTTTCAGCTTCTTCTTCCACATACTCTGGTTTGCTTTTCTTCTCTTGAGGCAAAACACTAGGCAGCTTCTCTGTTTCAGACACTTCTTCAGAAGGTGATGCACTAAATAATCTCTTTGTTCTTTGTCGAATTATTAGCCCAAGGAGGAGGTTCCGACGAATTACTTCAAGCCCTGTCAATAATAATTAATGGTATGTCATTACATTAAAATGGTGATCTATTTACAAACACACACAAAGCTGATGCAAATAAGAACAGTATAATCCTGAATGACTAATGGTACTGGCACAACAGTACAATGGTTATGTTATGGAACTTACAGAGGCCTGGGCTACTAATCTAGAGAACGCACTGAATTGTCTTCTCTTGTGTGGATGTATTAGTTCCAAAAAATATTTTTAATTAAGGTTACACCTCAGGCAGTCTTGATCCAGTCTCCCTTCAGGTCAGGTGGGAGAAGGGATGCAACAGTGCATATATCAGGTCTGCCTCCATACTGCATGCTATATGTGTGTACAATAAAAGATTTGCAGATACATAACACCATTTACAAGTACCTGATGTCCCAAAGTGCTCTTCAGCCAATGAAGAACCTTTGAAGTGTAGTCACTGTCATAATGTTGGAATCATAGAATCCTACAGTGCAGTAGGAGGCCACTTGGCCCACTGACTCTGCACTGACCACAATCTCACCCAGGCCCTATCCCTATAACCCCATGCATTTACCCTAGCTAGTCCCCCTGGCATGATGGGACAATTTAGCATGGTCAATCCACCTAACCTGCACATGTCTTTTTGGAGTGTGGGAGGAAACCAGAGCACCTGGAGGAAACTCATGAAAACACAGGGAAAATGTGCAAACTCCATACAGACAATGACCCAAGCCGGGAATTGAACCTGAGTCCCTGGCGCTGAGACAGCAGTGCTAACTACCATGCAAGTGTGCAGATGCCACGGCGGCCAATGTGAGCACAGCAAGCTTCCACAAACAGCAACAGGCTAACGACCAGATTAATTTAGTTTTGTGATGTTGGATGAATTTTAAACAAGACACCAGAAACGGGATAACTCTCCTACTCTTTTTCAAACTAGTGCAATAAGATATTTTATGTCCAGCTGAATGAGCAGATGGAGCCTCAGTTTAATATCTCATCTGAAAGACTGTGCCCCCAACAGTGCAGCATTCCCCGAATGCTGCAGTAGGATCAGAGCCTTCATTTTTACGCTCAAGTCCAACAGTGGGACCTAAATCCTCAACTTTCTGCATGTGAGGCGAGTGTTAGCAACTGAACTGCAGTCAAAAACTAAAATCCCATTGACTTAACTGAAAAAAAAGAAGCACTTTTTATTTACAAGATTGCTGGTGGTGGAATCATATAGTTTTGGATTTTATTGGTAATAATACCAATTGGATATACTATTATTTTAAATAGCTTTAATACATTTATAATAAAATAATTAATATAAAACTAATGTTTAACTGATCAATTTAAATAATTTAACAGCAAAAAAGGAAAATGATTAATTACCTGAAATTTGTGCTAACTTTCTTGTAATAACCAAAACTATCCTCTGAAGTTGTGAATTAGAAACCTACATATCAACTTTAACTGCATTAATATTCCAAAAGTAAGTTAAAATATATTACGATAAAAGTAAAACACCGTGGAAGCTGGAAATCTGAAATAAAAATATAAGTGCTGGAGAAACTCAGCAAGAAATGCAACATTTGTGAAGAAAGGAAAAGTTAGGGTTTTCAATCTCTTCTTTGGAGCTGAAGAGAAGAGAGAGGAAGATACATTTGGTGGCAGAATTGGTGGAAAATGAATGTGGAGGCTTGTAGGGTGGAAAGTGAGGATAAAAGGAATTCTATCGTGGTTGTAGGAAGGAGCAGAACATGTGAAAGCAGAGGTGTTGGAAAGGGTGGGACAAAGTTGAGGGCACTATTAACCACAATGGAATGGATCCTCTGTTGAGGAAAAAGACATATCATAAGCACGTTTGATCAGAACAAATACTGGAATAGATGCAATGGAGACAGGAAAACTGGGAGAATGGAATGGAGTCCTTACAGGTGTAAGAAGCAATAATTGCAGTAGTTGTGGGAGTTGCTGGGTTTATAATGACTCAACTCTACTCAATTTTCTGGACTAGAGTTCAGTAGAAAGCCTATCCCCAGAAATGGAGACAAAACTGATAATCTTTTCCAGTTCTGGGTGAGACAGGAAGCGGCACTGATACGTTCATCAATATACTAGAGAAAGAGCTGAGGACAGGGCCTGGGTAGGGCTGGAACAAGAAATGTTCCACATATTCAAAACAAGGCAGGCAAAGGCAAGCAGGCACTCACCAGGTCCATCAACTGGTAACAACTGGGAAGGAAGATTTTCCATGGCACCCAATGGAATAAGGCATATGTCCTTAATTTGCTTCACACTGTTGGCAACTACCCCATATCATTGCCTGCTGTTGAAGTATGCATACAATGAGGTGTACGTTACCTGGTAGGCAGCATGGTGGCACAGTGGTTGGTACTGCTGCCTCATAGTGCCAGGAACCCAGGTTCAATTCCTCACTTGGGTCACTGTCCGTATGGAGACTGCACATTCTCCCTGTGTCTGTGTGGGTTTCCACCGGGTGCTTCACTTTCCTCCCACAGTCCAAAAGATGTGTGGGTTAGGTGGATTGACCATGCTAAATTGACCCTTAGTGTCAGGAGGGCTAGCTAGGGTAAATACATGGGGTTATGGGGATAGGGCTGGTGGGATTGTGATCAGTGCTGATTCGATGGGCCATATGGTCTCCTTCTGTGCCGTAGGATTCTGTGGTAACTAGGGCCCATGCTGGTACCCAAGCAACACCTTTTTATTGAGAGGAAGTAAGATAAGTTAAACGAGAAAAAATACGTTAACTGCTACTCGATCTTCAGAAGGCGTTTGATAAGGTGCCACACAAAAGATTGTTACAGAAGGTTGGGGGCATGGAGTTGGGGGTAAGGTGTTAGCGTGGATAGGGGATTGGCTGTCAAATAGGAGGCAGAGAGTGGGTGTCAATGGGTGCTATTCGGATTGGCGGTTGGTGACTACCGGAGTGCCCCAGGGATCGGTGCTGGGGCCTCAGCTATTTACCATTTATATAGATGATCTGGAGGAGGGAGCCGAGTGTAAAGTGTCAAAATTTGCTGATGACACAAAGATAAGTGGAACAGCAAATTGTGTGAAGGGTGTAGAAAGTCTGCAGAGGGATCTAGATAGGCTGAGCGAGTGGGCGAGGACCTGGCAGATGGAATACAATGTTGGCAAGAGTGAGTTTATCCACTTTGGTAGGAATAATAGTAGGAAGGACTACTACTTACAGGGCGAAAAGCTGCAGCATGCTACGGTGCAGAGGGACCTGGGTGTCCTTGTGCAAAAACCCAGCCTACAGGTGCAGCAGGTGGTCAGGAAGGCAAATGGGATGCTGGCCTTCATAGCGAGGGGGATTGAATATAAAAGTAGGGAGGTCTTGCTGCAACTGTGCAGGGCACTGGTGAGGCCGCAGCTGGAGTACTGTGTGCAGTTTTGGTCGCCGCACTTGTGCAAGGATATTTTGGCCTTGGAGGGAGTGCAGAGGAGATTCACTAGGCTGATACCGGAGTTGAGGGGGTTGAGCTATGAGGAGAGGCTGAATAGACTGGGCTTGTACTCGTTAAGAGTTTAGAAGGATGAGGGGGGATCTTATTGAGACGTATAAGATGATGAAAGGGATGGATAGGGTGGAGGTGGAGAGGTTCTTCCCGCTCAGAAAGGACAGCAGGACTAGAGGGCACAGCCTCAAGATAAGGGGAGGGGGGGCAGTTTAGAACAGAGTTGAGGAGGAACTTCTTCACTCAAAGGGTGGTGAATCTCTGGAATTCTCTGCCCGTTGAAGTGGTGGAGGCTAGCTCGCTAAATATATTTAAGACGCGGGTAGATAGGTTTTTGGTAGGCAAGGGGATTAAGGGTTATGGGGAGAAAGCGGGAAAGTGGAACTGAGCCACTTCAGATCAGCCATGATCTTACTGAATGGCGGGGCAGGCTCGAAGGGCTGGATGGCCTACTCCTGCTCCTATTTCTTATGTTCTTATATTCTTATAGGCACTCACCAGGTCCATCAAATGGTAACAGCCGGTAAGGAATTTTTTCCACGGCACCCAATGGAATAAGGTACATGTCCTTAACTTGCTTCACATTGTTGGCAACTACCCCATATCGCTGCCTGCTGTTGAAGTATGCATACAATGAGGTGTACGTTATCTGATCTTCCTCAGTTACTGGACAGAAACGAATCACACATATCTCCTGTTCAAAGTATGAAGAAAATGAACAATAGTTAACATTTTAAAACTCTGCAACTTGACCTACATGCGATGACACACGACAGCTTTGGCTTTCAGTCTAGGGAGCTAACCGTCTGCTGAAGCCACTATTAAAACAGAAAATTATAAAACGTGCTGATAGCTGCAAAAGGAGTCATTCACTGAATGGCAGCCAAGAGCAGCATGGTACAGTGAGTAAGATACAATCTATTTAATTATCCTACAAATAATACAAGGAAATTTCTTTGCCTACATTCTCCATAGTTTCAATTACAGCAGAGCTGCCATTCAAGTCAATGATCTCTCATCAGAACTAGTCAAATTTAAAGATGTAGCAGGTCTTAAGCTGTTCAGATGTTGCCACACTGTTGAGAACATAGAACATTACAGCGCAGTGCAGGCCCTTTGGCCCTCGATGTTGCACTGACCAGTGGAACCAATCTAATGACCCTCTAACCTAAACTATTCCAATATTATCCATATGTCTATCCAATGACCATTTGAATGCCCTTAAAGTTGGCGAGACCACTACTGCTACAGGCAGGGCATTCCACACCCTTACTACCCTCTGAGTAAAGAACCTACCTCTGACATCTGTCCTATATCTTGGAATGCTGCCGGGATAATTTCCTTGAACAGTGTGTGTTGGAGCCGACGAGGGAGCGAGCTATCTTGGATCTGGTGCTATGTAATGAGGCGGGTAGAATTAGGGACCTTGCGGTGAAGGATCCTCTTGGAGAGAGTGATCATTGTATGGTGGAGTTTCTGGTGCAGATGGAGGAGGAGAAAGTGGGTTCCCGGACACGCGTCCTTTGTTTGAATAGAGGGGAGTATGGTAGGATGAGAGAAGAATTGGTGAATGTGGACTGGGGGAGTGCGTTGGAAGGTAGGTCTGCTGAGGAGCAGTGGAGGATCTTTAAGGAGATCTTTCTTGGTGCTCAGCAGAAATTTATTCCGATGGTTAAAAAGGACAGTAGGAAGAGAGGTAATAAGCCGTGGATAACGAAGGAGGTGAAGGAAAGTGTTAAATTAAAAGCGGAGGAATTTAGAGTAGCTAAGAGCAGTGGGCGAGAAGAGGATTGGGAAAGGTTTAAATGTCAACAAAGATTGACAAAGAAGTTGATAAAGGAGGGTAGGAGAAGCTATGAGGCTGGGCTAGCACTTAATATAAAAAAGGATAGCAAGAGTTTTTATAAATATATAAAAAGGAAGAGGCTGGCTAGGGTGAACGTTGGTCCTTTAGAGGATGAGAAAGGGGAGCTAGTGGTAGGGGATGGGGATATGGCTAAGGTCTTGAATAACTTTTTTGTTTCTGTCTTCACGGAGGAGGACGTGAATAATTTGCCGGGTGTTAGCGATGGAAAGGTGGTAGGAATGGAGGGTCTTAATGACATTACTGTTACTAGAGAGGTGGTGCTCGACAGACTGGAGGGGCTGATTGTGGACAAGTCCCCAGGACCGGATGGAATGCATCCGAGGGTTCTGAAAGAAATGGCGGAGGTGATAGTGGATGCCTTGGTGGTTATTTTCCA